>NC_133662.1:133957567-134288311 GCF_037893015.1 Macrotis lagotis | reverse complement strand
CTGATGCCATTCTTATAATATGACACCCAGAACTGAATATGGTATCCTTTTTTTTTTTTTAGGTTTTTTGCAAGGCAGTGGGGTTAAGTTGCTTGCCCAAGGCCACACAACTAGGTAATTATTAAGTGTCCGAGACCGGATTTGAACTCAGGTACTACTGACTCCAGGGCCAGTGCTTTATCCACTGCGCTACCTAGCTGCCCCCTGAATATAGTATCCTTATTGTTACCTTTTGAGGGCACAGTTCTGTGGGATTATCTCCTTTCTATTTCTGGACAATCTGCTTTCCTTCCTTAACACTTGTTTTATTCTATCTACTTGTATTTCCAATGTATTATGCATTATTGGACACATAGTAGGTGCTTAATAATCATTTGTTGAATGATTCAAGTTGCTTAAGTTTATTATTAGTTTTCTTGCCTGCCATCTCGTAATGTTGACTCAAAGCTAATTTTTAGTTTTCACCAACTGACTGATGCTGCTCTCTCCAAGATCATCAACATTAATGATGATGATATGTAGCATTAATATAGCACCAATTATGTGCTAGAAACTGAGGTAAGTGCTTTACAAATATTATGTCATTTGATTCACCCAACAACCTTTTTGAGAAAGGTTATTAGCTCAATATTGCAGTTCAGGAAATTCAGGTAAAGAGAGGTTAAAGTGACTTGTTTTAAAGTCATCCAATTAGCATCTGAGATTGGATTTGAATTCAGGTCTTCCTGATTCCAGAATCAGAGCTCTATCTACTGTTACCTCATTAGTAATCTCTTTGTTGTTAATTAAAGTACATTGTCCTCAATCTTCACCCTTCTTGACTTTTGTCCAACAATTAGCACTAGTAACTCCCCCCTTCCTTCTGAGTACTCTATCCTACTTCGGGTTTTTGTGACAATGCTCCATATGGTACTTTTACTACCTGTAAGGGTGACTCTTCTCACTCATCTTTACAGTATGACTATTCATCTCTATTACTGGAAAGAAATACCTAGACACACCTAGATGGACATGCTGGACCCTCTTCTTTCTCTATACTTTCTATTGTTGATCTGTTCAATTCCAATTGTTTAAACCTATTATCATAATGCATATGACTCCCAACTTTTCATAGCCAGCCTAATACCTTATCTGAATTCTGGCCTTTTATTTCCAATTGCCTGGTGGAGATCTCTGCTGGGATGTCCCATAAGCATCTCAATCTAAACATATTCAAGACATGATTTATTTTTACCCCTTCTAAGCTGTTCTGTAGTATTAGTATTTTTTCATTCATCTAAATGTAAAATCTAGAGCTTGTGCTCCATTGTCATACTGTATAGATAATTATCTGTTACATCTTGAAGATTTCACTATTTCACATCTCTCTCATTATCTCTACCTTATACCACAACTCCCCTGGGTTAGATCCTTAATGCCTCTCTGGATTATTTCAGTAAATTTCTTAATTGGTCTGTTCATGTCCAGTATATCTCCATTCTAGTTTATCTTCCCCACAAGTGCCAAGTTGATAAACCTAAAGTTGAAGTTATCCCATGTTGACCCTTGCTCTATTTAACCGTGAATGCCCTTCATGGTCTAGATCCAGTTTTTATTTTCAGGGTGATTCTACACTGCTCCCAATAAAATGTGTGAGAAGGGGCCATGTGTAATTAGCTCAGAAAGAAAGACCAAATCTAAACATGCTCTTCCTAATACATGGCACACCATTTTCCACCTCCATGACTGCACAGGTTGTTTGATAGACATATTCTCCAGTTGTTAATGCCTCCCCCCCCCCATGCAGTGTGCATATTTTGTATATATCATGTCATATATTTACTTTTCTTTGGACACACTGTACACATGCCAACCCCTTCCCTCCTGTTCCCCCTCCCCCCAATATCTTCTCTCATCCAATAGATCATAAAGTTATTCAGTGCAGAAATTGTCATGCACACACACACACACACACACACACACACACACATATATATACATATAAACACATACAAATATACATACCTCTACAGTATATATATATATATACATATATATATATATATACTCAGATCCTTGTATTAATATCTTAGATATAGTGGTGGTTTAACAAATGTTTATTGATCAAGATAAATTATCTCTCACATTTCCCTAATCTTGTAATTGTGAAGTTTATTTTTTAAAATTCTAAGTATAAGACTTATTTACACCTTTTGACTTTCATTTTAAGTGATTTGACCTTACTAAGTCTTTTTTTGAATTTTCATTGTCATTTACTGTATTAACTATCTTTTTGAGCTGTGTTATCTGCAAATAAGCTATATATACATTCTATCTATTCTTTTATTCTTTTTATTCATTTATTCTTTTATGTTATAACTATAAACAAGATTGAACTAGACACAAATTCATTGATGCTCAAATGGAACTCTCCTTAGAAATCATCACTGAACCACTAATGACTTATCTTGGTGTATGGATAAAAGAAGCCTCTTGGTAGCTCCATATTGTATAGACTAGATCCATAATCTTATCTCAAACCCTTATTAGCTGAGACCTTAGGCTAGTCACTTACTAACTGACTTAGTTTCCTTACTTGTATAATGGGGACAGCAATAACATATACCTCCCTGGGTTGTTCTGAGAGCCAGATTAGATAATACTTTTTAGAGTTCTTTCCAGTGTCTGGATGAGTAATTATTCTATAAATGCTTATTTTCTTCCCTTGTCCAGTAAACCAAAACAAAATATGCCTAATGTCTCATTTATCTCTGTCCATATTTCCTAAAAATTGGAGTCTTTATCAAACGATTTTGAACCTAAATTAATGGTGTCTTTGTCATCTTAACAGTTTTAACCCATCAAAAGAATGAATTAGTTTACTATGTATGACATTACCTGTTTTTGAGAAAACCATCAAATTTCCTTTTACAGAGGTTCACTAGCCATCTCTTTAATAAAAAAGTTCTAGAATTTTTCTAGGAATTGAAGTAAAAAATCTCCAACTCATAGTTCCACAATCTGCTTTTTTTCCTTTCCCCTCCCTTTTAAAAAAATTGGTTCACTACTCACTTTTTCCATTCTCTTTGTACTTCTCTAGGTCTTCCCAATCTTTCAAAGATTATTGACATTGCTTTAGTCATCGGAGTCAGGTTTCTAAAACTCATCAAAAGTGTCCTTACTTTCTCTACCTAGCTTCTGTGACAAATAAAATTGTCTTGTCTACAATAAAAAACTCTGAAACAATGGTACTTTATTAAAGGGTTCCCTCTACGAAGTGGACCTCAGATATTCCTCATGTTATGAGATTCTCCCTTCTTCAAAGGCCATATTTTTATAGGGTTTGGTATACAAAATAATTTCATTGATTGACATGCCACTTGGATGAGACAGGCAAAACAATATGTCAGCAGGGTCATGAGTTGGATAAGGCCAAAGTACCTTCATTGATTAGGTGGTCATAAGATGGATGGGCTACTTCTTCTGTTAGTACAAGTTATACATACTGACTATGTGGTCATTAGATGGTCATAAGGTTGTCACAAAAAGAAATTGGGACTTTCTATGTATTTAAGTCATCTCTGCCATACTGGACTTGGTTCAAGACAAGGAAAAATAAGGGTGGAGGGCTTCTATCTAGTTTCCTATGATTGCCCCAGTTACAATGATCTCATCATTTACACTTCACAGCTCTGGGAGCTTAGAATTATATCAGATTGGTTGATAATGATTAGAATTTGAGTGGGGGTCCTCACTCATTAAATCAACTTTCTCAGTTCTACTTTTTTGAATTCCAACTTTTTATGAACCATTTTTGTTAACAGATCACTCAGGATTTATGGAGCTCTGCCTGATTTTTATTTTTATTAATAATTCTTGATCTTTCACAATGTCTGGTGCTGTGTTTTCTCTAGTCTTCCTCTTTGCTCCAACACAACTGAACAAAAACAACAAAATGACAAAAAAATTTTTTTGTTGTACTTAGTTTTCCTTGCCAGCCTCCTCCACTCATTTTTAGCTTTAGCACTTTTGACTATTTTTCCAGGAAAAATGCAAAAACAGCTCATTGTTGTACATAATATGGTGGAGTTCATTATCTACCTATCTACTTATGCTCCCATCTATATATCCATATATATAATATATAATCCATATATAAAATATAATATATATATATATATATCCATGGATATCTTTACATGTATATATGTGTGTATGCATATATCTATCTGGTTTTTCTTTCTATCATCTATTCAGTCATCTATTTTTCTTTTTCTTTCCACCAACTATTCATTCATCTATTTTCTTTCTTTCCTTATTAACTCATTCATCTTTATTTTTTTCCTATCTTATTTATCCATCATCAATCTATATCTATGATTGTTGTGATGCAGATATTTGTTTGAGTATATGTGTCCTCTTTGATAGTTGTATCTTGTTTTGGATCACAGCTTCCAATAGGGTAGGAGCCATGTCTGTTTGATTTCCTTTGCACATCATCCAGTACAGTGCACTGCACATGTAGACGCTTAACACATGCTTCTTGATGATGATAGCTGTTTATGTCACATCTTTTTATACCCCTGTGTCACTGACCATAAATTCCCCCTCACTGTCAGGAAGATTTTGAACATATCTCCAATGTGTTATTCATATTTCTTCTAAGCACAAAGTATACCACCAGAGAATTCAACATATAAAATTACCTCAAAAAATCTTTAGTTTCATGGCATTGCTTCTGACTCTCTTGGATCCTGTCAGAAGTTTGTACATGGACAAACATAGAGATGCTTTGGAACATTCTATTTAAATTAATAGCAAAATCTGTTGACCATTTCCTTATAGAAATTATTAATGTGGGATAAACATTGAAGAATTGGGACAAGAGGAGGAAAAAGAGTAATCTGAATAAAAATTTATGGCATTATTTTACCAATATAAAAATATAATCTCTCACAGCAAAGAGCTCATCCATGTGCTGGAATGAAATGGAATTGTATTTTTTCTTCCTTGAATTTTTTGTCTTTTCAACTTGATTCTCCAGAAAAACCATTGGATTCTCTGCTTAGCTGTTTCTGAAATGGAAATAGAGTGAACCTTAGAGCTTGGTATTAGGTGCCTAACATATTGTAGGTACTTAATAAATACTAGTTGATACTAGCATGCAAAACTTTAGAAGAGAATCCTGGGGCGGGGCAAACTCCAAAGATACTTCAGAATGACAAAATTACTGACCTTCCCACTTCCTGGCCTCACATTTTTTTCGCTTAAGTATAATTTGGCCTTATTGACTTCTAATTAGTTCTTATAGGAAAGTAGCGTGTTCCCAATTCCTCATGAAGGAAGAGATTATGCTATGTATTGCTTTTGTATCTTCTACCATATCTAATACATTAAATCCATAGTTGGTACTCAGTGAATATTTGCTGAATTAATTTAAAATATAAAGAACCTCCTATATACATACATATATATATATATATATATATATATATATATATATATATATATATGTAGGACATTGATTAAAACCAGTAAATTAGCTTAAAAAGCTTTTGAATAACTTAATTAGATATTATAAAAACAAATTACACCCAGGTGCTTCAGTCATAAAAATTCCTCTGCCTTCAGAGTCTGATTACTCTTAGGGCAACTAAGTGGAAAGAGCACCAGGCCTGTAGTGAAGAAGACCTGAGTTCAAATTCTGCCTTAGGCATTTGACATTTACTAGCTGTGTGACCCTGGGCAAGTCACTTAACATTGCTCCACATCCAGAGCCATCTCCAGTTGTCCTGATTCATATTTGGCCACTTGGACCCAGACAACTCTGAAGGAGAAAGTATAGCTGGTGACTTAGCACAGCACCCCCTCACTCAAATTCAGTTTATGGATATGTCACGGCATCACCTCTCTGATGCCATGGTCCTTTAGAATGAAAGACAAAGAACAACAGATCTTACTAACTCAGAGGCCTAACCAACTTGGTCATCTCATTCCCAAGTAAAACTGTATATTTGATGCTTTGGGTACTAGCAATGGTTTATGGATTCTTTTTTAATCTGGATATAAATGATTTCTACCCCTTAACTTTTCTTTCTTTAGTTAGATTGATTTTTCATAATCTTCAGGAGAGATGATCTCTGAAGTTTCTTCTTGCTCTAAATCCTATGATCCTATGATCTCTAATTGGATTTTGAACTGCCACATTAAGTTCATTATATTAAAAGCAGACATTTCCTGCCAGACGTTCTTCCAAATCTTAGAATAAGCCTCCATACTTTTCTTTTTTTTCAATCTTCCCCTCCCTCCCCCACTCCAATTTATAGTCTGTTATCAATCCAACGACTTTCTTCTCTGAAATTTAAGCCAATCTATTTCTTTCAGGCTTCAAGAATCAAATCCCTTGGCCAGGTACTTGGCACCTTACATTTGGATTAAGGTCTGCTTGTAAACTCAGTTTCTTTCCATCCCAAAGAACTCTTCACATTCTTGCTAAAATAATTCTTTAAAAATTTCAAAATTGTTTATTTTTAAATAATATTCATTACATAAAAAAGTAGAAAAAAAAGCATTATGCAAAATCCCATAATCTCCAAGCTGCTTATGATTTTTAAAAACCTGTGAGAGGAAGCACAATATAGTGGATAAAGGCTTGTTTTTGATTGACATTAGTGAATTAGATTGTTCAGTCATTTTCAATCATGTCTGATTCTCTTTGACTGAATTTGGGGTTTTCTTGGAAGATACTAGAGTGGTTTGCCATTTCCTTCTCCAGTTTATTTTACACATAGGGAAGGAGAGGCAATGAGAGTTTAGCTATATAAGTAAGAGCCTTGGGCCAGATTTGAACTTAGGAAGATGGGTTTTCCTGACCAGCACTCTATCCACTGTGCCATCCAGCTGCCTGGCATTAATGAGACCTTCATTCAAATCCCATTTTAACATATATCTTAAAGCATTATATAAATTATATAAATTCATATAAATTATATAAATAATAATAATAATTATTATTATTATCGACATGATTAAATCACTTTGTCGCTTAGTGTCCCAGGAAACTCTTAAAGACTTGAACTCTCAAAGGTTGAATAAGTTGCTGATCTGTGCTAGAAGACTTCCAAGAAAGAGTACCAATGAAATCCCCATTCTGAATCCCTCTTTCCCTACACACACACACACACACACACAGACACACACACACACAGACACACACACACACACACACACACACACACATACACATTTGAACTTTAACTTGCATGTAAATGTATATAACTATGAAACAGCTAAGTGATGAAGTGGATAGAATGTTGGACTTAGAGTCAGGAAGATCTGGGTTCAAATCCATATCAGATACTCAAACTGTTTTCCTCATCTGAAAAATGGAGATAATAGTAGTATTTGCTTCATTGTTGTGAGAATCAAATGAGATAATAATTACAAAATGCTTAACACATGGCAAGTGTTATATGAATTATAGCTAACATTATCTCATATTAAAAGTCATATCTTGTTATCTCTTTTCTTTTGCATATTTCATCCCTGACTTTATTGCTTTTGTATTTTTGTGGTTACACTTTCTTCAATCTGCAATACTTCATATGCTCTCCTAGATTTCTTTGTATTCTTCATATTTGTTTATTTTAATGACATAGTCATTGGTATAATTAGATAAATCCATTTTTTCCAGTTATATCACACTGCTGAGTTTGGCCACTTAGTAACTCCTAACAACTCTCTTAATCAAATGCCACTTTCTGAAAGCTATCTTCAAAGTTGGTCTCAACCTACTCATCTATTCTCATCTCCTGGTTCTTGAAATAGAAATGCTGTGAACTGTAGGATTTACATTGACCAGGTTTTCCTTGCCAAGTCTTATATTGATCTTCTAATGAAGGATCCTTGAACACATATGACCCATAACCATACAGGAAGAAGATGAAGATCCTGGCAACATAATCTGCCATTTTTTTGATTCAACTCTACCAAGCTAGTTACCCAGCTTTAGCTTTTGATAACTTTTATATTGGCTTTTGATCACTGAACTTCTAAAATGTTTACCATTTAATTTAATCTCATTTTCCTGAGTGAATATTTCCTCATTTATCATCTCCACTTTATACCTGTCCAAAACTTTTTCACTACTATTGCCCCTTGTATCTTCCACAGTATGGCAGCTTTGCCCACCTCTTCTGACTTATACCCCTATGCTACTCTTTTGCTTCAATGACTATTAATAGATCACAAGGACTATTTGTGCCTGTCTTGTGGTAGATCATTCCAAGTTTATATTAGTCTGATCGATCACAGCTGAACACAATGTCACTTATCTCTAACATAGTGATATTGTTTTGGTCTTTTTTGATAATGAAGGACAAGAACCAACCAAGTAACTTTGAACTTTAGTTGTCCTATAGCTGAGAGCTGACTCTTACATCTAATTATCAGTGCACCTATGCATAGATTTTCAATTAACCTGTCTAGTCAATAACCACTGAGAAGACAGATTTAAGCAGAATTATAATTCCTGCTTTCAAGAAACTCCCATAATAGTGGGGAGAGAATCATTTTTTTGTTGTCCATCCTTTGTTCTAGAAGATGACTAATGATATCATGAGAGTGACATTTTGACTTGTTCATGAATTGAATTTTAGTGAAGCAGAACTGCATGAAGTCAACAGCCTCACACTTTCCTCTAGAGTCATTGTAGTGTAATGGCAAAACAAAAATCAAGATGACTGGATGCAAGGGTGACCTTGGTCTTTCTAAATTAAGGTCTTTCCAAGCCCTGATTGTCTGACTAAGGGCTAAGTAAGAATTGAGATAAAATGAAGTCACAGTGTTATCTTTCTGGGAGGGGAAGACCCTTAGAATTTCTGACCAGAAGAGAAAATAATTCCTACTTTTACTCATTCTTTCTTTTGTTTAGATTTTTTTGCAAGGGGGTTAAGTGGCTTGCCCAAGGCCACACAGCTAGGTAATTATTAAGTGTTTGAGAACCCAGGTACTCCTGACTCCAGGGCCTGTGCTTTATCCACTGAGCCACCTAGCCGCCCCTACTTTTACTCATTCTAAGCCATCAAAACCTAAACAGTGAGTCACTGAGGCTTGGAATGGATATATATTGGCTATTCAATGAAAGTCAGAGTGATTTGGGTTTAAAAAGTGTACTTGACTTAAAACACAGTAGGACATTTTTAAAGCTTGTTTTTTCAGAGCTATATTTTGAGAAATCATAAATGAAAACTATACAAGACACTAAGCTAATTGTCTCAGTTTTCTGAAAGAAAATACAAGAAGGAGGAGGAGGAGAAGGAAGAAAAGAAGGAAGAGAGGGAGAAGTAAAGAAGTGACAATGCATAAAAGGAAGATGAAAATGGGTAGGAAGAAGAGAGGAACATATAAGAGCATGGTAGAGAGAGACATTTAGTAGAGCAAAAATGAAATGAAGACATTGTAGGTTTTTGCATTCTCCTTTAAATGCTAGATCTAAGAAGGAACCAGTCAGTCACTGAGGAAGACACCAAAAGGTTGCGATGCTTCTAGTATGAGGAGTAGTCCAGACTTGGAGTGAGTTTCCAGGTTGAAGTAATTTCTGTAAAAACAGTGGAGAAAAATCCTCTGGAGAATCAGGAGTTTGACTTGGAGAGGAATAAAGACGAGTTGACTTGGGCAAGGTAGTCGTGTAAAATATAATCTGACTTATGTGATAGGCTAGCCTCCTTATATTTAAGAATTTCTTCCCTGCCTAATTGCTTTCAATTAGATATTGGTTTCTTTTTTCTATTGTCAGGCATATTAGATCACACTTTTCTGAATGGAATTTCACTTTTTTTTCTTATCTACTTTTCTAGCTTCCTGTTTATGGCAGAGGCAACAGGTTGTAGGAGGAAAACTGATTAAAGTCAAAAGGCCCTGGTGCAAATACCATCACTCTCTAGCTGTGTCACCTTGGGCAAGTGACTAAAACATCTATCATGTGATATGCAGCATTAGTGTCTGCCTGTTCTACCTCACAGTCCTCCCTCTCAGTCCTACCTGGTCTTAAATGATATGCTGAATAAAATACTCTGAAGCCTTTTATAAACATGAAGTTACACATAAATGTGAAAATCACTCTTAGAGGCATGCTGGGGAATGTTTAAAAACTGGTTCACCAACAAAAAAGCACATAAATACCCTTTTATGTTTAATATCCTTATTAACATTTTCTTCATTTTCTTGTGATCAAGCCCTATAGACCATTTGATAATTTTCAAAGTTTAAATAAACTGAATATTTAACAATCATCTCTCAAGAGTCAACATAAACTGTCACATAACATCCATTAGTATTAGTATTATCAATAATTATTGTTATTTTCCATCACCATCACCTTCATCATTCTCAAGTGTCAGTCAGGGGTCTTCTTTAGTTTGGAAGTACTAAGGGGCCACCAACTGTTGGTTTGTTCAGTAAGCTTTTATTAGGAACCTACTATGACATTATGCAAATATGAAAAACACAATTATGAGGTAAGTAACAATCACTACCCTTAGGAATATTTGACCTAAAGCTCAAGGTCATCCATAATGGGGTGGTGACAAATATAGAAAGCAAGGTACTGTGTTAAGTGCTTTTCAAATATTATCTCATTTGATTCTCACAGCCATGGGAGTTAAATAATATAATCATCTCCATTGTAAAGTTGAGAAAATTCCAGAAGACAGAGATTAAATGAGTTGACTATGCCTGAGGTCAGCTTTGAACTCATGACTTTCTTGAAGTCAGAAGACTTCAAATCCTTTGCTGAATCTCCAACCGCTTATGTACAGGAAGGGTTATCAGGTCTTTTCTACTGTCTTTTCTCCTTCCTCTCTCTTCAATACACATATGCTTTGGATGTCTAAGCAAATACTGTTAAATGAAATATTTGTAAAAATTTGGACATAATGATATAAAATAATATAATGATATGATCATCATACAGTGCATGCTGATTTCCTAACTTATTTTCTTTGTTTACAAGAATATTTCCCCTAGTAAACACTCCACAGCATAATGCAACCACACAAAAGTACATTTCTTGAGAATTCACATGAGTTTACTTGACAATATAGCTTCTGAGATGGATTCTGTCAAATAGTTTTGTTTACAAGATAATGAAACAAGTTGTCATTGGGGGAAGCAAATTGGGAATGTTAACAACCATTTCAGGTCCTCAAAGGTGCATCTAGCAAGTTCCTGCTTCACTGTATTACAGTGCCCTCAAGGTGACTGCAGTTTTCTCAAACTTATTCTCAAGATGGCAATTCATTAAGGAAAGTGAAGAGAAATCCATGGACATGTACCTCAATTAGACATAGGACTAAAATGGAAGAAAATCCAACCCTTCAACCGAGATGGCTTCACTGAATTGTGTGAACTTGGCATTTTTTGGCATATTTATTTTTCAAATGGAGACTTTGAACCAGGTGACTTTATTTAAAGTATGTTTAAATTATCTGTCTGCTATTATACTTCTTATTTAGTCATTTCAGTCATGTCTGACTCTTCAAGACTCCCATTTGGAGTTTTCTTGGCAAAGATACTAGAGTGGTTTATCATTTACTTCTCCATCTCATTTTACAGATGAGGTAACTGAGGCAAAGAGGATTAAATGACTTGTCCAATTTTACACAGTGTGCTTCTTACTCCACTACAAATGCCCTCCTCTCCCTACCTCTGTTCTTCCTTGTTGCTAGCCTAGGATTATAGGCTGCCTCAAGTATGAGGCAGATAAATTTTTAATGAACCTCCATTCATAGTGAAGGATAGAGCCATGGTAGAGCTGCAGCATCTTCAAATTGACAAGCCCTTTCCTGGTGCTCTGCCATGGTTAGGGAGCATTTCAAAGCCACTGTTCAACAGCTGGTTGCCATTGGAGTCACTGGCACTGGTGCCCAACTATTTTGAATCCAGTTTGGCTTTGACACTGGCTTACATCTGTTGAATGATGGCTCATTTGGGAACTCCAGTACTTCAGTATCTAAATGCTCCATGCATGGTTTAAGAAGCATTTTAGGTCATTGTGGTTGCTCCTTCAAGGTTGTCCTGAATCCTTTGCACAAAGCTGGATGCTATATTGCTAGCTTTTCCATACCCCTAAACTTCCCCATGGAGTAGGGACCTGACCTCAAAGAATGTGCCCCTGACCTTCTCTGTCTCTGCCTCTGCCTGCCTCTCTCTCTCTCTCTCTCTCTCTCTCTCTCTCTCTCTCTCTCTCTCTCTCTGTGTGTGTGTCTCTGTCTCTCTCTCTCTCTCTCTCCCTCTCTCTCCAGGTGTGTGTATCTTTCTCTGTCTGTCTGTCTCATACCCCCCCCACACACACAACCCTCACCCTCACCCCAATCTATATATGCAGTACACCTTGGATGCCTGCCTGTCTAAGCAACAGCATTGGGGTGATTTTCAATAGTTAATGACAACTAAACCTCCACTGATTTCCATGGATGGTTTCAACAGAGTTGAGATTTTTGTCAAGTGAAAATGTCCTCCTTGAGATTTCATTCATCATCCATTAGATGTATGTGCTCATTGGAGACTGTACAGTACAGCATTTTGCAGTGTATCCAGACTGTTGATTCAGCTAGATATTAAAAATTCTCCGGAAGGCCCTTTTTGGAATCTCTCATATCCATTGCCAAGCCCCAGGGAAGTACACAGCAATTCAGGAGGTGAAAAACCATAGTAAAAGGGAATGGCAACAAGGGAATGAAAATGCCTTTGGATTGTAGAACTTGTTGTCTCTGAATATTTACAGATTCTGATTGATCACATTTATTTCCTTGTCTTTGTTCCTAGAAGATTGGGGATGGAGGAGATCTACTTGTCCTTTATTTTTTAAATAAAGAATCCAAAGGTCATTTTGTGTGGACCTCAGTGGTTTTTAATATCATTTTAATGCAAGTTTGATTTAATTTCAGAGAAGACTTAGGAAATGAAATGCAATATTTACACTTGGCTTATTTTCTCCTCTTGTCAGAAAGCAGCTATTCTGTAGAAGGAGAAATATGCAAAAAATGTACGTATTTTAACTGTAAAAATCAATTGTCATAAACTGTATATATAGCAAATCACATGGGAAGTCTTTATTTCCTAATTAAAAAAAGCTGCCTCAAAGAAATGTTTCAGCACACAGAGGCACATGGGCCACTTGGCAGACGGCCTAATTGAAACCAATGCCCAGGGAGAAGAGTTGAACTATGCATCTGCCATCCAGAACTGACTGCACTACACTTTGAACCAGTGCTGATGTCTTTGTACACAAAGATCAAAATGAGTTTGTTTTATTCAGCTGGGCTGTGGAGGTGCACGTATATTGGCTTCTGGATGCAATAAAGCATTGAGCTTTCAGATAAACAAACTATAAATCTAATCAAGCCTGGGCACAATGATAAGTGGATTGTGCTTGTACAAGATGAAAAAAGACAACAACCATAGCATTGCTTCCATTTTCAGGGATTGGAGCATTGGGGATGAAGCTCTAGAGGCTGTCAGATTTAACATTTGCTTTGTGTATGCTGCCCATAAAGCAGGAAAAAATACTATCCTTAAAGAGCCTTTTGGGGAGTTTCAGAAACATGGTCAGATGGAAATCACTGCACTATTATAAAATTCTCTTTTTTTAGTACAGGTGCTATTCAGACCCTCTAAACTTTGGTGCCTAAGGAAAAGCTTTGATTGCTCCAGTCTAGATACAGCCCTGGATAAGTGTATGGAACTTGAGTTCTTTTTTTCCAAATGGCAACCTAAATTGAAAGACAACCTAGAATAGTGCTGGTTTTCGTGTCCTGTGCCATACCTGTGTTTCATTCCTATCTCCCACTCATTTCCTCAACTTTGGAATGGGGATAGTCCTTATCCCTGGTTGCTGTTTCACAGGGTTGTTAGGAGGTACAGATCAGATGGCATAGTCATCTTTTTTTGCATATTTTGAAGAGCTATATAAATGATAGCTATAGTTGCTATTAAATTGTATATTAAAATTAAATTAGTCATGTTAGATTATATATTAAATTAAAATACTCATGTTAGATTATATATTAAAGTTAAAATACTCATGTTTTAAAGTCAACTGAAGATGTTCAGTTATTTCTCTGCTCACTTTTTTTCTTAAGGAAGTAATGCAGTGTAGGCTAATAACAGCTAACATTTCTACCCACTTTTTGGGATCAGTCACATTACCATACTGGATGCTTCGAGGAGCCCAACTCCACCACTCTGGATTCAGTGTATACCCAATTATCTTTTGATTGACTGGAGGTAATGGAAGCTGTAGTCTGAAACATGCCCACTTGTCTCTTAGGCCCTACTGTACTGATCCATGTTCAACTTCTGTTCACATAGAGCCCTTCTCCACTTTGGCCTTCAAAGTTCTAATTTGAATATTTGCTACAACCACAGGACCGCACTGGATTGGTTTTTGCCCCAAGAGATGGACTGTGCCTTGGAAAGGAAGATAGGGAAGTATAATTATAGAGCTGAACTGCATATACTTGTGAGTGACAGGCTAGTTTTGACTTACTGTCAGAAGCTAGTCACCAAATTGTACCATATTGATGTATGGTCCATTTGAGATAGTTTTTACCTTAATATCAAAAGATTATTACCAAAAAAATCATCATACTGATAACTAGACCATCAAGAGACAAGTTAGTTTTAATGTATTGTTGCAACTGTGTCACGATAAAAGTGCTGAATTGATGCTCTGCTATGGTGTTATGGTAAGGTGTTGTGTCTCAATAGCATGGGAAAGGCCCATTCAAAAGGCCAAGGTCTCCCATGGTATCTCTAGTCCATCTCTGGAAATCCTGTTTCCTATTAGATCAGGCAATGAGGTGAATATGGTTCTGGAAGAGGCAGTGAGAAGGATGGCTTTACACAACACTACCCTCACTATAATCAACATAATGTACAAATTATGCTATCATTCATATGATGTCATGTTTTTCTTTGATTACGAAGGAAAACAATCAATCATAATTTACATAATGCTTTAGGGCTTGTAAAGCACTTTGTGTGTATTATTTCATTTCATCTTGACAACAAATTTGTGAAGTAAGCATAATTATAACCCCCTTCCTACAGATGAAGACATAATGAGAACAATTGTCAGTCTATTGGTAATTATTTAATGTTTTCAAGGTACCAGGAACCCAGGTGTAACTGACAAGAAAATGTTATGTCCTAACAGGAACAGAATAAATACAAAAATACAAGCAAATCCATGTTATTAACATGAGACAATTTGAGATTGAAGATTTGAGTTGAAGAAAGGTTTTATGCTAAAGGTGCTTGAGCTGCCTGGATCTTGAAAGAGTTGGATTCAATGATGTGGAGGTGAGAAGTGAGAACATTTCTGACCCTGAGTGGGAAGAATAGGGCACATTTGCAAGTGCAAAGAAAAGATATGCAGTGCCCTATGTTAAGAAAATATAGGTCATTTTTACTGGTTTTATGAATTTAACATTTATACCCTGAGATAATAATTTTGGCAATCATGTATGAAAGAAGATGTGCTGAAGGGGAATGTTCTTTTCTCTTTATCATTTATGTATTGTTTTTGCAAGGCAAAGGGGCTAAGTGACTTGCCCAAAATCACACAGCTAAGTAAGTATTAGGTGTCTGAGGTCAGATTTGAACTCATGTCCTCCTGTCTCCAGGACTGGTGCTCTATCCACTGCCCTATCTAGCTGCCTCTGTTCTTTCCTTTTCAGAGATTATTGGTTATATGGCATAGACTTTTATTTATGAATTACAGCTGTCTTAAAGTTTCACCAGTTCTGGGTTTATCTGAAAGTCATCTGGAACATGGTTCTATTTGAGTGCAGATTCTTAATATTTGGTATTTCCTCATTCCAAACTTCAGGAAACAAAAATTTTCTTTTTTTAATAGTCTATCCTTGAATGGGAATCTAGAAAATTTGTCTACTCTAACATTAACAATGTAAATTATCTAGTCCTGGTGGACTAGCTCTTTAGCCCCCAAACATCTATTCTGGGGTCCTTCTGCATTTATTGGTTATGTGAGCTGCCCCATCTTATTAGCAACTATGCCACTACTTGAGTACCTCCTTAGTCTCCCTCCCCTTTTGCTTTCTAATTCTGGAAACATAATCAAATCAAAACTGGCATTGCTCCTAGAGAGGGTGTGCCAATATACTGCCCTATGGCTCAACCCTTCATATTTTTACCTTTCCAAACTAAACTACTTTTTCTTGGCCATCATTTTTCTACATGTTTGTTAAAAAAATATAATAAACTAAGTTTGTTGAGAGAATAACCTGATTGAAAGGGTGGGGGGAAAGTATTTATTAAGTATTTCCCATGTGTAACACAGAACAGTGGTTGGCACATTGTAAATACTTAATGAATCCTTTTTCATTCATTTCATAATTCAGTATACTCTTTCACATTGTGCTGTGCACAGTCATCAACTCACTGAGAACTTGCTATATAGTAGAGGTTATCAAATTCAATTTATAAAAACATCATTTTATAAAACTACATGTAAATTGATATATTGCAAAATGAATACTGGATTGTAGGGAATGAATAATCAGGAGGGCATGAGATTAATTAAATAATGTTTCATGAATTGATGAGTTTTGAAGGAAAGAACCCTGATGGAGGGAGAGGAAGAGTGTATCTTAAGTTAGGAGAATGGGTGTGGACCAAGTCATTCCTCTTGAAGTGGGAACCACAAGTGATATTCAGGTGTGAACATGTGTCTTGCTTGATTGTGCTGGAGAGTTCAGACTGAGAGAAAATGATAAATGAGGCTGACAAAATTATGGAATGATTTAGTGTTTGAGCCTAATGATTCAGCATTAGAGTATATTAAGAGAACACTGAAGCTTTATATATGATGAATTGGAGTGGGAAAGAATGGAGAGAGAGAAGACACTAGACAACATTTTGTACCTTAAAATGGAAAGTGATGTAGTAGAAAGAGAACATAATTAGTTGTTAAGCAAAATATTTTCTAGTCCTGTACCCACCACTGATTAGATAAGGAACTTAGCAAGATTCTTAGGATCTTCAAATCTTAATTATCTTCTTTTAGGGGGAAAATAATATTTCACAGGGTTTTTGTCAGTCAACAAAAATTGCTTTTTAACTATATAACAGTATGAAGTTTTTAGGTTTTTGGGTACTGGACTGGTGAAATGGAAAGGAATTTGTTTTAAAGATGAATGGGGGAGAAACATGACAATTAGCTTATAGAAAAAATGAAAGATAGAAATCAAAGATGATCATCATTTTGAACTAGGAGAAGCTAAAAGATGGTACCACTCATGATGATGGAAAAATGGATGGTGTGGCTTACATTGTTTATCTTTTCTTCTTCTTTTTACCTGATTATACTTCTCATGGGGCTTGATATTAGAGATCAAATTTTGGTTTAATTCTGGTCTTCTCGATATGAAAACTTGAAATCCTATTTCATTGAATGCCTTTCTTTTCTCTTAGTTGTATTATGCTTAATTTCTCTAGGTAAGTGACTTTTCTGGTAGTCCTTGTAGCATTACCTTCTAAAATATCATGTTCCATGACTTTGTAGCTGCTAAATCTTGTATATTCCTAATTGTGACTCCCTGATTTTTTGATTTATTTATCTTTTCACTAGTAGTTTTTTTCCCTTGACCTGATAGTTCCTTCAAGTTTTTATTTTGGAATTAATGATCAGAAATGATCCAAGGAATTTTTTCAATGCTTATTTTGCCTTCTGATTCCATGATATCAGGACAGTTTTCCTTGATAATTTCTTGAAAGATTCTGTACTCCTTTTCAATATAGTTTTTCAGTTAGTCAGTTATTCTGATATTGTCCAGTTCAGTTGTTTTTCCCTTGAAGTGTTTTACATTTTCTATTTGTTCATTCTTGTGTGTTTGCTTGATTCTCAATGTCTTATAGAGCTATTAGCTTTCCCTTGCACAATTCTAACTTCCAAGGAGTTGTTTTACTGAGCTTTTCTACTTTCTTTTCCATTTTTGTCAATGGTACTTTTTAAAGTATTTGTTTTTTTCCCAAGATATTGACACTTTTGTCATAATCTTTTTGCATCACTCTCATTTATTTTCCCAATTCTTCACCTCTCTTATATGATTTTAAGTTGTGTTCTTCCATTCTTTCTGGACTTGAGAACACTTTCTATTTTTCTTTGGGGTGTTGACCATAGATTTTGTAGCATCTTGATTGTCCCTGTTACCATAATATCTTTTTATGATCAAATTCTTTTTGTTGTTTTTTTTATCTTTTCTTTTTTCCCTTTCCTCCCTTTCTTTTAAATTAGAGCTCTGTTCTGTCTCATAGCAGTGTCTAAGGCTTCTTATGCCAGGAGCTGTATGCCTTGGCTTTTTAACGGATACTGTACTGATGTTGTACTAAGGTAATGGAGGACCCTCATGTCTGAAGCTTTGCTGAGTGTGTGTGAACGTGGGTGTGGGGTGGGGGGATGGGAGGTGGCTGATGATGCTGGAGACCATAGTGTTCCTGCAGTTTACCTGGTGCCAAGGTGGGGTCTTGGTGTTGATGCCTGGTGTGTGCTGACGTTGATGGAGTGTTTCTGCATTTCCCTGGGGCTTCACTGAAGCAAGAGCTTGTCTGATCATTGGTGGCTGCCTCTTTGCCCAAGTTTATATTGCATTATGTATCAGATCTCAGATCTGAAGTCTGATTATCCCCTGGCTATGACGAGGCATGTGGAGGATTCTGGTCTTGATGTTTGTCTGTTCTACCACACTGGGATTCAGTATCTCACACTAGTTTTCTAAGATAGCATTTGCTGCAGGATTGCTGGGATACTTCTTGTCCTAGACTGTTTTCTCCCATTACTCCAGTGAGACAGACCTTTCCTGCCAGTCTTCCAAGTTTTTTTTGAGCTCAAAGATTGCTTCACCCAGTCTTTTTGTTGGTTCAATTGTTCTAGGATTTCTTTAGGGGAGTTATATTTTATGGTAGTTTGGAGGTGAATATGGGAGAGTTAGAGCAATTTAATGCTTTCTCCATTGTCTTGATTCCTAGAAGTTGATAATTGTAATTTTTAAATCATCATTGGTACCATGGAAGAGAACATTTGAACAGAATTGCCAAGGAGACTAAAGAGGGAGGAAGTGAATAGAAATGTGAACAATAGGTATAGTCTAATGACTAATTAATAGTTGTGTCTACTATCATCACATAAATGAAATAAGAATTGAGTAGATTTTTGAGAGTAAACTTTTAGGCATTTGGGGCTTGTCAGAAAATTCTAATACATGAACATAAAGTAATTTGATTAGAATATTAAAATGTGTTTTCTAGGTTTGTCACAGACCTCTTTCAATTATTCTTAGAGTTACAACCTTCCAGATAAAAAGTGTATTTTCTTTTTCCTAACACTAGTCAGGAGAATGAGCTAACTCATTCATTTCTTCCCCATACCCTCCTCCCTCCTCCCATCCCCATCATCTGGTTTATCAAGCTTTCTGCCTTTTTTGGGAATGTATCTTGATGCCTAGCACCATGCTCAGTCAACTTCAGTCTGATAGAATGCAAGGACAATCAGATAGTCTTTCAGTTTGCTTGTATAATTAGCTATTATGTCAGTATTAAAGATATCAGAAGGCATTGTGGCTCATAGATGAGGTGAACAGCAGCTAAGTAAGTACGCAAACACCTGTTAGTCTCAATCGAGACTTTGGGTGTCATTAACAAAGAGACATGTTGGGACTTGAATGTGGGTCAAATTGTGACTACTTTAAGGTTGGACCTGCCCCAGTGGCAAATGATTTGGTGACTAAAGTTGACATAGAACTTGTTGAGTGAAAGGGAAGCCCCTTTTTTAAATGTAGGATGAAGAGAATGATGGAATGATGCTGATATGGCAATATGGATAATGTAACACTTACTGTCCCAAATGCCTATTATGCTCAATCACCTGTAGTTTTAAATTGTAGCCTCAAGATTTTCTAATGCTTCTATGCAACTATTTTATTCTTTCATGTATTTATTTCTCTCCAACTTGATATAAAATCACTGTAGCCTTCTTCCCATTTTTGATTCTTTTATATGAGCCATAGTACATACTATTGTCAATGCACGCCCAGTGGCTTTGTAAATGTAAATACACTCTGATTCAAATGTGTGTGTATTTTCTGCCTGTGGATGAGGGAAGTGAACTTTGAATTGAAGTGTATAACACTTCTATTAGGAGTGATTTTATTATAGGCAACACATTTAGATTATAAGCCTAATATATTTTGGGAAAATTTGAAAATACTCAGTATATTCTTGACATTTAATTGTTTAAAACCATAGAGGGGGGCAGATAGGTGGCATAGTGGATAAGGCACCAGCCCTGGAATCAGGAGGACCTGAGTTCAGATCTGGCCTCAAACACTTAATAATTGCCTAGCTGTGTGACCTTGAGCAAGTCACTTAACCCCATTGCCTTAAATAAATAAAATTTAAAAAACATAGCAGCAATGAAATGGGTCATTCCTTTTGTAAAGAATGGAATTTCTAGAGCAATAACCATAGTATTCTGAGCTAGAAGGGATCTTGATTATTTTCCATTTAAATTCTTTAATTATATAGATAAAGACTAGAGAGGTTAAGCAACTTGTCCAAAATAGCAGATTTAGGATTTAAAACCAATTCCTGTGTGTTGTATTTTGTATATGATGTTGTCTTTCCTCAAATATCAATAATTCAACAGTTCCATGGTCTTACCAAAGTGAGCTTTCCCTTCAGTGATACAAATCACAATGTATTTTTTTCTTTCTCATCCTGTACAATTCTTGTCTTTGTCTTTCCATAAATCTTCCATATGAACAAAACTTTATGCAGCAGAGAGAATTTTCTAGTTTCTTTCTTTTTGTGTTTCATGAATTTTAGATTAACTTTGATTTGTCTGTCATCCTGCCTTTTTCCACTACATGGTTGTTCTGCCATCTTTTCTGATCATCCCTTCCTTTATTGTTTTATATAGTACATGTTGACTGTAGGTCACCATTGATAATCAACTGAAGCCTCTTTATATCCACTATGGTTCTCTTCATTTTTCCTTGGGCAGTTTTTATTTTTCAGAAATATTGGTACTCTGTGACTTTTATATATGCAATATTAATCAAGAAAATACTGGTATTAGAGAAAGTGATTTTGTGGTAAGAGGTATTCTATATTAAGTGAGAACAATAAAGTTTTCCAAATGAAGCCCACCTTGCTCTTTTTTAAATTCAATTATAGAACATAACTATAATTTTCTATAGCTGACTTTTGCTCATACTCGGGGCGGGGAGCCTCATGGAATTTATGAAAAAAATCATCAATAGATAACATTTTAGGGAAAATGAGGTATCAGTACCTGAAAATAAAGAATAGGAACAGCACCGGCCTTGGAGTCAGGAGTACCTGGGTTCAAATCCGGCCTCAGACACTTAATAATTACCTAGCTGTGTGGCCTTGGGCAAGCCACTTAACCCCATTTGCCTTGCAAAAACCTAAAAAAAAGAATAGGAACATAGGTAACCTAAGGCTTAATTTAGGAAAAGGCAAGTCCCATAGTTTAAGCTGCATGGCAGTTGTTGATATGCATTGAAAGAAGGGATTGTTATTCCAAGGAGTTTTCGACATCAATGAAATCATGGGTATGCACACACACACAAATAATAATAATAATAAATAATAATTAACTAAATGAGATAAGTAGGTGGCACAATTGATAAAGTGCTGAGTTTGGAGTCAGGAAGACTCATTTTCCTGCATTCAAATATGACCTCAAATATTTACTAGCTGTGTGAAATGTCATCTGTAAAATGAGCTAGCAAAAGAAATGGTAGATCACACTACTATCTTTGCCAAGAAAACCCCAAATGAGGTCATGAAGTCAGATATGTCTAAACAACTAACAACAATTGGTTCTTGTCCTTCATTTTTGAGGACCAAAATGACATCACTATATAATGAGACAAATTACAGTGTGTCTGACTGGTTGATCAGACCAATATGAGCTCAGAATGTTCTACCACAGTTTGGGCACAAATAGTCCATGTGAACACCTGGGGTGGGTACACTAAACTTATATTTGTGACGATTCCTTTGAGCCACTTCAATTTTGCCTTCTTCGTAGAGTGTAGCCCCCTCACTGATGAGGACATGCCATGCTGGGTGATCCTGTGCCAGGGTCTGCAATGCTGTACAATAAATTCTAAAGTTCTTCAGGGAGTCTGGCTATCACTTCTTCTGCCCCCCTTCTGAGTGCTTGTCCTGTGTGAGTTCTCCATAAAAGTTTTTTGACAAGCATATGTCTGGCATTCTAACAACATGTTCCATTAATCATAGTTGCACTCTCTGCAGTAATGTTGGAATTCTAGGTAGTTTAACTTGAGAAAGGACCTCAGTGTTTGGTATCTTCTCCTGCCAGGTGATCTTCAAAATCTTCTTAAGACAATTTAACTAGAAATGATTCTGTTTTCTGACATGCTGATGGTAGACTGCACAGGTTTCACTGACATATAATGAGGTCAGCACAACGACTCTGTAGACCTTCAGTTTGGTAGTCAGTCTAATACATCTCCCCCACACTTTCTTTTGAAGCCTCCCAAATACTGAACTAACTTTGGCAATGCATGTGTCAACCTCATTGTCAATGTGAATCTCCTTGGAAAGGACACTGCCAAGTATTCACACAAGGTTCACACCTGTCCACAGTACTCAAAACTTCTCCATTTGCTCTAAGTGATGGATTTCTACATATGGATGGTGTGGTACTAACTGATGGAGCACTTGTGTTTTCTTGCTAGCTGTTATTCCAAAATTAGCACAAGCATCAGAGAATCAATCCAGACTTTGTTGCATCTCAGCTTCAGAGACTGCATTGAGTGCATAATCATCTATAAACAGAAGACCATGCACCAATATTCCCTCCACTTTGTTCTTGGCTTGTAGCCTTTTCAAATTGAAGAATTTGCCATCAGTGTAGTAGCTGACCTTGAGGCCATGTTCATCCTCAGTGAAGGCATTTGGTAACATGGCTGAAAACATTATGCTAAAAAGTATGCATCCTTGTTTCACTCCACTGGTAACCGGGAAATCTCAAGAGCATCATCCACTATCCAGTTCCCAGGCTTGCATGCTGTCATAGAAGTGCAATACTGATGAACTTCTACAGGCAACAAACAACAACAAAATAAATGAATCACTAAAGCATTTATTGCTATTGGATTACATTTAGATGTTAGGACAACTGAGTTCACTCTTGCTACTTGGAGGGTGCTGAAGAAGAAGCTATGTAAGTGTATACAAACTATCATCATTTCCAAATTTGTAGCGTCAAATAGGAATGGGAATTTTATAGTGTATATATATATATATATATATGTATATATATATATATATATATATTCATGTATATTCCATATAGAATTTGCACATCTTTGTATATAAATGCATACATATTACAAATCATTGTAGTACATGAACATTTTGGATTATAGATCTCATTGGCTCAGAAATATAAGGAAAGAAAGAATATAGAATGGAGAAGGGGAAGTAAGGACAGGACACCATTAATAAGTGAAACTGTATCATATAAAAATGAATTGGGGGTGGCTAGATGGCACAGTGGATAGAGCACTGACCCTGGAGTCAGGAGTACCTGAGTTCAAACCTGGCCTCAGATGCTTAATAATTACCTAGCTGTGTGGCCTTGGGCAAGCCACTTACCCCTATTTGCCTTACAAAAACCTAAAAAAAAGGAATGAATTTATTAGGATAATTTTTTCTTACTATTGATAAGTATGGGTTCATTAGATGTGAATGAAAATTTGATAAAATTTTGTGCTCTGTTAAAGAGACAATTAATGCTCCTTAACAGAATATAACTTTGAGCTACTTATGGAGTTTTAAATTAGTCTCACAGTATATAACCAATACTGGGTGTACACAAGTATTTGAGATTGGAAGTAGAAAAAGTAGTAATAGTGATTGTAGTTAAAAATTGATACTTCAATGTGGCATTTTAAGTTTTGTGAGTGACTTTTTACATTTTTTGTAAATAAATTCTATTTCTATCTTTATTCACTTTATGAAGTGGGTCTAATTATATGATCCCCATTTTATAGAAGAAGAAACTAGAATTGTGAAAATTAAATGATTTACTGTTGATAGAACAATTATTAAATGTGGCAGGCCAGATTCATACCCAGATATCAGGGCTCTTTTTTCAATCTATCACACTGACAAAGAAAAGGTATAGGTTGGATCAGCTAATATTTATTGGTTATTCTTGAGTTCATTCTAATATTTGATCTCTTGATAGCTTTAAATACTACTCTTGTTGAAAATTGAAAAATTGAAAATTGAAAAAAAATTGAAAAAAATATTGTCTATTTGGACACATTTAATCCATGATGCCATGCCAATTGAATAAAAAAAGACTGGGTTTTTTTGACAGCTTTTTTTGTGTACATGAAGGCAAAGCATTTGAACAGTGATCTGAATTCTTTTCATCCAGATCTTTTGGGGACAGTGTGGACATCATCATGATGATCTGAGAGAGGAAAATGGAATAGACTGACCTTAGTTACTCCACAATATTCATCAGCACTCATCATCAAACACATCACTTAAGAATGGGAATGACCAAATTGAACTTCTTATAAGAAAGATCAAGATCAATCTTATAAATAGGCAAACAAATTCATTGTCCTGGAGATTTATATGTTGTCAGTATGCCCAGTTCAAAAGATCTTTTTTATTCATGGTCAGAAATGCCCAGAAACATTTTGAAAATGAGTCTTTCATGCTTCAAACTTCAAAGAAACAAATTCTCTGAGTTTCAGGGAACTTTTGTGTGGAAATGGAGTAAAAGAAGAGTTGTGAATTATGCCATCATTTATATGCAATATTTCTTTAGCCCCTGGAAAAAGGGAGAAAATTTTAATAAACTTATACCCATTTTGTTTTTACACAACATAGACACTCTTGCAATCTCTCTTAGATGTCTCAAACTTTTCCTCTGGCTTCATGGTTTTGAAAGAGAGATCGACTATGAAACAGAGGAAACATACCCAGCATGGATTCTTAGACACAGAAAAGAGAATTTTTGTAAAGAAAATGACATTTTATTATAATTTTCTTCCCCCTTCCCCCTTTCTTTCTTTTTTCTTGGTGGGAAGCTGGAAGGAAAGACTCTTCCTTCTTAGATCATATGCCCAGGCTGTCATCACCACTTCTACCACATTATTGCTGCCAGTTTAAATGGTAACCAGAATCAGTAAACTTGCCACTAGAGTGTCTGTCTGAAAAATGCTGATGAGATTTTGGAACTTTTTCTGTGGGTATTTATTTTAATGTGCTCATAAAGCTAGTTTTAACAGAGGATGTTTAATTCAATGGACCTCACAAGTCTGCAGGCCTTGATGACTTCATCATAGAGTACTAAAAATTGATCTGAAGTAGTTTAGGTGGTATCATTTTTGAGAATGCCTAAGGGTGAGAAATGTCTAAGTATGGCATAATACATACATACATACATATATATATATACATACACATAGATTTGTGTATATATGCATATATATCTCTATCTATCTATCTATCTATCTATATCTATATCTATCTATCTATCTATCTATATCTCTATCTATCTATCTATCTATCTATATCTATATCTATCTATCTATCTATCTATCTATCTATCTATATCTATATCTATCTATCTATCTATCTATCTATCTATCTATCTATCTAAAATATGTTTGTCAGCACCCTGTTCATACCTTTGTTCTTTTCCTTAATAGGAGCCTCAGAGCTCCTTAGTACTTTGTTAGGTCTCCACTGCTTCTTCATTGGTCCTCCTTCACTTTTATTCAACAAACATTTATTAAGTATTTTCTATTTACTAAAACTGAGGTTACAAAGAAAAGAAGAAATGAAGTTTCTGACTTCAAGGAGCTCATATTCTAATGGGGAAGACAACATGCAAACAATCATACACATTCAAGATATATGGAGGGTAAATAGGAAATAATCTTTCCAGGAAATGGGCAGCTCTTGCAAACAGAATTCCCACTTCACCACTTCACTAGGACTTCTTTCTTCTTTGTCTGGGTCTCCTACCATTTTATGTGATA
Organism: Macrotis lagotis; assembly: GCF_037893015.1. Taxonomy (NCBI): domain Eukaryota; kingdom Metazoa; phylum Chordata; class Mammalia; order Peramelemorphia; family Peramelidae; genus Macrotis; species Macrotis lagotis. The sequence continues at coordinate 134,262,188 of NC_133662.1, read as the reverse complement.
CACAACACACACACATATTTAGTAAGCATACTACATATGTACATTTACATATATACATATATCTAATATAATTGGTTTCCTTTGTAATTGTATCTATTTTATTTTATTCAGTTAAAAACATTCTTCTGAAAAAGGGTGCATAGATTTAACTAGACTACCAAAGGTTCCATGGAATTCCTGCTCTATAGCATCTCCAAGAAATTATAATTTTTTGTCTTGGAAATTTTCTATATAAAGAAGAGCTATTCTCTCTCTCTCTCTCTCTCTCTCTCTCTCTCTCTCTCTCTCTCTCTCTCTCTCTCTCTCTCAGCAATTGGGGTTTTGATTTATCCAAGTCACAGAGAATCAGTTATCTGAGATGGGATTTGAACTCAGGTCCTCTTAATTCCAGGACTAGGTCTCTAACCACTGAACTAGTCATCCAAAGATCCCTTCTCTCTCCAGAAAACTAAACTGACTTCACTTTTGGACAACTCTAATTAGAAAGTTTTCCCTTATAGCTAAAATTTTCTACTTGGAAATTTGCACTCACTATTTCTTGTTCTACTTTCTGAGTCAAGTAGAACAAGCTTCACTTGACTTTCATCTGATGGTCTTTCTGAATACTTGAAGTCCTATTAAAATATTATCAGGAGAGCTGACCCAGCTACTCTTTATGTATTCAGGTATATCCTTCTAAATATTCTCTTATCCTGCCTAAACATACCAATTACTTTAATCTTATAATGTCTAGTCTTTAGGTTTTACACCATCCTGATCACTCACAGGTGAATTGTATTGTAGTTTATTGCTTGTGTGAAATGGGATGCCATGAATGGAACACAATACTCAATCTGTCATCTTATAAGAGTATTAAATGGCAGATCACTCTTGTTTAAGTGATTATATATTTAACAAAGCTCCCAAATCTAACTACAATTCCCTATTCTGGATTTGTGCAGTTGATTTTTTGAACCAAAGTATAGAACTTTACATTTATTCAATAAATTAAGATATTAAATTTCATGTTTTTAGATTTGGTCAATGATTCTGGTACATAAGGACAATTTTAGATGCTGGCTCAATCATTTAGCATTTTAGTGATTACTCACATTATTTTTTCTATTCATAAAAATATAGTAGAAAATCTGACTAGCTTTGATGTTTTAAAATATCAATGCTTTTGTCTAAATCATTGATTAAGAACAGTAAAGGGCCAAAGGCAAATTCTTGAGCTGCTTCAGAATGAACTTCCTTCCATCTTGCCATTGATATATTAATCATTACTTTGTAGTCTCAGTCATTTGACTCATTCTGAATCCATTAAACCCTAGTAGTTAGGATCTATTTTCCTCACTTACAAGGAAATAATGAAGGGTATTATCAGATATTTTATTAAAATCTATAATATTTGCCAGTTTCCCAGTCTCGTAATCCTGTCAACAAAGAAAATAAAGTTAGTTTGATAATCATTCTTCCCCTTTTTAAAGGTTCAAAAATTATACATTTAAATACCAGTTCTAATATTTTGCCAGGAACTGAAGTCAAGAACACTGTCTCTAGTCTGAAGAACCTTTTATCTTCCCTTTTTCCTTTGAGTCAACTAGATGACATAGAGGTTAAATATGAATCAGGAAGCTCTAAGTTCAAATTCAGCCTTCCTCATTTACTAGTTGTTTCGGCAAGTCATTCAGTCTCCATTTCCTCAACTATACAATAAATATAATAGTAGCAACTACCTTCTAGTATTATAATTAGGCTATATGAAATAATATGAAATGAAATAATATTTATAAAGTACTTTGCAAACCTTAAATGAATACATAAATGGATACAATGTTGTTATTGTTAGTGAGTAGGTCACATGGTTAGTGAGTGTCTATGGTCAGATTTGAACTCACAATGAGAACAATGTATGACTTAAGCACATACTAAGTCTTAAATAAATGTTTCACAATTGACTGATTGCTTTCAGGAAAGTAAAATTAAATTCATTAACTAGATTGAAATATAAGACCTTTCTTTAGTCATACACCCTGTTCTCAATTATTCAAATGTCAAATATTGAAAAGGCAAAATAAATAATGTATATATTTATATGTACAATGAAAGATTGGCCAATGTATCAGCGTACTGACTCAATAGAAGTTCATTTACCAAGGGGCCAAGTTTATAGTCAAATTTTGTTTTACTGGTATGTCCACATCACTAGGAAGTAATTGCCTTGAGGATAATTTTAAGTATACCTCATCTTAAGGAGAAAGCAGGACAGTTTTGACTCTGCAATATTTCAAAGATCACTTATGAAGTTCTGAAATTATACTTCTCCTTTCCTTCAGCACCCTAGGTGCTAGATCTGGAATCAGGAAGACCTGAATTGAAATTCAGCCACAAATAATTACTAGCTATGTGACCCTGAGGAAGTCACTTAAATTCTGTTAACCTAGATTTCCTCATCTGTAAAGTGGACATAATAATAATCTACCTCCTATCATTGTTATGAGAATAAAATGACATAATAATTGTAAAGTGCTCAGTTCTGTTCAGTTGTTTCAGACAGTTCTGACTCTTAGTGATCCTATTTTCTTGACCAAAAACACTGGAATGATTTGTCATTTCCTTTTGTAACATATTTTACAGGTCAGGAAACTGAGGCAAATAGTGTTAAATAACTTCTCCAGGGTCACAGCTGGTATCTGAGGACAGATTTAAACTCACAAAGATGAATCTTCCTTCAGACATGGTCCTTTTTCCACTGAGCTAGGAAACTCTCTTTGGATAACTTCTCTTTTCTTATCTAATCATTAAAATTTGCCTTTGTTTCAGAAGAATTTTATTTTTTATGTGCAAGGGCAGCTAAGTGGCACAGTGATTAGATCACTGGCTTTGGAATCAGAACAAATTAGGAATTCAGTCTCAGACATTTGATACATACTAGCTATGTGACTTTGGGCAAGTCACTTAACTTTGAATGCCTCACATCCTGGGTCATCTCCATTTGTTCTATTCAAATCTGGCTCTAGAGGAGAAAATGAGGCCTGTGACTTAGCACAGCACTCTCTCACTCACTTTCAATTCTTGTGCTTGTCATGGCATCGCCTTTCTGATATCATGATCTTTTTTGAGAATGAAGGACAAACATCAGCAACCAACTCCTCTTTACCTTAAAATTTTTATGTTCATGTTAACTTGCCTATATTCTAATATAACACAGATCTTTCCCTGTGTTATATTAAGACATAGGATCCATGAATGTTCTCTCTCATCTCATTGATATGTTCTTTTTCCAATGGAATGTGCTTCTCACTATGATTTTCTTTTTCTTCCACATCAGTCATGGATTTTAAGAGAGATTGGTGATTTATGCCAAAATTCCCATCATTTCCACTTAGGCAAATTATTACTCCTTATTGATCAGAATTAGATCCAGACATTGATTCCACCACATTTTGAATGAGAATGAAATTATCATTGACAAATGTCCAGAATTGATTAAATTTTATGACTTTTAGCAAAGAGAAACACTGGTTGATATCCAAATATTTGAAGCTTTTCATTACTTCTTTATCAGATCTTCATGCCACTTTATGAGATTTCTGAGGTTGCCTGTTTTATGATTCATTTCCTCCTCTTGCTTGTGGTTGTTAGTAGAGAACTCTCATTATAAAATTGTTTGCATTTATCCTTTTATCACTCTTCACCCAAATACTTTCCATCGTGTTTCCCTTCTCAGGTTTATGAATTGCTTTATCTATATATCTATCTCTATCTCTATCTCTCTATCTCTATCTCTATCTCTATCTATCTCTATCTCGTCTCTCTCTATCTCTCTCTCTATCTCATCTCTATCTCATCTCCATCTCCATCTCATCTCCATCTCCATCTCCATTTCCATCTCCATCTCCATCTCCATTTCCATCTCCATCTCCATCATCTCCATCATCTCCATCTCCATCTCCATCTCTATCTCCATCTCCATCTCCATCTCCATCTCCATCTCCATCTCCATCTCCATCTCCATCTCCATCTCCATCTCCATCTCCATCTCCATCTCCATCTCCATCTCCATCTCCATCTCCATCTCCATCTCCATCTCCATCTCCATCTCTATCTCCATCTCCATCTCCATCTCCATCTCCATCTCCATCTCCATCTCCATCTCCATCTCCATCTCCATCTCCATCTCCATCTCCATCATCTCCACCATCTCCACTCTATCTCTATCTCTATCTATCTTCTTGGTACACAGTACTATCATTTTATCAAGATTTTCTTTCTTCCCCTTAACATATTTTTTATGTCATATCCATATTTCTCCAATCAAAAATGATTTAGAGGACTTCTTCATATACCTATAGATAACCTTGATTTCTTCCTGAAAACTTCCTTTTCCTCTCATTTGACTATTTATCAATTGAGGAATGACTTGCATTCTTATTTGGCTCAGTTTTCTATATTTTTGAGAAATGAGACCTTTATCAGAGACACTTGCTGTAAAGTTTCCCAGCTTTCTGTTTTCCTTCTAATCTTGGTTATATTAGTTTTGTTTGTGCAAAAACTTTTAAAACCTAATATAATCAAAACAATCTGTTTTATATTTTGTAATGTTCTTTCTCTTGTTTGGTCATGAATTGGTAAATCACAACTTCTACTTCAAGAATTTGGATGATGGGGCAGCTAGGTGGCGTAGTGGTTGGAGTGCCAGTCCTGGAGTCAGGATGACCTGAGTTCAAATTTGGTCTCAGACACTTAATAATTACCTAGATGTGTAGCCTTGGGCAAGCCACTTAACCCCATTGCCTTGCAAAAACTAAGAAAAAAATTGGATGATACACCAGTTGGTGAATATATGCTTAGTACTGATATTGCTTTATTGCCTATGATACCCTTTAGCAAGATGTAGTTTCCTTCCTTATATTTTTCTAATAAGGTCTACTTTTGCTTTACTTTGTCTGATATCAGAACTGTTACTCCTGCATTTTTTATTGCATCTGAAAAGTAATAGATTATGCTTCAGCCCCTTACCTTTTGTGGGTGTCTCTGATTCAAGTATGTTTTTTGTAAACAAGATATTGTAGGATTCTGATTTGTGATCCACTTTGCTCTACATTTCCATTTTATGGAGGGTTCATCCCATTCACTTTCAGGTAGGATTACTGTGTTTTTCTCTCCATCTTGTTTTTCCCTTTTGTTTGTCCTCTCTCCCCTTTCACTGTTTCCCATCTCACTAATGTTTTGCTTCTCCCCCAATCTGCTTTTTCTTTTATCAGTCCCCCCTGAGGTTGGGGGGTGAGGGGTGACTGGCACTACTATTGAAAGCCTTAAGGAGTCTGGCAGTTTTCCTGGTTCTGAAGCAGGGTCCTAATGCTGGAGTCTGATGTGTGCTGAGGCTGGTGGGGGTGTTTATGCATTTTCCTGGGGATATACTGAATCACATGATGGTCTGAGCTACATGTTCCCTGTTTACTCAGGGTTGTATTAAAGTATGTGGAGGGTTCTGGTGTAGTCAGAGCTGGAGTCTGCCTACTTCCCTAGCTGTGCTGGGGCATGTGGCAGGGAGGCTCTAATATTGTCATTTGCCCATTCTATCACACTGGTGCGCAATGATTTACTGAGGTGGGGCTTGCTGTTGGATTGCTTGAATGTTTCCTTTCCTGGACTGAATTCCTCTTTTATCAGAGTAAGACAAACCTTTCTTACTGATTTTCCAAGTTTCACACAATCCTCTTCCAGGATTTGTTTTTGGGTGTTATTTTGTAGTTGTTGGAGGTGATTACAGAACAGTTATGGATATTTACTGCTTACTCTACCACCTTGGCTCCCGGAAGTCTTCTTCATATTTAAATAAAATATGTCTTTCCATAGATATATTTAAGTCATTGGTCACATCTACTAAAACTCTGGGATGCAAAAAGTACTGAATTTAAAACCTTTTATTAATATCTCTTGTTCATCTAGCAAATCATCCTATTTTTATAAAATATGGGATGATTTGCTAGATGAACTACAGATATTATATACCCTTTCTTGAATATTTTATGATAGCCGAAAAGGAGTTGGAATTTTGCATATAATGAATGTAGGAATGTATTTTGCTTGCTTATTATGTACTGCATGGATTCCATATTTCTTTCCTTCCTTCTTTATTTCATTCCTCCCTTCCTCTGCTCTTATGTCCTTCCTTTATTCTTTTCTTTCTTTCCTTCCTTCCTTCCTTCCTTCCTTCCTTCCTTCCTTCCTTCCTTCCTTCCTTCCTTCCATCCATCCTTCCTTCCTTTCCTCCTTTTCAGGTCAGATAGTCACATAACTATGTTGGTATCTCCAAGAAAGGCATTACCAATTACCCAGATTTGACTCTTTTCCTTCCCTTTTACCAAGACTAGATGGCCTCTTTCCTAGTCACACATGTATATTCTTATCATCCTTCTCTTGATCAGAAGAAGCTTCCTTTTTCTGAGGTCATAGTTTTGCTTTATGGAAAAATCTATGCAGCTACAAAGGATCAGTGTACTTTCTTCTTCCCTTTCTTCTCCTTATCATGTTCTTTTAATCATTGTGATATAGAGGAAAGTTCACTGTATTTGAAGTCAGAAGGTCTGAGTTTGAAACTTTACTCTTTTGCTAGGTGATCATGTTATTTAAATTCTTATATTCTCTTTTTCTTCATTTGTAAAATGGAGATAGGAATACATGCACTTCCCACCATATAAAGTTGTTTAGCAAAGTAAATAGGATAATCTTTATCTTATAATTAATTTTTTTTGGTAAGGCCAAAAGAATAGGAGGCAGAAACAACAATGTTATACATTAAAGAAAATATTAGCTCAATGCTCAAACAAAAAGGGCTAAAATACATTATGCTTAATCCAAATAATTCTTTTTCTAATGAAGAAAATCTTCCAAAATGAGTGTCCTGGAAGGTCTATTTACATTGTTATAATTAGGTGTTTTTCACTTAGTCTATCATTTAATTTTATTAAGTCAGAAATTCATACTTTAGTAGCACATTGAATCATGAGATGTAGTCAGATTAGGAAATGTGTAATCAAAAATAAAATCAAAAGGCAATAGATTATTGAGAAAGTAGAATTAAACTATCTTAGGAAATTGGTATCTGTCTAAAGTAAACTGAAGTTTCACTTTTTAGTTCTTAATAAAAACTTTAAATTTTACTTGCATAAAATTAAACCAATGCAAGATAACACATATAGACAGGAAAGCTAAAATATATAAACAGAAAATGAAGCATTATTATGAACAAATACAGTAGGAAAAAAGATACAGGAATAAAAAGAAATAAAACAGTGGTATAATATGGTACTTTAAAGAAATCAAATGAGACTGAGATATAGAAAATAAATTTGTCAGGTAGGAAGTTCTATGTGACAAACTTCCCACTTGATGAATCCTTAGAGATGATTAGAGAGCTACAGTAGCATGCTAATAAGCAAAAACAAATATATCTATGGAAAGTCATATTTTATTCAATGGCATAGCATTAACAGACATTAATTGTAAGATAAGAAAATCAGAGCTTTGATGAAAGGTAAATGGAGCAGACATCATCTAATCAATTCACAGAAAAGAAAGCCAAAATATGATGGAATTACATCTTTAACTATTGAAATTTCTCACAAAGAGAGGAGCAACCATTTGTCAAGTTCTCTGAAGGCCAAATAAGAATGAATAGTTTAAGTCTCAGCAAAATGATCTAAATTACATAAAGTATATACTTCATGGTATTAAGTCATTAAATATTGGGATATTTCACTAAGAAGCAATGGCAATTCCTTGCAGAACATCTTCAAAAAATGATTTATTGTCATTCTGCTGGGTTGGGTTAATTGTGGTTTTGCCTGAAACCAGGGGGATGGATTAAGTGACCCTTCAAGATTCCCTTCCAACCATAAGATTCCATGCATATTAATAAGCAGTACGGAGTTCATTATCATGCCATTTTAAGTGCAATAATTTTTCCTTAAAGCTATTAAAATTTATTATAGTAAGCTGTGTTTGCACCAAGGGAGACTAAAGTTCACAGATGGATAACATAAACCCATATAATTATGCTATGTATCTGTAAATAATTAATTTTCTTTGTGCATGTAATTTGTGTGTCATTGCCCAAACATGCTTTTTCAAAAATATAACTCAAAATGTGCTGAATGGAGCAGTAAGTCTCTTAGTCTTCATAGTGACACATTTCAATGATAAGTTAAAACAAACATAGAAATAAGCACATGCCTATCCTCTATGGGGCCTAAATGGAATGAATATTTGGTTAGGTCAAAGATGCCACCAGTGAAAAGATCTTTTGCTCCAATACCAGGTGCCAACAATGTACTCAAATTCGAAGCTGAATATCAACAGAATATCAAAGATGGAACTGCAAAGGGAACTTTTCCCTTCCTTTGTAATGCCACTATCATGAGGAAAAAGGTATTCCCAATGTAACTATTCCATTGTACCCTCATTATCATTTATCCCCATATGCCTAATTGTTTTTTCCTTGACTCTGCATCCCATGGCAATGACATGAGGAAAAATACAGAAAGTAGGATCTTATCCATATCTTTCCATTTTTATCCTCCCTGTTTTGTCCCTATCTTTAGTGGAGTCCCTTGTTCCAATGATGATTCATTCCCTGAAGGAAAAAATTGAAATAATCTACTCCAAGCAGTGAATTATCTACTCCTGGGCTTGCTTGTGTCCAGCACAAAATGCCCCAGAGAATACTCAGAGAAGGTCTGAGACTGTTTTATGCAGTAGTTGGGGATCTATTGCAGATGCCTGCCTGTCTAGGTCATTAGGAGACTGGGCAAAAGATAAGCTAAATAACAGATGTTTATATTCAGAATAGTCCTGTTCTGGGATCTAACTTTTGTGAGTTGGAGAAAACACAAAGTCTCCATGGTTCACTAAGGTATTAGTCCTAACACTTCATTTCTGGCCTGTGGATATTTATGAATGTCCAAAATTCTAGCTTATTCATAGACCTTAAGATCTTAACAATGGGACTTTGAAGAAAATGTTGTATTTAATTGTTTTGGACCTCTAGGAAAATGTTTAATTTCAATGTACTGTAAGTATTGTTGCCATTCCCCTTGATTGCATACATAATATATGTGATTTTGGGCTGTTTAAAAAAAAACAAATTACTTCCCCAAATAATGAGATGATAGTGCCATACATAGCACTTTACCCCAGAAAGAATATATCCTGTGTATGATATATTGATTTAGACACCACATTTTAGAAAGAATTTTGATAAACTTGAAAGAGTTGAGAGAAGAACAAAGGTCTGGATAGCAAGCCACAAGTAAAGAAGCTTTGGATGTTTAGCTTGGAAAAAGGGAAGATTTAAGAGAGACATGGTAATTATGAAAAAGTCCTTCAAGAAAAGATTAGACTTGCTCTGTCCAATCCTAGAAGGTCCAGAAGAACCAGTAGCAAAGAGAGGAGAGCAAAGAGTAAGGAATGTTACAAGGAAAATTTTGGTTTGATACTAGAAAAAAAATAAGTAAGGACACTTAGAGCTATCCAAAATAGAAAGGACCAAACCTGAAAGTGGTTGAAGGTTTGCCCTCATTGGAGACCTCTAAGTAAAGGCCTGATGACCTTTTGTCTAGTGCATGATTGTGGATATGTTTTTTAGAGTAGAAGATTTCTGAAATCTCTTCCAATGCTGATTCTGTGATTCTTTATTTAAAAATATACTGTATTAGCAGATGGTGTAGTGGTTCATGCCAAAAGTCCCTGCCCCCAGGAAAGGACAGAGGCTGGTGGATCATTTGAGTTCAAGAGTTATGAGCTGTGGTAGAATAAAGTTGGTCAAATATCCACACTACATTTGGCATCAATGATGAGCCCCTAGGAACAGGGGCCATCAGGCTAGGCTGCCCAAGGAAAGATGAAACATTTCCTGTTGAAAATGGAGCAAGTCAAAAATTTCATTCTGATCAGCAATGGGTTCCAGTCCATGATTCATTCTCTCTTTCTCTATCTAAATATATTATGCTATGTTATATGCACTATGTATATTATATAAACTCCATATAATCCACATATGTGTGTATGTGTATGTATAATAATACATAAAAATGTATATTCTGGGTTGAAAAAAGTGAAGTCATTTTCCCTATCCTACTTACCATAGCAGCTTTGCCTAACTTTTTCCTCTCTCCTAAAGTATCTCATGCCATGTGGTATCTTTACCTTCTCTGTTGAAGTCTGTACTATTTACTACACTGAAAAGAAGAGACTTTTGTCAAGAACTTCTTTCCTCTTTTCCATTCCACATTACTCAGACATGTTTCCTCACCATCTTCCTTTGTATTCCAGTCTCTGATGATGACGTAATCTTTCTGCTTCTTACAGTTACCTCCTTAATCTACATTTTTTTATTCCTTCTATCTCTTTTTAGCAGAATTCCTGTCTTCTTTACTCACTCTCTTTCTAATAGTCAATCCTTTTCTATTTATTTATTCTTTCCCTTATAAATTTGCTCGTCTTCCCCATCCTTAAAAAATCCTGTGTGTTGTATACCTGCCAATTATCTTATTATATTTCTCTTCCTCTTTTCAACTGAACTCCTTTTTCTTTTTTTGAACTCCCAGCATTGCCTGATCCATAGTAAGCGATTTTAGTTGGTTGATTTTTACTCAGAGAAAGTAGTATAAATGTATTAGATAACTAGTAGTCTTAGATCCACCAGCTCTGTGGTATTGGGCAAGTAACAAAATCTTTCTGGGCCTCAGTTTCCTTATCCATAAAGTAGAGACAGTGGGAGAAAGGACTGAATTATCTATGATCTCTGTGATCCCTTTCCAGGTTTATCACTTTATGTTTCTTGTATACTTTAACTTAAAAAAAAATCTTTGTGGCTTTTGTTTCAGGAAAACCATTGTGTAGTTCACAGCATCTTGCTGTAATTCAGCTTTTGGAGGGTGAGAACACTTAAATCATGGCCATCTGCCATATTCATCCATCATGTACATCTGCCTACAAGAATGAGCTATACTATGTTGAAGTACAAGTGTCTTTAGGAAAAATAAAATAAAATACTTGACAAGAAGCCTTCTTTGAATTCATATAGGACAAATAATGGTCCTATGTCATCTCTTCTTATCAGTTCCAGATGTCTTTAAAGATTCACCAGCTTTCCCAGTAGTTGCTTTGTTGGTAGGGTTTTCTAGTGAAACCATAAGAGGAAAGCTTTGGATCTATTGTTCTCGTTTAACAATACTCTGTATTTCTCAAATCCCCCATGGAAAGGCTAAAGTTTTAAGGTACAGTTGGGGGATTTTCCTCAGTCTTTTTAAAGAGTAATATACTTTTACGACTTTAGTTGAAGTTTCTCAGCATAAGCAGTATAATTTTCCTGACATATATATATATATATATATATATATATATAATTTTTTCTAATTTAATTTAGTAATTAATTAATTCAGTTCTATTTGAGGGTTTGACTAGAGATTAGAGACATGCTATCAATTATTTTTTCTTAAAAAAAGAGAACACAAGTAGAATCTGCTCAGAAGCAATTTTAGACTTTGTTGCATAGCTGACAGAATCCCTTGTCCATAGGGATCTGGCTCTTATCTTAACTTTTTATTTATGATGCATAAGATAATAGGAAGATAGAATTTGATCTCTCCTTAAGTGTGGGCCTAAAAATTGCTCACATCAGGGGATTCTAGATTGAAGGAGTTTCTCTTCTCTTTCATTTTTTTTAGGGTTTTTTTTTGCAAGGCAAATGGGGTTAAGTGGCTTGTCCAAGGCTACACAACTAGGTAATTATTAAGTGTCTGAGGTCGGATTTGAACTCAGGTTCTCCTGACTCCAGGGCCAGTGTTCTATCCACTGCGCCACCTAGCCACCCCCCTTCTTTTTCATTTTTGTGGCTCAAAAGTTTGGTGAACTTGAAATATGTTCCCTTGAAAATTCCACTCCCCACATCCCCACCCCACCCCAACCCCTAGACAGGAAAGACTATTTGGATCCCATGTTTACCTTGAAAGGTTAATTCACAATTTTGATGTTAAGCTATCAAAAGAAGCAAAATTAGGCTCATTAAGATCTTAGATTTGGGCACAGAAAGGACTTTCAAAGTTGTCAATAGGATTCCCTTATTTTACAGTTGTGAAAATGAAAACCCCGAAAACTGGAGGAACTTGTCCAAAGTCACATGAATTTTGTTGCTTTCAGTCATGACTGACTCTTTAGAGGTTTCTTGGTAAAAATACTGTTTTTACATTTCCTTTTCAGAGTTAAATGACTTGCCCATAGTCACATAGCTAGTGAGTGTCTGAAGCCAGATTTGAACTCAGAAAGATGTATCTTCTTGAATCCTGGTCTGGCTCTCTATCCACTCCACCAACTTAGCTGCCCTGATAAAGAATACATTTCTCCCTCAAAAGTTGCCTATACATAAAGGCCTCTAATGAATCAGTTAGCTGTAAGAAGGAATTCTGGCACTCTAGACAAAAAAGTTGGCAGGGATAAGGTAGAGTTATGTCACTGAGAATAGTCATGCCAAATAACTCTCAAGAGACAGTGATAGGAGGAGAGGGACATTGAGGATAGTGACATCTGGTCCTTCAGCCTCACCATACAGATACTTAGAAAACAGTTTTCTCTGACTGGGCTTAGTTATTCCAAGCAATTCTTAAGAGAAGGTAGAGGGGATGGGGGAGCAAGGCTGATATGAAGTACTGGAATGAGAGAGATACTGATAACTAAACTTGTTGGAAAAACCAGCTATATAGCTTTACTTTCTCATTACACATTCTCTCCTTTTCCCCTTACAGTTTTACTTTTGTTGTTCTGCTCCTAGTCTCTATCATTTTCATTGGTTGCTTATTCTCTTCTCAGTGCTTTAATCTTAATGTGACTTTTGAGGGGCAGCTAGGTGGTGTAGTGGGTAGAGCACTGGCCCTGGAGTCTGGAAGATCTGAGTTCATAATCCAGCCTCAGACACTTAATTACCTAGCTGTGTGATCTTGGGCAAATCACTTAATCCCATTGCCTTGCCAAAACTTAAAAAAAATATGACTTTTGCTGGACTTTCTGTTCTTGGATTTCATCGTCTCACTCTCTGCCTTCTCTCCCTTTTCTCCCAAATTAATTCATTCTTGAGGCTTCAAGTACTATCTCTAAGCAGATGACTTCTTGGTTCATAAGTCTGATTCTGGCATTTTTTCTGCTGAGATTCTAATAGAAGGAAGGCTCTGGGAAAAGGATGGAATTATCATGGTATAATTTCTCTTGGCAATTCCTGGGAGGAGAGGAAACATACATAGAGGAAGAGTAGTATGTATTAGACAACTTCTTACAGGAAGTTCAGGCATAGAATAATGATGTGGAACTGAGAAAAGGCTCTTGCTGAGGGATATAGGCTGGGAAGAGTCTAGTAATGCTTGGTGGTACATGTCGTACAAAAGTCATAGAAATTTGGGATCGGGCTTAAGAGGAAGTGCCCTTTTTAAGCTTGGTTCATTGGGATAAAATTAGTTACTCTATTTTACCTATAGCTCAGGTAAGGTAGCCTACCATGTGAAATCCACTTCTAGATAATTTTAATTATTAAGGAAGTATTTTATTACATAAAGCCTAAATCTGCCTTTGGATGACTTGAATCCATTGGTCAAATTTCTGTACTCTCTGGTCAACCAAAAATTCTATTCTCCCAATTCCTCAGAGCTTTTATCTTCTTGGACATTCTCTTGTGAATGTGATATAGAATATCAATATTCTTCCACAACTTTCTATATAGAATTAGACAGGGATTCAAAAGTTGTCTAGTTATGACAGAACCAATACTTTGAAATAATTATTAACATTCTTTAAAAGACAAGCAGACATCAAAGACATGCCCAACAAGGTGGTTTATCGGACAGATTCAATAAAGAAGTATAATAAATATATCTTAATGATTCTCTATGGTTTTAGAGGACTAAGCTAGGCACAGAAATATAAAGTTTAGATCAGATATAATCCCTCCTTTTAAGCAGCTTACACTAGTAAAAGGATATCACATAAATGACTATATATTGTGAGATAAATACATCAGGGAATTAAATACATAGACAGTCTTAATTAGTTGTTGGGAGGGAAGGGATAAGTATTGATGATGATAAGTATTGAGGAAAGAAGAGGTACTGAGAAATTTCATACAAATGACTTTTGAATATTATAGAATGTCAAATTATGTGTGTGTGTGTGTATGTGTGTGTATGGGTGTGAGAATGTATGCATGTACATGGTAGCAAGAGAAAGAAAATAAAGGGTAGGATTATTGAGTTACAGTCAAGGACCAGATATCATGTGCTATGTTTTTGTAATAGGTAAAATCAGTTTAACTTGGTGATTCTTAGCAAACCTGTAGTAGGAGAGGAGAAATTGAATGGTAGGGGTCAGCCAGGTATGGGGATTATTAGGGTGAGAATATAAAATGCCATGGGTACAAGTCATTCTATGATAGTAGCTAATGAAAAAATAAAATGACAATTTGTATGCTGAATTTGGAAGGAAGTAAAAGATTGACTGGAATGTTGTGATGGTCCCAGGGATAAAATTTTATCAAATATAAAAAAAATTGGATTAGTGTAAATGTGAATGGGACATTTAGAATGATGAGAAATAATATTTAGAGATTGAAATTTTAAAAATGTAGATCTTGAGGTCATAAAATCCAAAGAGGTCTAAGTACCTGAAGTCTATATGTCTGAAGTCTAGTTAACAACATAAGTTTCAAAGTCATGAAAATGTCAGAGAATGAAGTTGGGAGGAAGAACACCTTTAAAGTAATGATCATTGAAAAATTAGCAGAATGGTATTTAGGTTAATATTTGATAGTAAAGAGGATGGGGAGGTGTTGACACAAGTGTATTATAAAACTCTTGAGAGAGGCAAGGGTATCAAGAAATAATAGAACTGTTTATTGTCATGATCAGTAAGGAAAATGACCACAACTCCTCAGGGTCTACTGAACCTCAGGAAATGGGAATGGCTAATAATAAGGAAGATTACAAGGATGTGGTATGCTACACAGAAAGCCAGAATTCCAATGAAATCAGAAATGTTTTCTGAAAGTTCAAGAATGTAGATGGAACTTTAGGATAGTCGAATAGGAGGAGTTCCCAAAGCAACATCAGAATGGGTTAGTTGATGGGAAAATCACACTGGATTGTGACTAGTGAAGAGCACAGCTGATCAGAATAGGGATGAAAGCATGGATGAGTTAATATAATTTTTGTACTTATTTTGATAATACTAGTTGACTAGGACAGGAAATTAGCAAAACAGAAAACTCCTGAGGAATTATTGTTTCTAGAGTTTGAGTAAGAATCTGGAATGCTCTTTTTTGGATTGTGTGAATCCATGAGATTTCTTCTTCTGGTGTGCTTCTGCTCTTTGATGAACAAGTGACTACTACATTGCTGACAACACCTTCTGAGTCTCCCTTTTTTTCCTTCAAAGCATCTACATAAGAAGACCATAGGACATTGACAGTGTAAAACACATTGGATTAGCAATAGGAAGAAATGGAATGGGGAGAACTAACCACCAGTAATGACTGTAAGTTTAAGTTTCTGGCAAAAAAATTAAAAAATGTCTATGCCAACATTCAACAATCTAGAAGGAAAGAAAGAAGAAAAAAATATATTTTATTAAGTGCCTACTATTTGCCAGGCACTATGTTAAGTGTTTTACAAAGATTAATTCAGTTGATCTTTATAAGAATCCAGAAGGTAGATGCTATTAGTATCCCCATTTTATAGTCAAAGAAAATGAGGCAAATATTAATCAACTTAACCCAAACTTGCAAAGTTAGTAAGTATCTGAGGTTAGGTTTGAAGTCAGGTTTTTTTCTGACTTTAGGACCAGCATCCCAGTCACCCAATTTTCCCACCTCACTGTCACTAGGAAAACATTTCCTCTTGCTCTTTCCATATCCTTAAAGATTATGTACTTAGGGTAATGTTGCTAGGTAAAAGAGAAACTATCATTAGACATTATCACAGCAAAAGGACAAAGAGTACCTTGAACCCAAAAAGGGCCCAAAGGGTTCCCAGTGACCAAACTCTACAGTTCTCAAAGGGATGAAACCAGACCCAAAGTCTTAGGACAAAAGGAGCATTACAAAGACCTTGAAATGCTATGTGAAATAATTCAGCATTAAAACTGTGCCATATAAGACAGATTGAGAGAATGTGAAGAAATCAGAAATAGGCTGAAATTTTTGAACAAATATACTTGGAATGTCATCAGTTTAAGAATCAAGGAAACCAATAACTCTACAATTAATTGGTACATCACAAACTATAAGAGTGATGTTGGTAAGGGTGGAACAGCTGGGTCAATACAATTGGCATCAGAACTATTAGGATAACAATCTTACCCACTTTCTTTTTGTAAGGCAATGGGGCTAAGTGACTTGCTGAAGGTCACACAACTAGGTAATTATTAAGTGTCTGAGTTCTGATTTGAACTCAGGTCCTCCAGCCTCCAGGGTCGGTGCTTTAACCACTGCACCACCTAGCTTCCCTCTTTACCCACAACTTTTGCTCAAATTACTCTGTCACTGTCCTTGGGAATGGTAACTTGATTATCAGAAAACTACATAGCAGACTAAGGTCTCAATTATGTTTTGCAAATATATATAGCTGATCCATTCACTTGAAATGATTATATTCAAACTACAATAATACCTTACACACAAGATTAGACTATAGGATCCATAAAGACAAGAACTGTGTTTTATCTAGCTTTATTTCTTCTCAATATCATAGAAGAACTCTGAACAAAGTAGGCACTACAACATTTATTAAGTGAATAATGTTGCTCCAACAAATGGTATTTTGAAATAAAGTCATTAATATACTCTACACAAACCCCACTATAATGTCACAAAACTCTAATGTTATTATTCTGCTGATCATCCAAGAAATAAATCAGAAGGCTGCTGACAACCAAAGTCAGTGCCTATGATCCAGCAACATTAGAGGCTCCCCCCATTTCAGTCTGCTGTCACCATGTACACCAAAATATAAACTGCCCCTTATTTGTTCATTTGGCTGATGTTGTATTTTCATGGAACCAATTAATGATACTAACATTGGTACATATATATATATTTAACATATAAGATTTACCTATCATTCTGCAAGCATGCTGCCCTATGAATGCAAAGTCTTAGATATCCATTTTCTTCAACTGATACAGATTATTGATATATCATATTTTTATCTGAAAGGATCATAGAATCATAATTTTAGAAATGAAAGAGATTTAGAGGGAAAGGGAAGTATAACTTCAAGTCTCTCTCTCTCTCTCTCCCCCTCTGTATTTTTCATGTGCATACTTAAAAGTAAAGTAGAATGACTTTCCAGCAAGAATAAATGTTGAGGTTCCTACTGATAAAGAGTAGAGTATCTCTCTCTCTCTCTCTCTCTCTCTCTCGCACATGTACAAAAATATATTATTAGAACAATGATCTTGCCTACAACTTTTGCTCAAATTGATCATTATCATCCGTGGAAATAGTGGCACGATCTTCAGAAACCTACATAGCAGACGTGTGTGTGTGTGTGTGTGTGTGTGTGTGTGTGTGTGTGTGTGTGTGTGTGTGTGTGTGTGTGTGTGTGTAGGAAGGAACCAAAATGTATTTTTTAAAACACAGACCATATTTTTTATTTACTTTTTTTATTTTTGCTTTTGCAAGGCAATGGAGTTAGGTGACTTGCCCAAGATCTCACAGCAAGGTAATTATTAAGTGTCTGAGGCCACGTTTTGAACTCAGGTCCTCCTGACTTCAAGGCTGGTGCTCTATCCCCTGCACCATCTATTTGCCTCCTTATACCATATCTCATTGCACATCTCTTGCTTCTGATAAAGACAATAAGAACATAGGGCAGGGGAAGGAGAAAAAAAATTGATAATCTCCTCAAATGAAAGAATTTCAGAGATGGAAAGTATATCAGAGATCATCTAGGACAATTCAAAAGCATTCCTATTGAAGTCTGATCAGGGCTAATACAGTGAAACTATCACTATTATCAAAAGAGCACAGTGATGTAGAATGGGTTCTCTAGAGATATTTGTATTTGATTAGAAGAAAGAGAGCAGTCAATCAATATTTATTATCTACTGTGTGGTAGGCACTTTCCTAGACACTGGGCCACAAAGAAGAAAAATCCCTTGCCCTCATAAGTTTATATTTTAGCATTAAGCCCAGTTTCTTCTGGTTCTAAGAACCTAGGGGAATATCATATCCTTTACAAAGTATCCAAACACACTTCTGGTTATGGTAAATTACTTGTCCTGAAAAGACCATCTTCAAACATGCTTCCTGGGAGGGGGATTGTAAAGAAATTGTTAATCTTCGGTAATTTCAGTTATGTATGACCCTATGTGACCCCATTTGAGGTTTCTTGGCATACTGGAGTAGTTTGTCAATTTTCTTCTCCAGCTCACTTTACAGATGAGGAAACTGAGCCAAACAAAGATTTATTTAGGATCACCTGGCTAATAAGTGTCTGGGATTAGATTTAGACTCATGAAGATGAGACTTTCTGAATTCAGGCTCAGGACTTTCTACCCACTTACACCAACTAATTGCCCCCACCATTAGTTGATAAGAGCAAATGTGACTTTCCCCAGGATATGAATATGTAAAGAAGCCACTGACAATTTTCATTCTTTGAATACCATAAAATAAATGATCTTAGCAAGAATAATTAGTTAAAATATAAAGTTATCAGATGGTAGCTTCTTTTTCATGGTCCATAATAGCTGACCTCTTTCCCAGCTGACCCTGCCTCTAGTCCTGTAGTCCTAACTCCCAATCCCCACAGCAGCCTTATCATTTTTGAGATTTTCTAGTCATGCCCTACTCTTCTTCTGAATCAAATGCCTATTTTAAGTGGATATTCCTTACTCTGACCCTATTCTGCTGTTTGGGTCAATGATTGCCCTTGTACATTTTCAAGAATATCTCCTTTTTTCATCTAAAACTACAATAATTGACAGCATCTTTCCTTCTAGACTGCAGTCCCAGATGTCAAGGTCAAGAACTGATGGCAAAGTGGTGAGCAAAGACCTCTTCCAACTTTGGGTAATGCCTGCTTTATGCTGACTCCAGCATTCCCTCCTTAGATTTATATTTCTTTTAATCTACCCAATATGTGTTTAATGTTTCCTTCTCCCAAATTTAAAAATGGGATAATGACTTGGGCCCAAATAATCTAAAAAGTCCCCAGTTTGAGACGTCTGAGGACACTCAGTATGCCTAACTTCAGAGGCTTATAAAGTAGTAGAAGGAGCAGAGGTCCGTAGTGAGAAGAGAAGTCAGAGTCAAATATTTGGGGATACAACAGAAATCCTGGAAGAACATAATTAAAAGGAGAAAACCTGGATAAAAGCCTAGAGATTAAGCAGATCAAACAACAGAGAATAAGAGAAGAATAGGTAAAACTTCAAAAAAATTTAAAAGTTTTATATATAAGTAAAGTACAATCAATGAAAAATGAATCAAAATTGTGCAATGAATATCCTGTGAATAACAGATTTGGAATACAAAAATACTGAAGTAGAAAAGAAATTGGCAGAAGAGAAGTTGCTAATCAAAGCTGCTAATCAGAATGATAGGATGTACAGAAATAGTATAAGGATCATAAGTTTCCCAGAATTTGACAAAATCAAAATTCAGGGAAGCCATGTTGTCTTGATGGTAGGAATGCAGGTTTTAGATTTGGACATGTTTTATATAAGCTTAAAAAGTTAAAGTTAAAAAAAGGGAATTTACCTGAAGTGTCATGAATAGTATAGGAGATAAGTAAGAAAGAAAGATATGGAAAGATATAGATATGGAAAATTTTCCTTTATGCCCAAGTGGAAAGTCTGGGAGAGATGGGAGGTCCAATCCTGGAAGAAATGAGTTTTAGGGTATTGAACACTATCCAACTGGCATCATCTCCCTGAAGCAGGATCTGATAAAATCCAGTGTTTCTGCAAGTCAAGTTTGGAGTTTAATAAGCCTGCTGGCTGATATATGGGCTCCTTGACTTGAGCATATACTTCACAGGATTGGATATTCTAGCAAAAAGTCCCAGGTATTCATTATACAATACTGATTTTATTTGTGTGAAGAATTTCAAATTATTAAGTACATGAAGAGAGAGAGGTAAATGAAGATACTTAATTTAGTTTCCTCGTGGCACATCTATCTTTCAAATTTGTTCACACTTAAACTAACTAGTCTATCCTTTGATGTGGGCTTTGGACATATTTGGAACAAATCTTAGAATAAAGAATAGGAGTGAAACAGAAAGTATGACTTTTAAGAATGAGTTCTGGTTCTAACTTTGCCAATGATTGTCCAATGTGTCCAATGCCAAGTCACTTAAGCTTGGGGGCCTCAGTATTATTACGTGTAAAATAAGAGTTAATTAGAGGATATCTATTTTCTCTTCCAGATTTTTGATTTTTAAAATCTTGCTGTGTGCAAGAAGTGAAGAAAGTAGATGACAAATAGTATAAGAGTTTAAAAAGAGAAAAATATATGACTTGTGAGTAAACAGAGGAGAAAAGCCTTTTAGCAAGTTGTTACAAGTTTGAGAATCCTCTTGGTGAGTTGAGGAAGTTCTGCTTTCTATATCCATCAAGAACAAGTAACTAATTATGAGTAAAAACAACTGTGAGGAGTCCAATTTCAAAATGGAAGTGTATTACATGTGAAGTTCCCTATTTTATAGATGAGTAAGACAAAAATAAGGCTTGATCTAGTTCACACAACACAAGAGACAGAGTTAGAACTGAACTCAGGTTTCTGACTAAGAGTCAAGTCTGTTTTCTGAGATAATTGCCATTTTATAGCTTTATGTTTGCATCATATTAGAACCATAAGTAGAAATATCATATATGTGGGTAAGGAGCTGGCCTGAGGAAAACTCGGACAGAAGGAAAGTAGCAACTAGGAAAAAACCCTATTATATTTGAGCTATGCTGTGAACCTCAACACCATTGCAAATGGTGAGGGGGAAGTAGGCACAAGAGAATACCATGGTGATGAAACCTTAAGTTGCCCGCTGAGTCATGTCACAAATGAACCAATGAATGAATAAATGAAAAAGATCTGTACTAAATTCTGAGGTTGCAAATTAGAAAACTGAGACTGTTCTCTCAGGGGGCTCATACCCTAGATGGGGGAAGAAAGTTCAGCTGTAAGGTAGATTTGACATCATGGTAACTTTGGGGGACAGTGATTGGTATGGGGAGGAAGTATAACTTTCTGGGAAAGAAGTTTGTCCTGCTGTTTTTCAGATATTAATGCTCTGATGCAAAGGCCCAGTTGCACAATCTTAAATATGGCTCTTGTTTTTGCTTTACATTTTCTTTTGGATAATATGATAGAATAAATAGATTACCATTTGAAAAATATTCTATACTTCCAACTTCACATTCTGATATTTCTCCCACCATCTATCACTCTCTCCATACACACACACACACACACACACACACACACACACACACACACACACACACACACACACACAGAATTGTTCACACATAGGCATTTGTGGTTTCATTCTATTTTGTGGTTCTGGAATCCTGAAAATCTTTTGTTGAGACCAAAGCTCATCATTCCAAAATTATTTGCTGAAAGGTTTGAGCTAGGTTATAATTTCCATAGAGTGGGTGTGTGTAGTATGTGGTATAACCAACCAGGTCTTTTGAGTTTGTGGTAGGACCCTCCAGCTTGCTCATTTTCTAACTCAGCATAACACAGGACATTAACACTTCCATTTCCCAGTGAAATGATTGTGGTGTCATCACTTTGGGAGTTACTGAAAGCTAATGGATGGTACTTAAACTAAGCAACTTTGGGGAAGGATTTGTAATTTCTTCTAGATTTGGTATTCCTTCAGGTTATGGTTAATAGAAAACATTTTTCTCTTTAGATGACAAAACTCATTTTTGCTTGATTCCATTCTCTATGAATGTTTTTAAAGCTTAGTTTCTTTAGAACATTAGAATTTTCAATGGTTTAAAAAAATAGGAGTGAGTAATTGGATCCTAATATTTATGGAAACATTGGCAAATACTTGTGCATATCAAATAATGCCTTTGGTTAAATCTGAGAAGAGAGTAAATTTAGATAATGTCCCCAAATAAGAGTGGATGTATTGGATTAAGAACCACAGTTTGTCATTGTTGTAGTTTAGAAAAGACACATGATTTATTTAGGGGTGTAAACATAAGGACATTTTAGTCAGAAATAACTTAGATTTATCATTACCTTTGCATAGGCTTTTGCCAATGCACAGAATGTCTTCCTTCCACATCTCCACTCTGTGAAATTCTTAGTATCCTTCAAGACTTTGAACATCAGCTCCCAAAAAAGGGTCCTCTCCAGATTCTTTTGGATGCAAGTGCTTCTCTCTCACCAAATTATATTGTATGGTACTTACTTTTTAAAATTATGTATATATATATATATATATATATGTATATATATATATTTGAATATTTATTGTTTCTCCTGATAAAATTTAAACTCTTAGGGTGGTAGGAACTGTTTCAAATAGGCCTTTATATTCTCAAGTACATATAGACATTCAATTAATGCTTCTTAGTTTATTGTGATATGAAACAAAATAGGACATCTTTGACCTCATTCTTTTTTCTCATTCCACAAATATTTACTGAGTGTTGACTATGTGATTATGATATACTAGAGATTGCCAGTTACTATGCCTGAGAAGCTTAAAAAGTTAGCTCAGTAGGTAAGTTTAAGAAATAATTAAGGAATTCATGACTCAAAAGTTTCCTTTTGACTTGAAGGATTGGAGTATAATTTGAGAAATTCCCTACTTTTCTGTCTCATTATTCCCAATTAAAAGATCTATGAATTTCTATATATGATATCCCTACCCAAAGCACATAATTTTCCCTACAAGAACTTGGTTTCACAAGACTCAAAACAGGAATGATTTTATTTACAGTTAAGGGATATAGATGGAACTAATCAAAGTCTACAGAAAATAACATCAAACAAAAAAAAAAACATCAAAGCCTTTAGAAAATACTCAATAGTTAGCAAGAGTCTTCCCAGAGACATATGTAAGTGGTTTCAGTGACTTTTGCTACTGGGTCAGACTTCAACTGGAATGCCTGAAGTTCCTCATATTCATTGTTGTTCTCTTTGGTTGCTCCTCTATGTACCCAGTGTTGCCTTTCTTGTATTCTTCAGAACATGATAGTGGTCACTCTCTTTTCCATCAGTTCTCCAAAACCTCTAGCAGATGGTCATAGAGAGTGTATTGTTGTCTTATCCGAATAAATTTGCAGCTAAAGAATGTACCTTTAAATGTAGATACCACTATCTCTGAAGTCTTCTTTTATAGAGTTGTTCCTTATGAAGTCTGTAAAGATCAAGAGCAGGTATCTCCTCTAACACATGTTGACTGATAGTGGCTTTTAAAGTTTAACCTTTTAATTCAGTGGTATAGATCTCTTGCCTATGTAAGCACTTTCTACTAGTTTCCCACCAGTTTTCTGAGACCTTCCTATTTCTCCTTTAGGCAGTTGGGTAGAATTAGGTAAATTAGCAAGGGCTGCTTTCTGAAACAGAAAGAAAAGAAGGGATCATATACTTTTGCCCAAATTTCTCTAAAAATGCATCCTGGAATGAAACAAATATAATCTATGCTATCATATAAAACACTTTTGTGGAATCAGCCTCCATGAAATGTTACCCCTCTTTTCAGACATGGACCACCAATTCATGTTCTAAGAAGGATTTTTCTCCCAAAGTACCTCAGAGAAATATCACAAATAATTCCACTTAAATTCTCTCAGAATTCTATGGTAACCTGGGTGTTAGATAATACAGGCTACCACTGTAACTCTTAAATTCTCACTTGTAGGCTTCTATTTCACAAAACTAGCTATAAACATCGATGACTAAATATTAAAAAAATTGCTCACTACATAAAAACAACAATAATATATTAACAAACATTCAGTATAACCAAGTGTAAGAATTAATTAATACATCACATTTCACATTATAATACATCAATTAATCACAATTAATACATCACATTCAGTATCTGTAGGGAAATTGGGCCTCACATAAATTCAACATGCAGACACATTGATGAGAAAAACCCATATGCTTGGGGTAACATATCTCTGGAATGCAAGTCTTGTCATTGCTATTTTCAGGAACATCTGCACTAAATGAAACTGGGCTTCTCTACTATTGACTGACTCCTTTTCTTCTGGTCTTCACTGCTCTTCTGATGAACAAATGCTCTTTTCTTGACATGTTCTTTTGACTAAAAATCATCCTTAAAAGTGCTCTGGAAAGTGTTTATCTATTATATTGACTAGCAGTTCCCTTTAAATCAGAGATATGCAAATCTCATTTGGTCAAGGCTCTCTGGATAATGCAGAAAAAGCTCAACCAATTCAAAAGAATTTTGCATCATACAATTGGAAATGGGATATTAGCATCTCTTCCTATACAGCAAAGCAGCTGAAAAACATATCTTTTTTTCTTCCTGCCTTTCCCTTTCAAACCAGAGTCCAAGGAGCAATATAATTTTGAGAGACTACTTCTCTCAAACTGTAGATGGTGCTGAAGAGCAACAGCGAAAACAAACTCTTTTCTGATAAAAAGACTGAACCAATCAGGAGTCAACACCTGAAGACTTCCTTTCTGCCTATTGCTCCTCTTGCTAGTTTCTTCACACAGTAAAGACATAGTTGACATTTCCATCTCTTAGTAGAACCAAGAGAACATTGTACACATTAACAATAGCATTGTGAGTTGATCAACTATGATGGATGCAGCTCCTCTTAGCAGTTCAGAAATCAAGGACAATCCTGGGAGACCTGTTATGGACAATACCATTCACATTCAGAGGAAAAAGAAAACCATGGAATTTGAACATACAACTATCTTCACTTTTTAATAACTTTTCTTATGTTTTTTCTTTTCCATCTCATGGCTTTCTTTCTTTCTTTCCCCTTAGTCCTAATTCCTCTAACTCAAAATGACCAATATGTAAATCTGTTAAACACAAATGTACATGTACAATTTATACCAGACTATTTGCCAGTAAGGGGAATGGGGGAGGGGGAAGGAGGGTAATAGAAAATTGTGTAACATAAATTTGCAAATGGGCGAATGTTGAAAAACTGCCATAGCATGTAATTGGACAAATAAAATAAAGTATCAATTAAAAACAAAAGCAAAATTTCTATCCCTTACAGATTCTTTGTTCTCCTACTTCAGTCCAGTCAAACTTCTTCAACCTCTCTTTACTCAGTCTTTCAATGATTGAAAGTTTGAGTCAGTGAGTCACCTTTTGTTTTTGAGGTTGAAAACTTGGGGAATCTCTTTTATGATATGAACAGCCCTTATTTAGTCATAGCATAGTTTCAGAGAATTTATTTTTAATTTTTTTGTCTTAACCTCTTAAATCTTCTAATTAAATGCAGATAACCTGATGGACTTTACTCTCTGGCATACTTAGCCATTGGTCAGTCTTCTGGGTAGTTTTCTTTGAGTGTTTCTATCTTTAAAAAGGATTGTACTGCACTTTCATTTTATATTTTAAATAAATGAAAGTCCTGCCCCCCCCCTGTTTCTTTCAACTGCTAAAATGTTCACATACAGCAGGGCCATTCCTACCACTTTTGGTAGATAAACTACTTAACAACTTCTCTGAAAATTGTGTTCTTTAATAGAGATTTTTAGCTGCTTTTATTAAGTAAAAGTAATTTCTGCTTCTTCCAACCTTCAAAATTCTTACCTGTAAAAAGTCATTAACTTACATTTTTTCTTAAATAGCTTTTTTCCTGAATGCATTTCAGTTGATAAACTTCCTTCTTAAAGTCAATACTGTACACATACATAAAAATTCAAATAATAAGATAAACCAATAGCATTGTTTATGTTAATGTGCGATTAAGAGCAAATTGAGATGATTAGACATAAATGCTATGACTTCAGGAAGGGTGAGGACATTGATTATGATAGTCAGGGAAGACTTCATGGAAGAAGTAGGACATAGTATAAGCTTTGAAGAATGAGTAGGATTTGGACTGGTAGAGAACAGAATGAGAGAAGAAATTTCAAGTAGAGGGAAAATGCTAAGAAGCCATATGGCAGAAGGTACAATGGGACAAGTTCTTAGTAAAGCAAAGAGGAAGAATGGTGGATAAGTTTCTGAAATGTAGGTTAGGGATAATTGAGGGGTCCTTGAATGACAAACTAAAGATTTATTTGCTAGGAAATGAGTAGCATTTGAGCAAAGGCAAAACATATTAAAGTTGGTGTTTTAGAAAATATCTGGTGACAGAGTACAGGATGGACTAGAGAGGACAGATACTGAAGTAAAAAAGCATTGTTCTTGCAATGATTTCAGTGTGAGGTACTGAAGGCTTGTAGGGTAAGAACACTGAGATGTGAAGATGAGGGCATGTGACTAATACTATGAAGTAAGAATCAGGATATATGGTACAGAAGGTGGACTACTGATTCTGGAATTTGAGAACCTGATTCAAGTCCTCAAAATGATATAACTTCTGGTATCTGAAGAAAGACACTTATTCTTCCTGGGCATCAGTTTTCTCATCTGGCAAATGAGGGCATTAGACTAAATGATTTCTAAGATTCCTTTCCACTAGTTCAATTAGTAGATTTAAAAGATGAGAAATAGAAAGAAAACTCAGTGGCTGAAAGAATGACACTATCCCTACAAATAGAAACATGAGGGGGAAATTGCATTCAGAGGGAAGATGGTTAGTTTGGATTTGGACTATTAAATTAGAATGTCCAGTTGGAGGTATTTTCCACAGATGACCCAGATTGAATTTGGAAGAAGGAAAAAATAACTGAGTAGCTTTCAGTTAAAGTCCAAACCCAAACCTTTATTACAGTGGTAAGGTTTCACCAAGGACTGGTGAGAACTATGTCTGTGTCTCACTTTACAGTGAATAACCACTAAGTCTAATGCTCACTCAGCTCTACATCACTGAATACAACCTGCCATTGAATATTGACTCCACAGCACATTGCTCTGTGTGGCCTAAGGGTTGAGGCTTAGAGGTTTACTACTAAGTGGCTATTTTGGAAGAAAGAAAAAAAAAGCATAGAACATAATTGCCTGTAGGTCTGTTCTAGTCTACTCAAATCCTTTTTCTTATTTGGTCTTAGAGAAAGTATTTTATAAGTTAATAAAACAAATAGTCAATAATCACTTACTACATGCTAGGCAACTAATGAACAAGAAGATTGATATGGTAGAAAGGATTCAGGTTGCAAAGGCCTTTAAATGCCAAACAAAGAGTTTATATTTGATCCAAGATAGAGAGCAAAAAATAATAGTGAGTAAAAAAAGATTACTGAGTAGTAATCTGTGCTTCAGGAAAATCACCTTAGCAGATCAATGGAAAATTGAATGGATTAGGGAGAAGTGTGAGTTAAAAAACATTTAGAAGGCAAAAACCTAGGTAAGAAGATTCTAAAATAAGTAGATGATTATTTGATTGGGGAGACATATGATAAATGTTCTGGAGGTGGAGATGACAAGATTTGGGAAAGGATTAGCAAAATAAAGTGAGAAAGACACTGAAGCTGAACATCTGGGTGACTGGGAGGATAGTAGTACAGTCAATGGGAACAAGAAAGTTTGAAATATAGGTGGGTTTGGGGAGAAAATATTGATATTTTGGCTATATTGAGTTTGATATATTCATAAGACATCCAGTTAAAAATGTCCAGTATGCAGTTTGTGATAAGGGAATGAAGATTAGTTGGAAAAATCAAGACTATAGAGAGCTAGGAATCATCAACATAAAGATAATTGAACTCATTGGCTATTGATGAGATCAACAAGGAAGATAGTATAGAAGATATGAAGAAAGCCCAAGACACAGTTTTGGCGAGCACTCATAGTTTTTGGATGTGGCATGGATGTAGAATAAGTAAGATCTTTGAAAAGATACTGAAGAGATTTGCCATATCCTTCTCTGGTTCATTTTGTAATATTAAACTGATGCAAAAGGGTTAAGTGACTTGCCCAGGTGTCACAGCTAATACATATTTGAGGTGACATTTGAACTCAGGTCTTCCTGACTGACACTCTATCCACTGTGCCATTTAGCTATCCTTTTAAAATAATAGCTTTTATCACAATCTAAATATCTAATGTTTCAGAAATTGAGTCATAATATATTCTAATATATTCAAAAATCAACAATGCTGGAGGTTACAACCTGAACCCTTCCTACTATATCAAGATAGTCAAGCAGAGAAGAGAGAATCTAGAGCAAAGTGATCACATGCTGCAGAAAAGTCAAATAGGATAAAGATTGAGAAAAGGTCATTAAGATTTTAAATTTTCATTGGGAAAGCCATTTTAGATGAATGGTGAGACTGAAAAACAGGATTTAGAGGATTTAGAAGCAAACAAATAAAAGAAATTGAGTCCCCTAGAATAGATGACTTTCTTTAGGAGTTTATTCAATAAGAAGGGGGAGGGATATAGAAAAATAGCTAGCAGAGATGATGAGATCTAGTAAATGATTTCTAAGAATGGAGGAGAAATGGACTTACACATTGTCATTTGAAATTGTGGTAGTTAAAGTATAGTTGTGTCTTATGAGACTGGAAATCTGTCTCAAAGGAGCCATGAGCAGCATGAAGAATGTCCTATGTTGTGAGAGTCTTATTAGGAGCCAGGAGGTAGCCTCCTGGCCTACCTTGGGGTAGGTACCATTGGGGTCTTACCTGGTACTGCTGTGGTTAACCCAGAGGGGAATAATAATGAATATGAGAAATCCATACTTGACAGAACTGTTCTCAAGGAAAGCAGAACCCAGAGAACATTATATAAAACGATTGCAATAATGCTAGTGAAAATGATAGAAGAAGGCAGTTGAACTCAGATTATATGCAATGATCAATATTGATTCCAGAGGATAAATAATAAAACTCCCTTTCAATCTCTTTGGTGACTGTGAAGAGGAAGGGGTGTTCTACAGATGCTTAATGCGGCATTTGAAGGCAGATGTGATCATTATATTGGTTGGTTTTGCTTGACTGTTTTTCTTTATTACAAAGGAGGGTTTTGAAGGGACGAGCAATGAGTATATTGAGAAATAATTGTGTTGAAAAAAGCACAAAGTTATCTTTCTTTATAGAAAATAGTAATGGAGCCTTGGATTTTGCTGCTATATGGAACTCCTCGAAGATGAAACTCCTAATTCCAAGCAAACTGGAACTTTCTCTGAAACTTAGATCTATAGAGCTTTGAGAGGTTAAATAAATTGCCAGAGTGATGTAGCCAATATCTCCTTCTCTCTTTGTCTCTGACTGTCTCTTCTTTGAATAATGGAGGAAAAAAGAAGGAATAGAATCATAGGTCTATTCCAATTCCCTTATTTAAAAAAAATGACTTGCCCCAGTCTTAGAGGTGGGATCAAAATCAAGTCCTATCATAGTTACATTTATCAACTACTTTTATGGATAAGAAAATCAAAATTAAGAGAGATGAATTGATTTGTCCAGAGCCATTCCAGGAAATTCTCCAGAAAGGTCATCAACTACAACAGAAACTAAAATCTACTGATTTTATGTCTAATGTCCATAATTTCTCTCTATGACAATCCTTGAAACCCTCTTTTATTTAAAAACTTGGGAGAGATATAGGTTAAAAGTGATCACATAAGTTTCTATGTAATATCAATCACAAGACTTCAAACACTTCCCCACCCCTCCAGCATTGTTGATTTTTGAATATATTAGAATATATTATGACTCAATTTCTGAAACAGATATTTAGATTATGATAAAAGCTATTATTTTAAAAGGACAGCTAAGTGGTACAGTGGAAAGAGTGTCAGTCAGGAAAACCTGAGTTCAAATGTCACTTCAAATATGTATTACCTGTGACACCTGGGCAAGCCACTTAATCCTGTTTGCACCAGTTTAATATTACAAAATGAGCCAGAGAAGGATATGGCAAATCTCTTCAGTATCTTTTCAAAGAAAACCCCAAATAGAGTCATGAAGAGTCAAACATGATTCAACAATAGCAACAACAAATCATCTCAAAATTGAAAACTGTTACAGGTGGAAGAGAAATGAGAAATCATTCTGATCAATACCCTCATTTTACAAAGGAAGAACTTCAGACTTGTGAAGTTTAGGTGATTTGTCCTTGGCAATACAGTCAATAAGTGACTGTCCCCCTTAATGATTTACATCTTATTTGTCCTGTGATGGTTTCTGGAGTTTGTTAGTAGCCATTCAATTATCATAAGAAATACTCTTTAGATAACAAAGAAATAACAAAAATCCCATCCACAATGAAGCAAAAAAGTAAATCTTCAGCATAACATTTGGAGACACATTCCAGCTTTTATGTAAGATATAACACATTGCATTAAAATATAGTTTTATAATTTTATATAAATATATATTAAAATATAGCAAGTAGGTTAAATATAGATATAACAACATTTAGCCTTCCAAGCATCACTGCTTTAGGGCCTGCAAAATATGTACTTCCTTTGTACAAGACTATGTTCTCATTATTTTCTTTTCCTAATTTGTTATTGTTGCAAGTAAAGGTATGCTCTGGTGTATACTTGCAACAATAACAAACATATGTATATATAAAAATTATATATAGATGTATATAATATATAAAACTAGATACAGATATATATATTAAAAACTATATAGATGAATACAACATTATGCATATATACACATAGGATTATATAAACCTATATTCTCATTATTTACTTTCCCTAATTTGTTATTGTTGCAAGTAAAGGTATACACTCTTGTATACCTTTACTTGCAACAATAGCAAATATATATACTTTATAGAAAACTATAAAGATATGGCATTCACAATACACATATGTATACCTGTATGTGTATGGGAACATATATGTGTTTATGTGTGTATTCATATAGATGGCTATATACCTACTTTGTAAAGGCAGGTAGGTGACTCAATGAATAGAGTACTAGACCTATGGTTAGGAAGACTCATCTTCCTAAGTTCAAATCCACCCTCGAACATTGACCCTCAGCAAGTTATTTTACTCTGTTTGCCTCAATTTTCTCATTTGTAAAATGAGGTGGAGAAGAAAATGGAAAAACATTCCACTATGTCTGCCCACAAAACTTCAAATGGAGTCACAAAGAATCTGGCATGACTGAAAATGACTGAGAAACAATAACTTTGTACATTGTAGTAGCATGGGATATCTTAGGAGGTCAGGAGACCTGGGTGTGTTTTTTAAGTTTAGCACTAGAAGTTTTGTTACTTTGATACAGTCACATAATTTCTTTGTATTTCTCATCTGTAAATTGAGGGAGTTATGCCAGATAAACTGAGGTCCTTTCTAGCTCTATCAATAGATTTGATTTTTGATGTTTCTTTAAATAAAACAGACACTTAATAATTACCTAGCTGTATGGCTTTGAGCAAGCCACTTAATCCCATTTGCCTTGCAAAATTCTTAAAAAAAACCAAACAACAATAAAACTAAATAAAACTGGGGCAGTTAGGTGGCACAGTGGATAGAGCACAGGCCCTGGAGTCAGGAGTACTTGAGTTCAAATCTGACCTCAGACACTTAATAATTACCTAGCTGTGTGACCTTGGGCAAGCCACTTAACCCCATTTGCCTTGGAAAAAAAACCATAAAAAAACCCTAAATAAAACAGGATTCTAACTAAATTTAGGGGTGAATTCTTCAGTCATAAAAAAGCTATACTCAAAGTCTCAATATGAATTTGTTTTAACAATTTAACCTATTAAAATATATATAAATGTAGCTATCAAAGTTTAAAACTACATTGAGATTCATGGGATACATTGCATGTATACACACACACACACACACACACACACACACACACACACACGCAAACTGAAATTGTGTACACATTATCTTAATGCCTTCTAAATACTGAAAGTCTTGAGCAACATCCCAGACACCCAATCCTAGGCATAGTTCTAAGAAATCATACAATCATATATCTGGCTACATTTATAAACAGGCCCAATCTTGAAATACATGTTTATTCTTAGAAGACCTACCGATTTCATGAGTCTCAAAGAAACTTATTCATCACCAGGCTGGCCATGAGAAGATGAATTTTCAGTCACAGCAGGTCTCAGAGACCAAGAAGAAAAGGAGTTTTGATCTGTTCAAATACTGCATATAACACAGCTAGTGAAATCTTGGTATCAAAGTATGTGAACATGGCTTAAAAGAAGTAGACAGTTAAGCAACCATCCTTGAATTTATTCAGTATAGTTAGCTAATGTGGCTAGGTTCCCCCCCTCCCCACTTTATCCACAGTAGGTTTTGGGGACTGAATTATTCATATACTTCCCTCAGCTCCTTAGCTTGTCTGTGTAAACATAACCTCAAAATGTAATAAAAGCAAGATTACAGCAGTGTAATATAAAGTGACAACTTGCTAATTAATTCCAAGAAGTCATTTTTAATAGTCAGATTTCATAGAAAAGTAAAATTAATGTTTGCTCACTTTTCACTCTTACAGTTTGCCATATTTTGACTTTGTTCTATTTGATATACCTCCTGTTCAAAGGCACAGGAGTAAAAATGGGAAACATTCATTCTCATGTGACATTTTCATGATATAGTGGAATATATTTATTTTTCACTAAAATTATGGAGCCATTTTGTTACTAGAATGAAGATTATTTATACTGGCATTATTAGTTTGCTTCCTAAAAAGGTAATATTACAGTATTATCAATGACAATTGCTTTGAAAAATGTGCCCACATGGGCTAATGAATGACAATGAATATCTAAGAGCATTGAAAGGCATTGCTCTGAATATTGACTTCTTTTGGACTTTATACTTAGAACAGGCTGATTGCTCTTCAACTTCATTTGGTTATCTCTTCAAGAATTAACAAATGGGTGATCTGCCTTCTCCCTATCATGCCTGAAGCAGGTGCCCCTAATCCAAACAGTTTGGAAGGGAAAGCAGCCCTTGATGATTGAATGTGGTTGAAAAAACAGGGTCTGGGAGGTTGTGTCATTCAATGGGGTGCCTGTCTCCACCCTAATCTTTGTCTTGATTATGTGGTCCCTTTCCAACAACTCCCCTCCTCCTTCAGTCTGCTGTACACGGCACAGATGTTTCTCCTACAGTTTGTACATGGTGATTTTTCAAGTGGCTTCCCTGAACAGATATTTCCAGATGTGTGCCCGCCTTCCCTCTGGATAGACCTTTTCTCCATACAAAGAGCAGATTGCATTGCTGCCTGTTCTTTTGATCTATTGAATATAGAAAAAACAAACAGCTCTCCATTGATGTCACATTTCGTGGGGGGAGTGTGAGGGGGGGCCTCTGGCAATAGCACACAAGAATAAGTGAGTTCTTCATTCTTTGTGCATAGCCAGCAGATGTTTTCTGTGGATATTTCCTTCTACCAGTCCTTATTCTTGTCCTCCATTCCTTTCCCCCCTCCCTTACTGGCATAGGAGGGGTTAGATGTTGTTCTCTCTCTCAATATTTGTTTCATCTACTACAATTATCTTAGACCATCATTATATGCACTTTGAGGTTAACTAAAAAACTCAGTTTTCTCAGATTAAGACCTGGTTAAGATCCTGAAGCTGTAATGGGATAAGTACATTAAGGTAACATAAGTACACATGATGACAAAAAAGTAGTATAAATTCTTTTACTGACCAAGTTCATTTGTCAAGACCAAGAGAAAAGAGTATGAATTTCCTTTCATAAAACTGATGATCTGAAAGTAATTCAGTGCTAATATCTATCAAATTTCCATTAATTCCTCAAGTGCAATCACCAACTTGCAAATGAGATGTATTATGACAGTTTGTCCATAGGCCAATTTCTGGGGACTTGGAACATGATTTCCTGTTGAATTATTGCTATATATGGTGTGTAGTTTCAAAACCCTATAGTTGACTAACAATTCCATAGAACAATATTTGAATGGAGCAAATGTTTTGTTACATCTCCATAACCCACTGAAGGATTGACTTTGGGATCAGGGACCTCTTTACATGCACCTTCTCCACCTTCTCTGAAATAGGAATTGGAACTCCTTTGACTTCCAAATTGCTAGCAGAATCCTTCTAGCTTGATGTGGTGGGAAGATAGTGGTGAGGAGCTGTGAGCTACTGAGGCCTCCTACTGGTGTAATCCTTAGAGGGTATTTTGTCATCTGGGTCTATTCCTTCTCTCCCCCTTTCTATTTTCCTAAGAGTTCTAACAATGTATTGCCTGTTTTGCTTCTCATAGCCTTTTCTCTTTTGCTTGAGAAACAGTGTTTCTTCCCTGTTTGATGTATTGTACATCAGAGGACCCTCACCCTATTCTATGTCATGAAAGCAAACATGAAGCCCGTTGGAAGTTTTTAAAGGATCTTTACCACCTACAACAATGATTAGATTTTTAAAAAAAAAGAATAGTTGTTTCTTTTTCAATAACAATGTTTATTAAGTTACTAATCAATATTCAATAACTTAATGTTTATTAGTTATTAAGTTAGCTTCAATAATAATGTTTTCATATATAGAAGTGATGGCTATTTGGGTGCACAAAGTGATGAAGCTAAATTTTTCTAAAGAATGTTCAAATTCAGTGAGTCTCTCAGATATTCTACTATAAGAGCCAAGGAGACACTGGACTGGATTTGGAAAGTGAAGTACAAGAGAGGGGAGAAGGAACAATCTTTGCTCATCATATATATCAGCCCACCTACTAGGCTGCTGCCCTCAATAGGTCTGGACTTTCTTCTTGTCTCTTGGCAGTGTCCCTACCAGAATTTCAATTTCCTTAATACTCTGCCCAACAACATTTGAAAATACCACTCACTAACTTGCTTTCATTTACATAATTACAATTACAACTATCCTCCAGATAGTTGCCAAAGTGCCTAATTGGTGGTCTGACTATGTCATTCTCTTGCTCAATAAGTTTTACCCCTATGATGAAATACTCAGATGGGTTCTTCACAATATTTCTCTAGTGTAACTTTTCAGACTTATTGCATGTTATTTTTCTTTTTTTTTTTTTTTTTACTTTATGTTCTAGCTAAATTGTCCAAATCATAGATAAACACATTCTGGATCCTATCTTCAAGTTTTTCTATTCCTGAAATACTTTCCTTTTTCACCTCTGTTTCTCAACTCTGCTTCTCACCCATATTCCTTTAAATAAATTAAAGCTCAGCTCAAGATACAACTCTTGTATCAGATCTTCTCCAATTCCCTCCTGCCTTCTCAAGGAAAAAAAATTGCATCCTAGTTACTTTGCATAATTTTTTGTGTGCTTTACTGATATCTGTACACATTGTCTTTCTCTATAGAATGTCATTTCTTTATAGGAGAAGTGGTTTTCTTTTTTCTTTTTATCTCATGTTTGCTGGCACAGTACCTGATACTTTTTTTATTAATTGATCTATTAAATTGAACAAATATTTACTAAGGATTCTAAAGAGATATACAACAATTTTCTTTATTATGGTGTTTTATATTTTGTATGTTACTTCCACATACTCTCCCATTTGAGCCTCACAATAACCCTAAGAGGAAAGAAGCATTATAATTCCCATATTATAGATTAGGAAACTGAGATTCAAAGAGTCAATTATTCAAAGAGAATTTATTATTTACTTAATATGTCTCAGTCAACTATGCTAAGCATTTTGATATCAAAGGATAGCAAAAACATTCTATTCCATTGGTCTATGACCTCAGGTAATTCACATTCTAGTAAAGAAGATAATATGAAAAATGTATATCATATAAACATAAGGTCCTTCATTCTCAAAGAAGATCACCACATCAGGGAGATGATGACATGGCAAGCTTGTGAACTGGATTTGAATGAGGGGGATGCTATCAACTCTCACTTTCTTCTCCAGAGCAATCTGGTTCCAGTGGCTAGATATGAAACAGGATGACTGAGATGACCGCGGATGCCAGATAATCAGGGTTAAGTGACTTGCCCAAGGTTATACAACAAGTAAATGTCTAAGGCTGGATTTGAACTCAGGTTTTCCTAGCTTCAGGGTTGGTCTCTTACCTATCTGTACTAAATCAAATGTAGTGGAAGATCATCTAAAAGACAAAGAACCAGCAGTTGGGAGGACTGCAAAAAAGGCTTATATATAGGAAGTAGATTAGCAGCTGGGAGAACTGGAAAAGACCTTATATAGAAGTGGGGCTTAATTTGAGCTTTGGTTGATTTGAAGCAAATGAGGAAGGTCCATTAGGCTTGATAATTAAAAGAACTTTGGTAACTTTGAAGACAGCAGTTTCAGGTGAATAATATGGCTAAAGCTAGATTGTAGAAGATTTAGAATAAAGTGAGAGAAGAGGAAGTGGAGGCACTGAATATTGATGGTTTTTCCAAGGAGGTCAGTCATGAAATGGAAATAGATTATAATAGGAAAAGTAGTGGGGTCAGGTGGATCAAATGAAGTTTCTTCTTAAGGATAGGAGGGGCATGGGTATATTTGTAGGCAGCTTGAAAGAAACTACTATATATGAAAAGATTAAATATTAATGAGAGGGGGGAAATCTACTAGAGAAGACAGGATGGTATGGGAACAAAGTTTCATGTAGAGGAATTTTCCTTTATAAAGAAAAGAGCCCTTTTTTATGAGAAACAAGAGTAAGAAATGATTGGAAAAAGATGTCTGAGTGATATGAAATAAGGAGTAGGCAAGAAAAGAAAGTGAAGTATGAGGAAAGGATTCACTGGAAAGGATGAGAAGAGAGAGGTTAGAGGAGGGGTGGAAAGGAATAGAATAGCTTTTATGATTAATGGAATACTGAACTGATTAAAGAAGTGTAAAAATGTGTTAAAGTTGTATTTCAATGAGGGATCAATTGTAATTATGTCACATAAATTTGTAGTAGACAGCATGATTTCATGAGAGAGTTTATTTTTAAATTATATATTTTTTCTCAATTAGCAAAAAACCTTCTTTCCCTTCTCTCTCATGGAGAATGAAAGAAAAATAAAATTCTTGTAACATGTGCAGTCCAGCAAAAACATATTATTTCATTGGTCATGTCACATATATATATATATAGGCAGCTAGGTAGCATAATGGATGGATTGCTGATCCTGAAGCCAAGAAGACTCATATTCCTGAAACTGTGTGATCCCAATCAAGTTGCTTAACCCTGTTTGACTCAATTTTTTAGTTCCTGAAAAATGAGCTGGAGAAGATAATGGCAAATGGCTTCAGTATTGTCAAGAATGAACTCATGAAGAGTCAGACACAACTGAACAAAACCAAATACATCTATATGCATATCTAAGTATATCTATATCGATATAGACGTGTTTGTGTGTGTGTGTGTGTGTGCATTCTGCATCCTTCTGCACTCTATTCTATGTCTTTTATTTCTCTTATCAGGAGATGGGTAACATATTTCAACTGTGGTTGGTCATCATTCTAATCAGAATTCCTAATTACTTAAAAGTTGTCATTATCATATTGAAGTAGGGTAACTTTTGGACAGAAAAATATGTTTTATAATTAATCTAATCCCTTTGCATTGACTATGTACCTTATATTAACCCTGACCTCCCTCTGCTCCTATCCTATTGCTCAAGCTTTGAGATAAGGTCAATGAACTTTTAGTAAAGTACCTTGCCCCACCCAAGGCAAGGACTCTTGGTAAATCCCAGTTCCCAAGCCTAAAACAAGCAACAAAACAATGAATTCCTGGGTGAGCCTGAAAGGATTATTAGCTCTAAAGTCACCACCCCTCATCTACACATGCCTAATTAGCTCATCTCTGCTCTCTGAATTACTGCCTCCATCAACAAATAACTAAAAGCTCCCTCACAGCTCCTCAGTTGAGCTGATGGACTTCCTTTGGAGGGTAGCCCACTCTGGGGGAGTGTGATCCCCCAAATAACCTCTCATTCTCCTATGCTCTCCCTTACTATTTATACCCTGAAGGCTTGGTCTTCCTTGAAGTTAGCCTGCTCTTGAGAAACATCATTCCCTATGTTACCTCTCTTCCTCCTATACCTTTCCTTATTTCCCAACCTTTGGTGGCTTTGGTTGCTTTAGTTTAGTTTGCTTAGGAATTACTGGTTTCCTGCTTTTAGTCTTTCTTTCCCTTAGTTTCTGCTAATCACAGAAATATTTAAATAAACCTTTCTGTCCTTAAAATTTGTCCTGGGTCACAGACAGTCTTTTACATGAAGTCCTTCATGTTCTGCCTAAATGTTTAATCAGTTATATTTTTCTCCATCACCAATATTATCCTTGAATAATTTGTTCTGTTTCACTTTACTTTGCATCAGTTCATTATGTCAGTTCTTTCTTAGTTCAAGTTCAGTGCTAGGATAAAATGAAGGACTTACAAGTCATTGAATATTTGTTAAAGGAGTTTATTTTGCTTCAATACAATAGGAATATGTGATACAGTTTTCTGGAAAAGGATCATCTAATTATGACATAAGGGCTTGGTGTCATATGCACTTTTTCTTAGGTTTTTTTTTCTTGCAAGGCAAACGGGATTAAGTGGCTTGCCCAAGGCCACACAGCTAGGTAATTATGAAGTTTCTGAGGTCGGATTTGAACTCAGGAACTCCTGACTCCAAGGCCAGTGCTTTATCCACTACGCCACCTAGCTGCCCCCCCATATGTACTCTTAAGCACCTGTATAATCTGAGAGATGCTGACTCAGTTCTCTGTATATATTTTAGAAATGAGTCCTTTGTTAGATATACTAGCAGTAAAAATTGTTTCCCAATTTACTACATTTCTTTTGATCTTGGTTACAGTGGTTTTGTCTGTGCAAAAGCTTTTTAATTTAATGTAATCAAAATTATCTAGTTTGTTTTTAATGGTGTTCTCCCTCTCTTCCTTGGTCATAAACTGCTTCCTTTTCCATAGCTCTGACAGGTCCTGTTTTCTTCTTGAGCAGTTTATTTGATATACAACATGAACATTTGTTAATATGTGTAATACATACATAAGATAAATATGAGGACATTTTACAGGGAGAACACTAGTAGCTGGGAAGAATCAAGAAAGAAAAGTATGCATAGTTTTGGAGAAAATATAAATTTGAATAAATGGAGCTGAGGAGAGCACCTTCTCTAGAATACAAAGGTCTAGAGAAGGGAAATAGAGTGGTGTGTGAGGAGCAGCAAGTTAGTTCATAGAATGCAGCAAGGACAACAAAAGTTTGGAAAGGGAAATTGGGGAAAATTATGAAATGAAGCTTAGGAATGATCTGTCCTTGAAATCATCCTGAAGTTGTTCAGAGTTGGGGAATCTAGGTAGGCAGTTCAGTAGATGGCGTGCCAGGCCCGGAGTCAGGAAGACTTATCTTTCTGAGTTCAAACCCCAAATTTGGTCACAAAGAGTGAAATGACTAAACAACAAAACCTAGTGATGAGATCTGGTAGAGCTTTGGGAGTCATCTGTGCTATGTAAATGATAGAATTTTTATAAACCAATAAAAATAGCCAAGGGTATTAGCTCTTTGAAATGAACCCCCAGGCCCCATTTGGATTGTGGTTTTAGTGATCCTACAAGCATTCCTCATATTCCTAAGGATATTTAGTATGTTTTAAACACCACTAAATATATAATTGTTAAATTGAGATGGAATAAGAATGGATTAGGTGGAATGAGAGCATGGAAGAAATGGAATTACTGCACAATCCAATGAAAAGATCACTGGTTC
The DNA here is from genome assembly GCF_037893015.1 of Macrotis lagotis. NCBI lineage: Eukaryota > Metazoa > Chordata > Mammalia > Peramelemorphia > Peramelidae > Macrotis > Macrotis lagotis. Next base: position 134,222,418 of record NC_133662.1, on the reverse strand, counting down.
TAAAGTCAGAAAATCTGGGTTCAAATGCTGCATCTTGATATTTACTAATACATAATCTTGGGCAAGTCTCAACCTCTATTGACCTCAGTTTCTTCATTTCTAAAGAAAAGAGAGAGGAGGATTATAGAACCTCTGAGAATCTTTAAGATTCTGTTTGTTACATGAACAAATACTCATGTGAAGTGAACAGAACCAGAAGAACATTGTACAAATTAATAGCAACATTGGGTCCTGTATTAGGTAACTTGTTCTACTATCCTTACCTTCTTGGAAAGAAAGACCTGTGTTCCATAACCTTTTTGTATTTGCCTTCCAGGTTGGAGATTTGCTGTTATTTAAACTCTAGTCACCTACCTATAGCAATCTGTGCATGTGTCACAGTCCTGGGCTTATACTAAAGCTTTTTATTTATCAGAACATCTTTAAGTTCTTCTAGATACTTTTCAAAGCCAGTCATTTCAGTAATGACTGAGGGCAATGGGTTTCAGTGGAGAGGTCATATTTAGGGTCCCAAAAGTCTTAGTGCATACTTAAGTTCAATGCAGATTTCAATTAAGATTTTTCTGAAGCCTTGTATCACTTGTTATCTTGAAGTGGTTTCTACCTACTCAGTACTCTGTGAATTGCAATCTCACTAGATTGTTGTAGTAATCTCTAACTTTCTTTGAATTTAGTACCTGATTTAGCTATTGGGTATGTATCAGAGGTTTTTCCACTGTATAATTTCAACTCTCCATTAAAAGAAAGAATCAAAACAAATAGGAAAAGCAAATAGAGTGAACATTTTAATTAGCAAAAACATTGATCCCAGGGCTCAATTCCTAGACTTGGGACAAGCAAGATGCATCCTTACATTATATTTTAAGGAAAATTCTCTGTGTGTGTGTGTGTGTGTGTGTGTGTGTGTGTGTGTATGTGCAGTGAGGGTGAGACAAAGATTCCAGAAAACTTTTATGACCACTATATTAGAGACAATCACTTGGGATGGTGGTATAGGAGACAGAGTTTGAAAGAATCTCTCTTTGGTTGTGTACCACCTACGCAGAGCCTATTTTTACTTATTCTTATTAACTAGATTGAAAAGTTCTATTGTTTTTGATTGCTGAAGGGACCCTCTGCTCTAGACTTTGGCCTCCTTGAGCAGATCTCTAGTCATCCTGAGAAGGTTTGCATCTCTGAATGAACTTGAAAACTTCAGAGGTTCCTCAGGAAAAAAGAAAAAAAAAAGATTGACCAAATAGAACACCTGGGTAATTAGATTTTCTCAGTTTTCACTTTTTTTTTCAGGGTCAATTTCTGCATGGAACTAGGTTCTCTAATCAACTCCTTGTTTTCACCTTGTCTATCAGTTTCTTGCCACTTTGACTCTAAATTTCAAATTTTGATCCAGCAAGTGTTGAAAAGTCCTTCTAATGCTTGATAACCTAAGATTCTAAAGTGTCTGATGGGGTAGGTGTGTTTAAGTTTAACTCCTGTCCTGATGACATGGTTTCATTTTTAGGATGCTGACATCAGTATGGGTTCTTGCTTCTGATTCTTAATACTGAAGGGTTAGCTAAGATATGTAGCTTCTTTCTTGCCTACTAATACTTTCCCCAATGGGGCAACCACTTCCTAAAGCATTGCCTCCAATTTAATTTACAAAAAAAATTTTTATTAGGGTTTTTTATTGCAAGGCAAATGGGGTTAAATGGCTTGCCCAAGGCCAGACAGCTAGGTAATTATTAAGTGTCTGAGGCTGGATTTGAACTCAGATATTCCTGACTCCAGGGTGGGTACTCTATCCACTGTGTCACCTAGCTACCTCTTCCAATTTAATTTACAAAACACATTTGTAGTGCATGCTACAGATTATGTTTCTTGTATTTTGATTTTATTCCAAAATGCCTTTTAAAGGAGGTTGCAAGTGCATGACAGAAATGAAGGATTAGCACCAAGAGTGCCTTTTACCTCTTAGAAGATCTAATTAGAATAAAAAACAAAACAGATGTCAAAGAAAAGACTTAGAGGTGCTAGAGACAGAGATGATTACAAGGAAAAATAATGTTAATGAGTAGTGAATTGCTTTTCTTTCTTAATAACAAAAGTATTAAGCTAATTAAAAGACTTTTCTCCCCAATTTTGCTTTGAATTAATTAGATTTTTATAAGTTTATTAGACACAGGAAGCATCTCATATATATAATTGAGTTATCTATCTCTGCTATCATAATTTGTTAGTCCCTTAAGAAGTAGAGAAAACAAGTTAAAACCACATCTTCAAGTTCAGATCCCTGGTTTGAGTGGATTCTGAATGACATTTCGTTAAATGATATGACCTTAGGTGTTCTGAAAGCACTTCACTATGTTCAAAATATTTCTGGAACCTGAAATGATACTTGGCTTGCTGCTTGAGCCAAGCTGGATCTTAAAGAGGCAGTTTCTGTAAGATGCAACCCCAGGGAACTTCTCAGTCTGGACAACGTCAGCTGCCAGGACAGAGCTGGACACATAACAGGCATTCAATAAATTGCCCAAATAATGAATCAACTAATATCTAACTGCACCCAAGGTCACACTTATTTGTCTTCCAGAAGAGAGAATTGTGATCATAATGAGAAACTTAAAATGGGTCCAATAGATTTTTTTTAATTCCAGTTTCAGTTAATATAGGAAGGAATAAAGAACTACAAGGGAAAGATTTGTTAATACTAAATGTGGGAAAATTAATTAACAGTGTTGGTATTAAAGCTGCAGATCACTAAAATTCATTAGCATAAATTGGTTTTTCCTGTATCCAATACCCTCTTTACCTCCTTTGCTCATCAGTTCACTTATTCATTATTCTTTTGCTTTCTTTCAGCAAGTCTTCCAATTAAACATTCTTCCCATCTCCCCCATTCAGACTTACACTTCAGTTGTTATATCAGAAATATTTCCCTCTTCTGATTGTGTCACCTACTTCATGTCTCCTTTACAAGATCATATACATCTACTTTTGCCTAAAAGTTGATCACTAGATGCTTTAAGTAGACTGCAGCAGAAGGTATAACACATATTTTCTTCATTTAAATTTAAAGAAAAAGTTAAATACTTATCCATTCCAAAGTGAAGACACCTACCCACTTAACCAAAAATCACCATCCTCAACATCAAAAATCAGAGATTGCAATTCACTGAGGTTTTGTCATTGAATTTCTTTTACTACTTTAAAAAATATAAGCAAAACTCCAGGACCTCATAATGACATGAAGTTTGTCCTAGCTTCTCCAAGTCTATATTAAAGGAACACAAAGAAATTGCAGATTCTGAAGAGGTGGAAATGATTTTGAGTAAGGTGCTGGTGACAGATGATCTGTTGACTGAGGACTAACCAAGCTAAGCTTAGAAAGGATTAGCAAAGTGGGCTACTAGGTAATGATCTGTTTTGGTCATAGTGACTTTTGAAACATATAAAAGTGAAAGGCTCTCTTCATGGATAATGGGCCTCTTGCATTTCCATAATGATAGTTGGCAGAGTATCAACAGGGTGTTAAGAATCCAAAAAGAGATTGCAGTGCATAGATATTCTATGCATATTAATTTGATATTAGTCTTAATGTTTGATTTTATCCAATGATCAATAAACATTATGGAAAGTACTGAGCCAAATTCATATTGATATTTTAACTCTAAGTAAAACCAGAAGACATACTGTTTCAGCTAAATGGAAGTATGTTTCATAGATTCTCTAACTATAACCAAATAGATATAGATATCTCTCTATATAAGCATATACATACCTATACATACATATATGTATAGACATATATGTATATATTTACATGCATATGAATATATGTATATACACATAAATTTGTGTAGTTATCATTTATCCCTTTCCTTTTAATATTATTTGTTACCTGTTGCATTGACAGTTTTCAAAACTTTTTTACAATTGTGAGAATATTTTTTTTGTCTATTTTCATTTTTTAGTTGAAGTTTATTTAAACAGATTGGACTGGGGTTGCTATAATCCCTGTATCTTCTCATTTTCATTTCTTTTTTCTAATTTGATATTCTAGTTGATGATCTGACTGTACAGAGAAAGTTGACTTAGAAATGATATCTGTATCAGTAAGCAAACACTTCCTATTTATTAATGTAGAACTTTAATTGTGTATAATGTTTAATGCATATCATCTCCAAAGTTTTTCCATTCTTTCTTAGAAAAAAAAAATCTTGACCCAAATATGTTTCTGAGTATTTGAAGACCTTGGTCTCTCTCATATCTGGATCATGATTTTCCAATATATTTTTTATTTTCCTTCCCATGGAATCCCCTTCTTATTGAGGTTACCAAATATCAATATATATATTTACTTAGTTTGGAAGATAATGTCAATTTTTTTTCACATAATTTTTCAAATTTATCATCCTTTGCAATAGATTTTGAACAAATATTTTTAAAGTTTCGTATTTAGTTTTGGACAGAGTGAATTTGATACAATCATGTATTTCATGAAATTACTCTGTTTATATGTTTTTTCTGTTTGTATAGAATTTGAATTCAATCTCTCAACAACTTTTTTCTTTCTTTTCTTCTCTTTCTCTTTCCTTTCTGCTTTCTTTTTCTTTCTATCTTCCTTTCTTTTTTCTTTCTCCTCTTTGCTTTCATTTCCTTTCCTTCCTTTCTTCCTTCCTTTCCTCTTTTTCTTTCATTTCTTTTCTTTCCATTTTTCCTTTTCTACATCGATTTTTTATTTATATATAGACTACCTAGCAGTCCATCTATCTGTTCATTTATTTATTTATCTAGTTATCATCTATCTATCTACACTCAGGAATTGACTTAACTAGCTTACAACTTACCTCTTTACCACAGAGAGAGTCATGATGATGATGTTTGTCTTTTGCTATTTCTACTAGGCCTTTTTTACAACTGACCACTGAACCTAGATGGCTCTGAAAGAGAAAGTGAAGCTGGTGAGGCACCCCCTCACTCAAATCCAAATCATATGTTTGTCATCAGAAGCCTCAACTTCTCTGATGTTATGGCCTTCTTTTAGAACAATCAGAGTTAAACAACTTGCTCAGGGCCACACAGGTAATAAGTATCAAGTGTCTACCACTGAATTCAAATTCCCATCTTCTGGACTCCAAGATCAATGCTCTATTCACTGTAACACCTAACTGCCCCAACAGAGAGTCATAGTAATAAGGGCAAAACCATAGAACCATAGAGTAAGAGTTGGGAAGGTCCTCCTAAGAAATCCAGTTCACCTCTTCATTTTTCAGATGAGGAAAATAAAGAGCAGTGAAGATTAAGTGACTCACCCCAGAAGGACATTGGCAGGAAAGAGATAGATTCAGAATTTTGATTTTGGGTCTGATATTTCTTTAGAGTACTAGTTAATTTGTTAAGCACTAAGAAGGAAGACAAAAAAATATGAAAAATATTTTATAGATGATCAACCTATAATAAAATCATAGTTGTTATTTGATATCACAGATATGTTATTATTATTATAATTATCATTTTAGTGAAAAAAACTGGTGTAATGGAAAGAATGCTGACACTGTGGTCAGAAGAGCTCAGTACATGTATTGAATTGTCCTCCATCTCAATTGATATAGGGCAAATTGCTTATTCTAAATCAAACTCAGTTTCTTTTTCTATCAAATTGAAATAATAATACTTTACTTCTAATACCATATAGTTCTTGTAAGGATTAAGCATGTTTATATAAACAATTTTATATAATTTTTAAAATTATTATCAATCCCATTCAATTGTAAGCTCTTGCTAATTAATCTTTTCAAAAAAATTTATTTAAGGCAATAGGGTTAAGTGACTTGCCCAAGTTCACATAGCTAGGAAATTATTAAGTGTCTGAGGTCGAATTTGAACTCAGGTCTTCCTGACTTCAGGGTTGGTGCTCTATCCACTGTGCCACCTAGCTTTCCCCCCTTACTAATTACTTTTGGTAGCATACATGGTGTTATTCACCCAATATGTATAACTGATGAACCTCAAGACTTGGGATATGAACTAAGGAAGACATAACTACACTTAATATAAATGGTTCAAGTCAAAATGTTTATTAAGCATATGATGTGAGACAGGGATACATTCAAAAATAATGTAAGGCTATTAATGTGGATATAATCTAAAAAAATTTTAAACAGGATGCAAACAACAATAAAAACCCACAACTCTTATTGTGGTCATATTACAGCATTAAAAAATGGCCCATAGGGATAAAATTCTATAGAGAGATCAATCATAGGCTATTAGTAAAAGTTGAGAATTTAAAGTTGAGGAAAATACAACAAATTGTTAGGACAAATATGAGTTATAAAACAGACAACATACTGAAATTAAATCCCATCATCTTGCTACTCAGGTCCTCTGAACTGTTGTGCTTAATTAATATTTATTGAATGGATACCTACAAAATTGTGAAAAAAAATTCTATAAAACTGTCTATTCTTCTCTTACCTTGACTCAAAGGAATGAGTATTCCATCAGTCTTATATTTAGATTGATCCCTTTACCTTACCCTTGATACCCTTCTCTTTGTCCTTTTCTATTACCTTGATTTAGCAGTCATCTACGATTGTATCTTCATTCTCTCCCTCTCCCTCTCTCCCTCCCTCCCTCCTTCCCCCCATCCCACTCCTTTTCCTCCATTCATGCCCATAAGTGTTCAATCTCCGCTTTTCTAAAAAAAAAATCTCTTTTTTGGTATATTCTGTAAAAAATCTCTTTTGTCTTATTCAAATCTATCCAATCTTTCTCTTCTTTTTAATGGCTAGATTTCTGGAAATAGATGTTCATAGCCATCCTCTCTTTAATGTTTTATAATCTGACTTCCATCCTATTGAAGTTATTCTTTTTTATGGGTGTCTATGATGTCTTGAACAATCTAGGCAATTATATCTCCCTCTGACATATTCTTATATTTGTACTTGTTGTGGAACTTCATTGCTCTTCTGCCATCTCTCAGGTTTGGAAATCTACCAAGAATTCTCCTCTTGGGCTATATTGGAAAGCACATATAACCTCCCATATTATCTTTCCCAAAGCATAGTGGACTGCTCTGAAAAAGTAGTGAGAAGGAAAAAAGTATCTGCCTCCCAACCTCCAGATGAGAAAATTTAATAAAAGTTTGAGAGCAATTTGTCTGGACCTCTATTACAGGCTGACAAGGGAGGTTACTCATGTGAGAATACATCCTCTTAAATATTCTAATTAATAAATCAGTTTAGGAGCAACACTAGTCACTGAAACTCATCCCCTAGAAGAGACCAAGGGATGATGCCAAATCAACCAATTAATATTCTTCTAAACCCAGTCACTAAGAACTAATCAGTGTTTGCCTTTTGTTCTCTGTACGTGGATCTATCCGTATTCTATAGGAAGAGAGATAAGGTCATTAAATTGATGGAATTATGTTTTAGTTATATTTATTTGTATGTGTTATACCATCTACTAAACCATGGACTCCAAAAGAGCAGGGATAACTTTTTATTTTAAAATATTAATATTATTCAGCATCTAGCATAGTATTCTACACTACATAGGTGACTTAAAGCATCTAGGTATTATAGCATTGATTAGTATAGAGGATAGAACCCTGAACTTGGAATAAGCGAAATATATGTTCAATTCCTGTTTCATTTACTTGTGACCATGTGACCTTGGGCAAATCACTTAACTACATTCAGTCTCTCTTTCTTCACGTGTGTGGTTCGAATAATGATAGCATTACTTACCATGAGTAAGGCAGCTAGGTGGCACAGTGGCTAGAGTGCTGGGCCTGGAGTTAGAAAGATTCATCTTTGTGATTCCAAATCTGATCTCAGACATTTACTGCACGATCCTGATCAATCCACTTAATCCTGCTTGTTTTAGTTTTCTCATCAGTAAAATGAGCTGAAAAAGAAAATAGAAAATAATTCCAGTGTCTTTGCCAAAAATACCTCAAATGGGGTCATGAAAAGTTGGACACTAGTAAAACAACTCAACCACAATAAAACCATAAGATCAAATGAGATTTGTAAAGGACTTTGTAAATCATAAAGTGCTATGGAAATGCTTACTATTATTAATAAAAGATGCTTGATTATTTTTAATTGAATCAAGAGTTCTTTGTTATCTAGTTATTCAGTTATCTATTCAGGAAAAAACTGCTCCTTTGTTTTCATACTTATAAGTGCTTTCATTTGTGGATACTTTGGTTGTTGAAAAAGTAAATTTAAATATGGAAAAATGATAATATTAATATGAGATGAAATGGCATTTTAAGGACCAGATAGAGAACTGCCTCCTCTCTATAACTTGAGAGGAAAAACCTTTATTAGAATTCCAGATCAAGTATGAGGAATTTGGTATTTCTTTGGCTTAGGGGGGTACTTGTCATCAAGAGTCCAACACTTTCTCAGCACTCTTCCAAAGATGGCTATGTGATCAAAGAGACTGTCATTAATTTGGTGAGATAAGAATAAGAAAGAAGTAGCTCTGCTTAGGAGAAAATCTGTGATGTATATGAAAGAAGTAGACAAATAGTTTTACCTAGCAGCTGAAGTAAGTGTTTGCTATGGAGACCCGGGTCATCAAGGCCTGCTGTCCAGAGATAAGACTTATACCAAGTACATTGTTTTTCCTTTTCATTTGACTCCATGCTAGCTTTCTGTACGCATTCACTCTTCCCCAAAGATGCTATGTACACAGGTGGAAGAGAGTGTGTCTGAGGTTTATGGGTGGGATGTTATAATTTAATTACTCCTGTTCCTTCTTTTAAGTAAATGTTATACTTGTTTTTGTTTTGTGTTGAGTAAAGAATGAAAATTATAATTATTTCTACTTTTTCCTTCTATTGAGTAATGTTATTACTATTCCTGTTTTTTCCTTATAATGATTGTTATGATTATTCTTGCTCTTGCAAGTAAATGTTTTATGTATAAGTGAAGTGTGTCAATATAGGTGGTTTTGTGCAAAGGGGAAACACATTAATGGGGTCTCAGGAGCCAAAATAGAGGTAGTAGGAGTGTATCTCCCTCATATCACCCCAACCCTCCATACTGGCATTATCTCTAAGACTTTAAGAAATAATTGAATTCTAGCTACTTGGCAAATCTTTTCTGAGAACTCCAGACTTGATGAATTGTATAATGGCTAGGTGAACAAACCAGCCCAGAAAATCAGAGGAGAGGGTGGATCATGCCTGGGTTATACTTGTAAAATAGGAATCGGTGTTTTACTGCTTGTAAAGTTCTATGTGATACTTAGGTGAAAAGTCCTAAGTAAATATGATACATTATTTTATTAATCATGGCCTTGAAAAAATATAAAAAGATTATAACAAGATGATATTGTTAGAAGCAGCTGACAAAGCTGGTTTCTTTTGAACAATCGGGCTTTAAAAAAAAGAGTGAAATTAGAAGGAAAAGATTTTAATGATATTCAAAATAAGTTCACATAATCTGAGACTTGCCAGACTTACAAAGCCAAATGAATAATATTTACATTCATTTAAAAATTATATAATCCAACCATCAAATGTTTACCTAAGAGAATTAAATAGAGTTATTAATTTATACCTTGGGGCCATGATTAATGTTTTTTCTCCCTCAAGACATTATTTTTTTTTCTCCCTTTTTCTCAAACATGTTTGGCATTTAGAAGTTTTAAAGTAATTTCCCCCTTTAGTTTCACCTGGGATCTCGGCTGTCCCAGAACCTCCTCCTGACCTCAGTGTTGTGTTTTCATTTAAAATAGGGTATGTCTATAAATGTCAGCAATACAGGGCAATTAGAAGTTTGAAAAGGGCTGTAACATAAACCAGCATTATAGTGAAATGGATACTGCCTTAAGCTGCCTGCAATTCACTTGCTGTTGGAAAGACAATATCCTGCCATTCTCCCATGGTGGCCTTCAATTGAACACATTTGGCTGAGGCTTGACCCATTATTAAGATAAGTCTTTGCCTGGCTTGAAACAATGAAAAAAAACACAGAAAGAGAGAAGCCAGCAAATTGGACTGGTAGTTAGCCAGCACTAGGCAGAAATGTGACACTGGATTAGACCTTAATAGATGTCTGTGGTGCTATCTGGGAAATCCAATGCTAGCCTTGTTTCTTTGAATTGGTCTCTGAGAGTAGGTTGTTTGGTCTTGTACAAAATCTTCAGGTTTTAAAACAGCTTTTTGGCTTTCTTTAAAAAAAATCATAATTATATGTTTGTTTAAACAAAATTAAACAGCAATAATATTATTTGCTTAATAATTATTCACATTTAAACTAATCATAGATTCAAGCTCTATATTATCCATATTAAACTAATTAATTTCAATGTGTAAAGTATCATAGTATTATTAGAAAATAATAATTTTCTAATTCCTCATCAAGATTCTCTGACCATTCATTCTCATTCATTTCTTTTCATATAATCATGATTAATATTTAAGAATTATTTAATAAATGTCTTTCCAGATCCTTTGGAATTTCTCTTCTAATGTAATTGCTTTATAATATTTCATCATATTACTGTGCAATTATTAAAGATTCTCTCATTGTTGTTTATTAAAGTTGCTTCCAAATTTTTGCAGTAACATAATACTATTGCTGTGTATTTAGGTTGTTTCTGTTTTTTTCAACTACATATAATACTACAATGAGCATCTTCAAATCTTTTGCTTTTTTATAATAGAAACACAATCTAAGACTTACCGATATTTCTTTCCTTCAATTTCTTTCCATTTCCCACCAGCCAAGAATCCAAACCTTGAACTGCTTTCCCCAAATTTGTTAAATGAGAGTTTGTAACAAGGTACAGCATCACATAGTTCTAATTTACCCAGTTTCAGAGATGCTTGATCTTTGTGTTTAAATATTCATTTGGTACTTTTCTTAGCTAGGTCACAGCATGACATTGATGTTCTGGCATTCCATATCTACTGGGATCCTACTAGCGCCATGTGGTCAACCAGAACAAGTTTAACCCAAGGTTAAATTGTTTTCTCAAATTCTCTTCGCAACAAATTGTCTTCTCAACAAATTCTCAACAAATGATGTAGAGCTTGCGAATATATGTGCTGCTTCTTCTCTTTGAGAGGTGATATGATATAATAGAGATTCAATTTCTCTAATTTGGGTTCTAGCTCTACCTGTGATACATACTGATAGCATAGTCCTGGGCAAATGACTTCACATTTTCAGTGTCCTAAGAATCTCTCTAAAAACTGTCAGTTTCAGAGAAGGTACCAGCTTGTACTTTAGAGAGAGTTTCCTTAATTGGATTCCTATAGCAATGAAATCATAGATTCAGTTCCATACTCTGCATTAGGTACCACTTAAGTATCAGGGAGAGAAATACAAATCTGGAAGTCCCTAGCCTCAAAGAGATTTCATTTTATTAAACTTCTCTTGGAATTGTAAAAACTCATTCCTTCTTATTTGGTGATGTCTCTTTATAGAATGGTGGTGATTCTAAACTGAAACAGAATTTAGAGCAGGAAAGAACCTTAAAAGCCATTTAGTTGAACTCTTTTATTTGAAAAATTATAAAAAATAAAAAATTTATTTATTTAAAAATAGGAAACCTAAGTCAATAGAGATAAAATTATGTTTCTTTTTACTCATATATAGGCATCAAGTAAAAACAAAACAAATGGGATTTGAATCTAGATCTTACTTGAAATCTTAAACCAAATCCAGTGTTGTTTGTTTGTTTGTTTTTTGGTTGTTGTTGTTGACATAGAAAAGCTCAAGATTAATCAGATCCAGGGCAGCTAGGTGGCACAGAGCACCAGCCCTGGAGTCAGGAGTACCTGAGTTCAAATCCAGCCTCAGACATTTAATAATTACCTAGCTGTGTGGCCTTGGGCAAGCCACTTAATGCTATTGCCTTGCAAAAAATAAAAAACAAAGCCTAAAAAAAAATCCTGCCAAATGAGACTTGATTATGAGTTGCTGAGTTTTTTTTTCCTATTTTGGTCCCAGAAACTCACAAATATTATCTATTAAAGTCAAGAGTTATTGTTATGTTTATTTTAATTGAGTATTCATGCTTGAAACAGTGAATTCATAAATGTTTGAATTAATGAGTTAAGGCTATATGGTAAAGAAGAAGAAAATCACTAACTCCAGAGTGAGAGTTAAAATTTTGCTTTTGATTCTTGGGCAAAATCACTTAATATCCATGGGCCTCAGTTTCTACAACTATAAAATGAGGAATTGGACTAGATTGCTTAAGTGTTCCACTCCCTTCTAGTTCTATATCTAGGTTTTTATAATCTTAAGTGTTCCAAGATTTAAAAGAATGAAGAAAAAGGAATTGCCACAAACATGTGTTCCTCATACTCTGAGTAATTTGGGAAATATCATTGTCTACAAGAAGTATCATTTTAATTCCATAAATCTCAGTTGAGATGTTTCAGTGAACCTGACTTTTAATCCCTGGGGCAACATTTCATCTTGTCAAACTCAACTTCATATATCTCACATACTAGATTAAAATTGTATTTCTGTAGGAATCTAAATGGGTGTTGGAGGGAAACTCATATCACCTGTCTACTTGTAAAAATCAAAGTTTCCTTAAAGGGTATGAGTTATTGGGCTGGCTTCCTTTAAAAAAGACTTAAAAAAAAACTTTGCTGTCAACAGGCTTTTGAGGCTGTCCAGGCAGAAGGAAAGTTAAATGGACCGTGAAACATATATAGAAGAAATTTTAAACTACAAGGACTAAAAAACACAGGAATGGACTTCGAAGGAAAGTTGTTGCTGCTGTTCTCTAAAAAATTTTAAGAAATATTTGAGATTTCATACCCAGGTTCCTGAGATGATTGAGGTGGTATGATGCCCAAATAATTAAGATAATATAAGGACTCAAATTCCTCTAGGTAAATCCACAAATCAATGACCTTCCATCTTTGTGATTCCCTTGATTTTCTTGGCTTGCTTTATTAAGGGAACATAGGATTAACTTTTTTTTTTTTAACAAGAGTAGATAATACTCTACTCTAACATCATTTTGCAAAATATTTAATCCCAATTAAATGAAAATTTGGAAGTGTCACATGGAAGTAAATGCCATATGGAAATAAATGCCACATGCACAGCCATGCTGTGCTCCCTGGTACAAATGGGAATTGAATTTAACAATAGCTAATCTTTATTTAGGAAGCAGGTAGGTGTCAGTGGATATAGTGTTGGACCTTGGAGACAGGAAGTCCTGAATTAAATCTGACCTCAGACATTTACTAGTTTTGTGATCCTGGTCAAGTTACTTAACCTCTGCTTCCCTTTATCTGCTGGAGAAGGAACTGGCAAATTATTCTAGTATCTTTGCCAAGAAAATCTCATGGATTCAAGTGATGAAGACTCAGATACAACTGTACAACAGTAACAACATCTATTTGGTACTTCACAATCTCCAAAACATTTAAATAATGTTATCTGAAACTCACTGTGACTCTTTGACATAGGCCTACAGATATTATGACGTCCTTTTTCATGCTAAGAAATTGAAGTTGACAGGTTAAGTGATTTATTTATGGTTCTTAAGTAGTAGCAAAGAAAGGGTTTGAACTTAGGTCTTCCTGACTCAAAGTCCAGCACTATGGTCATTCCAGGACACTGCTCATTATTTATGTGTTCCAGGTCATCTTTGACTTATTTCTCCTTTCTCCTTAAATTTCTCAGCGAAGTTTGTCAGTTTCTTTAATTTACACTTATTACATTCTGTGTTGCATTATTAGATTTCAAATTCCTTCAACAAGTTTTCAGTTTAATTCAACAAATATTTATTAATGATGTGGTACTTTTGCTGAGCTTTGAAGAGAACTATGGATTCTAAGAAGTTGAAGTGAGGAGAGAAAGAATTTCACACATTCCTTTCTCCTCCTTAGTCTTAGAGGCTTCCAGATTGGGACAAATCACTTCTACCTCCTAGCTAGGTTTCCTGACTTGCTTGAAGTCACATCATAGCCAGTCCCTGCTCTCTGGGGCTTATGGATTGGGGAGGACTATCTTTCATGTCCCAATCAGACAGGAAAGTTGGAACTGTAGAACAGCCTGGCTTGCCCCAAATCATGAAGGCTGTTACAACAACAATAACAACAGCAATTGTAAATCATTTTAATGAATTATCTACCAGTTACTTCACCTGCCTTTACTTATTCTGCATGGACTCATTCCCCAGTGATTAGCATATTCTTAATGCAACTTATTTTCCCCATCTCTATGATACTGATCCCTATTCTGCTGAAGAAGAAACACCTTTTCCCAGCCTCAGCTGTTCACTCCTTCATTCCAATTCCACCTCAAACAAGCCCTTTTCCACACTTACAAATAGTCTATTCTGGATTTTCCATACTTTCTTCTATGCTCTCTGGAAATACTTCTTCCATAATTAACAAACTTGGTTTCATCTTAAATCTCCTTCATTTTCAATCCTCTCATCTTTAGGCACTTGCAGAGATTTGGTTCGCTGCTGCTGCTGTCTTCTTTACTATCCTTGTTATATATTTAACTATCTCCTATACTCTTCAGTCAACAACACTCTGATCATGGTGATAGAGTCAGGATATTTTTTGGTCCTCATTAAGCAAAGATAGATCCTTTGGTCTTCCTTTCCAGCCAAATTCCTTCTTATAAACTGTGATCTTAATATGACTTTTGTTGTTCCTTTACTTTCTCAATCTTTTTAATTCCTATGATCTCCCATATTCTAACTCAATTATGCACAGGAAAATCTCAAGCTTGTCATTAACTACAAATATTTTGCTTCCACATTTAAGAATGCTGAATTTCCTTTGTGTGATAATAATAAATAATGCTTTTATCTGTCCTTTTTACCCACTTAAGCCTATTATTTGTCCTCACTTAAAACTTCATTTACTCTATTCCTCAGTACTATTCAAGGCCAACTCTCTGATTCTGGTTATACTTTCCTCCTTTCCCAATCTTCACATCTTGGAGAACTAATTCAACTTTATGCTTTTCCATACTCTTAAATAGCTTCTTCTTGTATCCTATTACCTTTCACTTCACTTAGTGAGCCTGTTTCCTCATCTTTGGAAGGTGAATAATCATGATGCTTACTGTGCAAGGATGACAGAAATAAGTCTCATCAAATTAAGTTTATAAAGCATTCCTTCATATTTTTATTACCAGTATTCATAGAAGGAAACTGAGGCCTAGAACATTGGTTAATCTATAGAATACCTCTAGGAAGTATTAGAGGCACTATTTGAGCCTAGTTCTCTCCTGTCATAATGTCCAATACTCATTTCATAATACCATGCTGCCTCTCAAATTCTTTAGTACTTTTATGCATGTATCATTTTATTGATATGAAAATTTCTGATAATATTAAAGATCATAGCTGATCCTCCTTCTTTTGTCCTATAAAATTCTTGTCAAGGGGGAGAGCCAAGATGGCGACAAGAAAGGATTGTATCTTAGGTGCTCTCTGATAAAACTTATAAACTAAGGACTCTAACTAAACTTTCAAGAGACAGAACCCACAGAGGGACCCAGGGAGGCAGTTCTCCTACTCAAGGTAACCTGGAAAAGAGCAGAAAGGCTCTGCTCCCCGGGGTTGGAGAGGCGGCCTGCCAGAGGGGTGGCCCGCCAGAGCAAAAGAACTTCAGCCTCCCGGAGGCAGCCCCAGGGCGCTGGGAGCCACGGCTCACAGCAGCAGGAGAGTCTCCTGAGCTACACCCTGGGGAGCACTGGGCACAAATTGGGGGAACAATGGAGGACCTCTGCCAGAGCAAGCACATGGAGCCCAGCCCTCAGGGCACACAGAAAGCAGCATGGTCTTTTGGCAGCCCAGATCTGGAAACAGAAGCAGGAGCCTCCAGGGCATGAGCCCATTGAGCTGAGGGAGGGGAGTGAAGAGAGAGAGAGTGCTGAGCTCTGTCCTCTGCCCCTGAAACAGGACTCTGGGGCTCTGAGCACATTCAGATCGTGGTCACAGTCTAGCCCCCCCCCCCCCCCCCCCTGTAGAACAGCTTGGCCCCCGCCACCTCATCCCCGTGGCAGAGGGGGGCGCATATGGTCATTCACAGATCAGGAGGGAAGATAGAACCTCATACACTGAGACCCTTGTGGGAGTGTCCCAAAAGCTCAGGAAGCACCCCAAAACCAGGCCCAGGCTGGGAAAATGAGCAAGCAGAGAAATAAGAGGAAGACCATTGAGAAATATTTTGCAAATGAGCCCAAGAAGGACCAAAATACTCAGTCTGAAGATGAGGAAGCACAAGCTCTTGCATCTAAAGACTCCAAGAAAAACAGAAATTGGGATCAGGCTATGACAGAGCTCAAAAAAGACTTTGAAAATCAAATCAAATGAGGGAGTTAGAAGAAAAACTGGGAAGAGAAATGAGAGAGATGCAGGAAAAACATGAAAATGAAGTCAGCAGCTTAGTCAAGAAAATCCAAAAAAATGCTGAAGAAAATAGCACACTAAAAACCAGCTTAGGTCAAATGGATAAAACAGTTTAAAAAGTTGTTGAGGAGAAGAATGCTTTAAAAAGCAAAATTGGCCAGATGGAAAAAGAGATAAGAAAATTCTCTGAGGAGAACAAATCCTTCAGACAAAGAATAGAATTCAGGGAGATTGATGAATTTAACAGAAACCAGGAATCAATACTTCAAAACCAAAAAAAATGAAAAATTAGAATAAAATGTGAAATATCTCATTGAAAAAACAACTGATATGGAAAACAGACTTAGGAAAGATAATTTAAAAATTATTGGAATACCTGAAAGTCATGACCAGGAAAAGAGCCTTGACATCATTTTCAAAGAATTACTACAGGAAAATTGTCCTCATATTCTAGAAGCAGAGGGCAAAATAGAAATGGAGAGAATCCACCGATCCCCCCGAGAAAGAGATCCCAAAGAAACAACCCCTAGGAATATTATAGCCAAGTTCCAGAACTCCCAAGTCAAAGAGATAATATTACAAGCAGCCAGAAGGACACAGTTCAAATATCATGGAGCTGTAGTCAGGATCACACAGGACTTAGCAGCAACTACATTGGAAGCTCGTAGGACTTGGAATATAATATACCAGAAGGCAAAGAGCTTAGAATGCAGCCAAGAATGAACTACCCAGCAAGGCTGAATGTCCTCTTCCAGGGGAAAAAGATGGACTTTCAATGAACCAGGGGAATTTCAAATGTTCCTTTTGGAATGGCCAGAGCTGAACAGAAGGTTTGATCTTCAGATACAGGACTCAGGTGAAGCATGGAGATTGGAGGAGAGGGGGAACATATAAGGGACTCAATGACAATATATTCCTGTATAGAAAAATGACACTGATAATACTCTTATGAACCTTCTCAGTTAATAGAGCAGGTAGAGGAAGCTTTTATAGTTGAAGCACAGGAGAAAGCTGAATTCGAAGATAAAATATGGTGTAAAAATGGAGTCAATAGAAAAAAAGGGAAATATAATGGGAGAAAGAAAAAGGAGAGGAGGAATAGGCCAAGATATTTCATATAATAAGATTTTTCTTTATTACAATGAGCTATTGCAATGATATGGAAGGGGAGAGGCAAGGGGGAATGATGGAATCTTCGCTCTCATCAGAGATGGCTAGGAGAGGAAACAGCAAATATACTCAATGGGGTATAGACATCTGGAGTAAGAAGGAGGGGGGAGCAGGGTGAAGGGGTGGGGATGTGAATAAAGGAGGAGAGGATGGACCATGGGGGGAGAGTGGTCAGATATAACACATTTTCTTTTTTACTTCTTGCAAGGGGCTGGGATTGAATGGCCTGTCCAGGACCATAGAGCTGGGTGGATGCTGGGCCTAAGGGGTGCTATGGGGGCTCAGGGCGTCTTGGCTCCAGGACCAGGGATCTGTCTGCTGTGCCATTCAGATATCCTACAGCAGAGTCAGAGTGAAAGGGCAGAGAAAATATAGTATATGGTAGTGGAGAAATAAGAAAGGAGGGAGTTGTGATCAGCAATGGCAATGTTGGAAAAATATGGAAGTAACTTTTGTGATGGACTTATCATAATGAATGTGATCCACCCATGACAGAATTCTTGGTGTTGGAACAAAGACTGAAGCACATTTTTTATTATTATTATTTGGGGGAGGGTACAGGGCTAATGGGGCTGGATGGCCTGCCTGGGGCTACATAGCAGGGTGATCTTTGGGTGTCTGAGGCCGGATTTGGACCAGGTGCTCCTGGCTCAAGGGCCAATGCTCTGTCCACTACCCAGCCACCACTACTATTATTACTATTCTCTTTTATTTTGGGTCTCCTTTTTTCTTCTTTTTGTTTTTTGCAGGGCAGTGGGGATCGGGTGGCTTGCATGTCACACAGCTGGATGATTGTTGGGTCTACAGGGCTGGATGTGGGCTCGGGTGCTCGTGGCTCCAGGGCTGGTGCTTCATCCATTGCGCCACCTGGCCATATCTACAATTATTCCTATTTTTTTTTAATTTTAATTTTTTTTCTCTCTCCCCTTTATCACTCAAGCAAGTCTATATTCATTTGGGGGAGGGGGTATTTCATTTACTCTTAAACAAGAATATTTTATTAATGTTAAAAAAACATTTGTACAAAATGAGAATAAAAAAATAAAATAAAATAAAGAAAGAAAAAAATTCTTGTCCATGTTCTTCTGAAAATCTTCCATTGGAAGCTTACCCAACATCCTGGATACCTTCTTGTATATAGTTTCAAGTTGAGTGCATTTCATTGGTCCACACAAGTTGCAAATTGATCATCTCCTAATCATAAAGTGTTTGTTCCATTTTCTTTTTCAATAACATATCTCTTTGATGCTATATGTATATATATATATATATATATATGTTAATAGAACTTCTCTTATGTACTCTAAGTCTGTAATGTGTTATCACCTCTTATGCCCACAATGTTGTCCAGAGTGCCTTATGTATGAGTTTCAACTTAGTTCTTTAGAGACTTGTATACCATAACTCTTGTAGACATATAAAACTGATGGAAGAATATTTCTATTAAAAAGGGTAGTCCTCTGTTTCTGGGAGAATCTTGGGGTCATTAAAAGTACTACAATATTTTTTGAAGGGAATCCACACTTCTCTGCTCCTGCTTTTCAATTCTGGGTCTAGCTCATTGTATATGTGCTATGTCTGAGCTAAATATTCCAATGATTTGTATATGCAACTGTATATCACAATCTAGACAATAGTATTTCTTTACCTACATTAATCTTCCCCTCTGGATCATGAATCCAAATGCTTTTGAACAATTAGGCATCTCATTTTGCAGTTCCATAATATTCCAAGGCTTGAAATACAATATCATATATCTCACCATCTGGAATGAATTCCTTTTTTCATTTGAATTTTGTCCTCCCTTCTCTTCTATGTTGGTATAGTCTCAGTCACTCCAATTATGATAAATTTTAAGTTTTTCCCTCTTCTGCATTTCTTGCTTAATGCGTCTGTTTCTTCTTCTCTTTTTCCCCCCTCTCTTAAAAACAGCATTAAGAAACAAAGTTATACCCAAAAGCTTACTTCCTCTGTAATCTCACCAGAACATTTGAATGGACCCTTGGCTCTTTTCCTCCTATTAGAATGTAGGCAGTTCATCAACATTTAAGCCCTTCCTATTTTTCTTTTTTTTTGGTTTTTGCAAGGTAATGGGGTTAAGTGACTTGATCAGGATCGCACAGCTAGGTAATTATTAAGTATTTGAGGTCAAATTTGAACTCAAGTCCTCCTGACTCCATAGCCAGGTACTCTATCCACTGTGCCACCTAGCTGCCCCAGCCCTTACTATTTTTCAAAGGTTTTTATATCTTTCTAGGGATTTTGGCTTCTTTGTTTCATTCCAAATATTCAATTCATCTCATTTGGCCTCATCAAAGATGATTGAAAGTCTTCTATACTCATTTTTTTAGAGTAAGTTATTCTTGAATGTATACCTTTATTTTTTGCCTTTTGATGATCATATTTCAATATTTTCTTTCCTATATAGTTGTCATTGCATAATCTTGCATGTTTCTGTATGTCTTTCCCTAAATTACTTCTTTTTGATTGCTTATAGTATTTTTTGTCTTTGACCTGGAAGCTTAGGATATTCATTAGGACTTGAGATTTTTGTTTTCAGGAATTTTCAACTTGGAGTTCCTTTTAGGTTATGCTCAAGGGATTCTTTTTTTATGTTGTCCACTATTTATAATACATATCTATAGTTTTCTTTTATAATACCTTATAATTTTTATCCATGGTTTTCAGGTAGTCTGATCATTCTTGAATTTTCTCTCCATTTTTCTCTATGTTTTTTTGGCATGGTAAAAACCTAACACTTTTTTTCTATTTTTTTTAACCATTTAACTTGGTTATATTTCTTGTATTATGGAGTAACCCAGCTCTGATTGTTCATTGTATTTTTCACTACAATATATTAAAGGTTTTCTTCTTTATAGTTTGTTTCTCATATTTTTATTTTTTAATTCCAGACCACTGATTTCAATTTTGATTTTAGCTTTTAGTTTTTGGTTCACCTCTTTTAGTCATTCTTAAATATCTTGTGGAAAGCTATTTTTTCCCTTATGTGTTGCTGTTTGAAACCATAGGTAGAGTTACTATTCAAGTTTCTCCTCTTGATCTCTCAATTTATAGTATCAGTTTTTTGAGTTTTATATTTTCTTCTGATTAATAATAATATCTAAAGCCTCAGTTATAGGATTATGATTTTTGTTCTTGGATTGGATTTCACTATATTTTTACTCTCAGATAGGGTAGTCAGGTTCCACCCCCTCTGTAGTCAAGATTGTACTCATGACATTTTAAATATAGTGGTTAAGAATAGGCCCTAATCTTTATAGAAAACCCCAGATTCTGGTTTAGTATTATGGAATCTTTACTTGTGAATTTGTTTAGTCTTCTTTTTCTTTTTTTTTTTTTTTTAAGGTTTGTGCAAAGCAAATGGGGTTAAGTGGTTTGCCCAAGGCCACACAATTAGGTAATTATTAAGCCTCTGAGGCCACATTTGAATCCAAGTACTCCTGATTCCAGGGCTGGTGCTCTATCTACTGGCCACCTAGCCACCATCCCCAGGTCTAGTCTTCCTATCAACTCTTTCTCTTTGCATAATCCCATGTGTCCTTGATTGATTAGTAGGCTTCCTGCCTACTTTGCTGCTCAGGTGCTATGTCTACTATATTTTTTGCTATCACTATGGCACAAATTGCCTTAGTGGTGTTGTGTCTCTATCTCTTGTTATGGACTGGCAGGGGTTACCTGGTGTTGTGTCTTGAAGTTTCTACCTTGGTGTTGTATCAGTCATGGTTCCTGCTTTTTTTTTTTTAGCAAGGTTCCTGAGTCCTGTCACTTGATTTGATTTTGAGATGGGTTGTCTGGGTTTTACACTAGCCCATCTGAGACCTATAGCATGCTCTCCAGGTGCATTGTTTTTGCTTTCCCTTACTTATTTGAAATCAGGGTCTATAGGCCTCTGGAAGGTTTCTAATTCTGTCCTGAAATGAATAGAGGAGTTTATAGATAATTTTTCTTTGGTTTTCTTTATCAATCTTTCTGGCTAATTTTTAGAATCTTTCTGGGGCATTTGTGGGAGCAATGGGCTTCTTTTGACCTTTTTTTTGGTTTTTACAATCAGAAAGTCATGGGGGGGCGAGCAACTAGGTAGCATAGTGGATAGAGCACCAGCCCTGAAGTCAGGAGGAACTGAGTTCAAATCCAACCTCAGACACTTAATAATTGCCTAGTTGTGTGACCTTGGCCAAATCTCTTAATCTCATTGCTTTAAATAAATAAAAAAAATTTTTTTAAAAGAAAGTTATAGGGAAATTTATATGTGCACAAAGAAAATTGGTCATTGAGCTGGAAGATCTAATTTATTTGCTTTGAAAATTACTTGCCCTGTCATCATGGGAAAAAGTTATTTAATTTATTCATTTTCAAAGATGAGACCTGTAACAAAAACTTTTTTTTATGATACATAAATGTGGGTTGTTATTTATAGATTCTTACAATGTAGGGATCAACAGACTTATCCATGGTTGCATTGGTAGCATTTGGTAGAGATGATTAATAGGAATCAACTTTTTTTTTTCCATAAAGTAGTCTGGAGCTTTCTTTTAATATGTGAAGTTCAAGGTCATATTGGGTCATCTATTAGTTTACCATGCAAAAGTGTCTAATCATTTTTTAATACACTTTGAAAGAAGTGTATTATTTATTTTTATGACTTTAGTTGTCATTACAGATTTAGAAGCATATTCACACAGCCATTGTAGTAGAGTACTGGTCTTGGGGTATGGAGAACGTAGGTTTAACATTCATTGGCTAAGTCATTTAACTTATTCTAGCTTTAATAATGATCTACCTTATGTAGTTGTGGTGAAGGTCAAGTGAGATAATATAGAAAAAATGCTTTATAAACTTTAAAATGCTATATAAAGTTAACTATAATTATTATTCAGTGGATGATAAAATAATTACCCCCAAATTACATAAATAGATATCTGAAATTCTTAGGAAAGGCATATAAGCAAACACAACAAGCAAATAAAAGTTTATTAGAAATGTAAGAAGCTAGAACTACTGAACTAAATTGCCTCTTGAGATCACTTCCTCTAAGATCTATGATCCTTTTTCTAGAACAATTGGAAAGTATTTGTTAAGATAATCATCAATCAACAAACATCTACTTCTAGGCCACTAATCAAGTTTAAAGAGGTAGTGATAAAAATGTAATCCTGGAATTATCTATGGCTCTCTTAGGTAGAAATATAAACTTAAGTCTAAGACAGAAACATTCTTTACTCCCTCCTCTGGCAAAATATGAATTTCTATAGTTTAAAAGACAGAAACAAAATGTTTCAGCCTTTAGAAATTCTAAGGAAATGACAAGTAAATTTATGTTTTTACCTTGCCTCCCAGGTAAATAAGAATTTACTATAATCATAGTATACCACAACCCAGTTTCACATTTCTCAATGGTTAAAATTAGAATGTCACATTTAAAAAAAATAATTTCTGAAAATTTTCTTTTCCCCCTGGAAGTCATAGATGGGCAAAAGCTGATAAGTTATTTAAGTCTTCTCATCCTGTCCACTTTCTTCTAACTTCCATACTCACCATTGTGGCAGTGATTTGAAGGCTCCAATGGCCCAGGTACACATGTTGTTTGTCTTTATGCAGTATTTTCCTCTTTTCAAAGTGCTTTTACATATATAATCTGGCTTCCATTTAAGAAACTTCAGCTGCCTTTCTACAAAGGATTCTTAAATAGCATTAATACATTCCATTTATACATTCCAAGTGCAAAGGAATTTTAACTTACAAGGACCAGACTTAATAGGATCTTCAAGGCTCTAAGATTTGATCCCCCCCTTTCACCCTCTCCATGGCCATTCCTTTTAACCCCAGGGAGAAGAATATAACTGAATGCATACACAGCTGGCATTAGGAGATCTGGCACCATCATTCTTTTTTGTCTGTTTTCACCATTAAAAGATAAGATATACATCAATGCCATTCACAACAAACATTTATATTTCCAGAACTTTCCAAGCATTTTATTTGCTTTGGTTAATTTTCTATTTTTTTAAAATGGAAATGGACCCAATAATAACTGAGTAATCACAGAATTTATGACTTGTAGGAAACCTCAGCAGTTAGCTAGTACCCATTTACAGAAAGAATCATTACTATAACCTTGCTTACATGGATAAGAGAGACCTCTTTTGGAAGATGGCACTTGTTAGACCTTGAAGGAAGACAGGAATTCCAGGAGGTAGAGATGAGGAACATGCAAAGAAGGATATGAAAAGATACAGAAGCACAAAATAAACTGCTTCATACGAGGGAGCAGTGACTGGCCACTTTGGTTGGATTATAGAGTTGGTGGAAGAGAGGAATGGGAAGTTATGTGTAAGCAACCTGGAAAGATAGGCTGGAGCCAGATTGTGAGGGTTTTAAAGGTTAAGCACAATTAACCCCAAAGAATCTGTAAGTGGATTATCTAGGGAGCATCTTGCTTTTGATTTCTTATCAATATTATTACCTACTCTGCTTTAGATTGACATTATCAACAGCTCTATTAGCTCTCAAGTTATTTCTCCATGGTGAAATATTAAAGAAGAATTCTTCTAATGATAACTTTTACTCACTAAATGGTTATGGCCACAATTCTCAGTGTTTATGCCAGGTAGTGGGATGAGGAAGCTCATCTGCCTTTTAGGTATGGGAGGAGAGAAACTATCCTGGGACACCTTGAGATTTCCTATGCTGCTGAGAGGGTATCTGTGAACTGGGCAATTACTATTTCTTGATGTAGAGATAGAGAGGGGAACAAAGACATTGCTACTATTAGGGTAAGAGTAAATAGGGCAGGAAGCAGCCATGAAGGTTTTGCTGGTACCTCTATATTTCATATCCTGGAGTAAAGGACCCTTGATGCTCTGTTCCATCTCTTTCCAGAAGGTGCTTAGTCATAAGAATTGCTTGAGTAGAAGCTTTAGATCTCTTCTTCCTGACAGATATCTTTATGGAAGAGTCTGGCTTTAATGAATCCTAGAAATAAAATTTTAGTTCCCTAAGCAAAATATGATATAGATGCAATACAAGTTCCATAAATAGAAGACAATATAGGCGAGATAGCATTTTAGAGCATCCTAAGATCTGTGAAGCACTTTACAAGCATTTTATCCTTATAACAACTCTGGGATGTAGGCATTATTATTATCTCCATTTCACAGATAAGAAAACCAAGGAAGACAAAGGTTTAGTACCCTTGGATGCACAGTTAGTAAGTATCTGATTGTAAATCTAAGTCTATATTGTGCCATCAGCTGCTTCTATATACTAGTAAGTTCACTGGACTTGAAGACAGAAGATTTGGTTGGAGACTCAGATGTCTAATTTTTGGTTGTGAGACTTTAGGCAAAAACTAAAAGCTTTAGTTTTTTTTTCTTCTGTTAAAAAATAAAAAAGATTAGGTTGATCCCTAGATTTGAAGTCAGGAGATATGAGTTCAAGTTTTATCTCTCAATGTTGATAAACTGTGTGACATGGACAGGTCATATAAATTCTTCAAACCTATTTCCTCATCTATAAAAAAGGGGAATAAAAAAGAACATCCTATCTATTTTATAGGGTGGCATGAAGATCAGATGAGAGAATCTATGTTAAACCCTTTAAAACCTTGAAGTTCTGTTTGAATTCCAGTCATTCAAGAAGACTTGCTATAGCTGTATTTCTGATGCTGCTGTTACTACCACCACCACGACTACTTGTTAACATTTGTATGAGTCTTTGAGATTTGGAGGGACAGTTAGGTAGCACAGATAGAGGTCAGCTTAGAGTTGGAACAACTCATCTTCATGAGTTCAAATCCAGTCTCAGAAGCTTACTAGCTGTGTGACTCTGAGCAAGTCATTTAACCCTCTTTACCTAAGTTCATCCTCTGAAAAATTAGTTGGAGAAGGAAATGACAAATCTTTCTGGTATTTTTACCAAGATTGAGCCACACACCCCCAAAGGGGATCATGAAGAGTTGGAAATTATTCAGCAGCATTAAGATTTGGAATTTCATTCAAGATGAATATGTGGTGGTGGGGCAGCTAGGTGGTGCAGTGGATAGAGCACCAGCCCTGGAGTCAGGAGGACCTCAGTTGAAATCTGGCCTCAGACACTTAATAATTACCTAGCTGTGGGGCCTTGGGCAAATCACTTAACCCTTGCAACATCCCCCTGAAAAAAACCCCAAACAAGATAATTATGTAGAACAGTAGATAGAATGCTATGTGTATGAAGTCAAGAAGATCTGAATTTAACTCTGTTCTCAGACACTAAAAAGTTGTCTGACCCTGGACATATTACTTAAATCCTATCTGCCTCAATTTCTTCATCTAGAAATTGGGAATAATAATAGTGTCTACCCATAGGGTAGTTTCATGGATCAAATAAGATAATATTTGTAGAGTCTACTAAACATATAAGCACTAAGCAAATAACTATATTATACACAATGACTATGGCTGCTATCATGATAACAATGACAATAGCAAAATATTTTATTTAAAGTTCTTCATAAACTGGCTTTAACTTATCTTCTCAGCCTTATTATATATTTATACTGCTTCACACACTTTGGTCTAGTCAGACTGGCCTTACTATGTGTCTCATAAACAATAATCCATTTGGTATTTGTGTGGTTTTGCCCTGGTCCTTTTCCATAATTAGAATACATCTTTTTTTTTTGTCCTCTTGAGCTCCCTTAATTCCTTTGACTCCCTCACATAAGTCTTCTACAAGAAACCTTTTCTGAGCTTTCTAATTTCCTAATTCTCTAAATCACTTTCTAATTTTCTATATTGATTTATATATGAACATAGATAGAATTTAAGGTTCTTGACAGCAAAAGCCATTACATTTTTTTCTTTGTCTCTCAAGTACCTAGGATAGTTCTTGGTATACATAGGAGGAAATCAGAAGATACTGTTTGATTGTCTGATTGATAATACTATTATGGCCTTGGAAAGTTATCTCGAAGATCAAATCCATCCAAGGAACTTGGTAACCATAAAGTGCTTTACAAATACAAATTATTATTATTAAGGAGTAGACTTTAGAGAAGTGTAACCTCTGAGTTACATGGCAGGTTAAATTACCATTGTGTTCTTTAATCACTCTGTTCTACAAAGTTTCAATGATCAGGATTCTGTCCTGCTTTGTTAAAGCCTATAATTTCATGAGGAATGATTGAGCCACACTGAAGAAGACAATGACAAGAAGTAACCTTTGGTCCAACCTTTGCCTATAGCAGCAGTAATCTGAGACCCTGCCTGCCAAATATTTTTCTTTCTGAGGACACAGAAAGTAGCAGAGCAGCCTGCATGAGGGCCAGTTCCACTTTTCGTCTTGGTTTTGTATTCCCAAACTGGATAGTTTTCCTTGGCAGACTCAGGTGTAGAGTGAGACTGGAGTAAGTTGAGTGTGTGTATTTTATTTGCTTAAAGCAGAAGTGGGGATTTGTACGCTAACCCAGATGGAGGTTCTCTGATCTGCAACTGTCTTTGTTTAAGTGTGCAACGTGAAGTGAACAGGGCCTGAAACGACCCTGCTGGATACCTTGGGGGGATTTCTTGCATGGCGCTTTGGCAGTCCAGCTCTTCTGGCTGAATTAGATTTATTGCTAAAGCACTAAATCTTCATTAGACATGACAACCCTACTCCCCTGCTGTCCTGGTCTTTCCCTGTTCATAAGCCTTTATTATTTCCAACATCTTGTTTCTTAGCCTTCGCCAGCTTCAGGATTTAAAATGCTCTAGCTTTCAGTCTATATCCCAGACAGAGCTGTAATTGCATCAAATTGGTGTGTTATGTGTCACTCACAGATGTCAGTAAGCAGAAAGCACAATGAAGGTTACGTATGTCTCATCCAATCCATCAGTGCTTAACCAAGAGTGCACCAAATACTTTAAAAGGGATCTGCATGGCTAGATGCCTGAAAGAGCTGTATCAACAAGGATCACATTTTTGGCCCAGTTTCACTCAATGCTATAATTGTAGGTGAATATTGAAAAGACAGAGTAGGGTGATTCCTCTTTAGGTTTTGATTAAATAAAGGGAGTAGAGAGTTCTGAAAAACAGTAACCTTACCTCACCAAATTCAATAATTCTAGACATTAACAGATATTTCAGTCAGTTGAGGTTAGGGGAAAAAGTTATATAAAGCAATTTCCTTATATTGTCTCATTTGATCTTTACCAATAGGTCTTTGAAATAGAAATATTCTAAACATGTGAGAGATTATCTAACTGAGATTACATGGGAAAATAGGATGGTACAGTTGAAAGAACCTTGGTTATAAAAACTGAGGATCAACGTTCATTTCTGATCCTTGCTACCTACAAGTCACTTCCTCTACTTAGGTCTCAGTTTTCTTATTGATAAAATGGAGACAAACATATCTATTCTTCCCACATCACAGTATGTGACCATGACCACAACCATGATAATGCTTTAATAACAGTAAAGAACTATGTTAGTGTTCAAAAGAA
The DNA here is from genome assembly GCF_037893015.1 of Macrotis lagotis. Lineage (NCBI taxonomy): Eukaryota > Metazoa > Chordata > Mammalia > Peramelemorphia > Peramelidae > Macrotis > Macrotis lagotis. The sequence continues at coordinate 134,194,408 of NC_133662.1, read as the reverse complement.
ATGATAGTGATTAAACTACTTCATAAAAAGCTGTAAGATAATTTCATCAAGGTCTGGTTCACACAGATGGAAACTGAAACAGGTTATCTATAGAATCTGAAAACAATTCAGGTGAAAATTTTTATTAATTTAGTTAATTGGATTGCCTATCTATAATTGCCTTTACTGAATAATGTTGGAAGAATGGAACATCTTCCATATTTAGAGTTAGAGAACTTCAGTCTAAATTCTATTTCTGCCATTTACTACATTATTAAAGATTAAAGAGCAAGAGGCAACATCAGAAGTAATTTTTTTTAAAAAGGTTAGTAATAAATGAATCAAAAAGCATCTCATAAATGAATACTATAGAGTAGAAAGAAGAGTGTCATGGAAGCAAATGGGAACGATAACATGAATTTGTCTCTAGCAGGTCTCTTTTTATATACTTTGGGGAAGTTTTAGAAGAAAGTTCTTTGAAGACTAAGATAAGTACCTTATTTCAGTACTTATCTCATCTAACTTGGACTACTGCAATAGTATCTTAATCTGTCTCCCTGCTTCTAGTTTTCTTTTTCAGTTCACATCAGTTCTGTCACATACAACTTCTTCATGATCCCATTTGGGGTTTTCTTGGCAAAGATACTGTAATGATTTGCATTTCCTTCTCCAGCTCATTTTACAAATGAGGAAACTGAAATACATAGAGTTAAGCAATTATGATAGGTCACATAACTAGTAAGTATCTGTGGTCAGATTTGCACCTAGGAAGAGGAGTCTTCTGGATCTTAAACTTGATGTTCTATCTACTATGCAAGCTTCAGTCTTAAACTTTTTTATTCTATTATCCATATTGCTGTTGAGTTCATATACCATATTTGACCATCTGATTCCCACTTAAATTTTTTCAGTGTTTTTACCACTGACTTTAGTGAAAAAAATACAAAACTGTCAACAGGGCATTTAAAGACCACAATATGGGTCCCTGTTACCATTCCAGTCATCTCTAGTAACCTGTTTGTCCCATAATATATCCTTTCCACTAATTCTCTGTCTTTGCAAGACTTCCTACAATGTCTTGAATGCACTCTCCCCTTAGTTAAACCTTTTAGAAATTCTAGCTTCTTTTATTGTCCAGTTTCACGTGGAATTTCAATTCAACATTCATTTACAAAGTGTTTATTACAAGCTAGGTGCTAATTTCCTAGGTAGTGCTCCTCCTAGTGCCCCTAATCCTCCCAATGCTCTCTCTCCCTCTTGACATTCCATGTATTTATTCATGTGCATTTTATATTGACTTCTCTAAATTTTTGTAGCATCTCTTCAGTAGAACATAAGCTCCTTGTGGACAAGGGCCATTTTCTTAATTTTTAGCATTAGCAAAATGTTTATTCTTCTTTCTTTCCCCTCACTGGAAAAAAGAAAGAGGGGAGAGAAAGAGAGAGAGAGAGGGAGAGAGAGAGAGAGAGAGAGAGAGAGAGAGAGAGAGAGAGAGAACCTAACCTTTTTAAGAAATATTCATAGTAAAGCAAAATAAATTTCCAAATTATTTATGTTCAGAATTCCATGTCTTATTCTGCATATTTAGTGGTCATCTCAGTATGAGAGTAACATTCTTCATTGTTTTTCTGGAATCATGGAAAGGGTTAAGAAAAAATATGCATATTAATGTGAACTATGAAATTATAGACCCAGAAAGCAATTTGAAGTAATGCTCCAGGAGTTATTACATTTGTATACTTTTTGATCCAGTGATACTATTAGTCTACACTTTAGAGAGATCAAAGAAAGAGGAAAAAATCCTATATATGCAAAAATATTTATAGTAACTCTTTTTGTGGTAGCTATTTCTTTTATATTTTTGTATCTTTTATCAAGCACATTATTTGAACCTAGTACCACCTAAAACTTTTCCTTCTAATTCTACCCTGAACACCACTGTGTTCTTGTTCTTGACCTAGTTTCCCCTTTGAATGCTGTTTTGGTTTATCCAGTTCTTCAATAACCTATTCTGGCTATGGACTATGGATTTGGCTTCAAATCTCTACTATTTTGAACTTCAAAACCTGCATCACTGGTCCCTGACCTCTGTCATCTAATACTTTAATTCTGCCCCTATCTTCTCTCTCTCCAAAGCCTATTCAGATCTGACTTCCCTTTGTTTCTTCCTTTTATGGGAATACTGTGAACAGAACCTTGGAACCCAGACAACTGATAACAAGATGAAGATTAGATGACCATTTATTGGAGATGTTTTGGATGTGTTTGTTCCATGGAGAGATTTGACCAGAAGTTCTCTGAAGTCTCTTTTAATTTGAAGGGTCTATGAGGTGCCCAGCATCTAGTCTATTAAAAGGTCAAGTGAAAAGGCAAAAATAATGAGTGAAAGTAGAAAGTAGATTACTAATAGAATACACTGATCATGTAGGTTCATTCAAATGATATCCTAGTACCATACAAGCAATTGTGCAAGCCCCAAATTTCACATGCTTGACAATGTTCTAAAGAAAAATACTAAAAGAGATTATTGCTAATAACCAAGACAGAAAATTTAAATGAACTGTTATGCTTCTTTAAGATGTGATTATATAACATTAGAATGCTCCCCTGAACTGGAGGTAAATTAGTTACTTAAATTCAAATTATGAGACCCAGATAGAATTCTATTCTAGAATGCTAAAAGAACTTGAAGTTGTGACCTTGGAACCACTATTAGAGATCTTTGAAAAGTCATGGAGAATAGGAAGAGATGTGAAAAAGTCGAGATCTAGTCCCAGTTTTCATAATGAGAATAAATGAATTCTGAATTTCATAAATCTGGGCTCAATACTTGGAAAAATTCTGGAGCAGATTATTGCATATATTGGTATGTAGAGAATTAAAAAATAAGTAGTTATAAATAAGTATCTCTGGAATAATAATTTTATTTTTTATTTTATATTATTAAAATAATCTTGTTATGAGAGTAAACATAAACATCCCCTCCTCCCTCAAGAATAATAAGAGAAGGAAAAAATGCTCTTCTGTGTTCACACCCAATGGCTCTATCTCTGGGGTAAGTTGCCTTTTTTTTTATCATAAGTCCATCGGAGAAGTTGCTTCAGTATTTCTCCTGCAGTTGCTATTACAAGCTGTATTTACCTCCACTCTGTTCCTCCCCACTCTCATTTATTCTATTGTCTCTTTCTCTCCTTTCATCCTGTCTCTGTCCAAAATGTGTGTTGTATCTGAGTACCCTCTCCCACAATCTTCCCTCTCTTCTATCACCTATTCCCACCCCCCTTCATTACTCCCATTCCTCCTTATCCCATCCCTTTCTTCTCATTTTTTTCTCTGGGGTAAGATAGATTTCTATAAAGGCTCACTCATTCCCCCTTGCCTTCCACTATTCCACTCCAATAAAAAAAAAGCTTTTTCTTGACTCTTACATGAAATTTCTTAGCTTCTTTTTCTTCCTCTCCTTTCTCTTCCTCCTAGTACTTTCCTTTATTAACCATTGACTCCATCTTTTTACTATATTATATCATTATATCCCTCTCCTTCCTGTGCTCTGTCTATATATGTTCCTTCTACCAACTCTCATAAATGAGAAAGTTCATATGAGTTATCAACATCTTCTTCTCATGCAGGAATAGAAACAGTTCAACATCATTAAGTTCCTCATAGTTAGTCCTTCTCATCCATCCCCTCTATGGTTCACCAGAGTCCTGTACTTGGAGATAAAACTTTCTGTTCAGTTCTGGTTGTTTCAATGGGAAAGTTTGAAAGACCCCTGTTTCATTGAAAGTCCATCTTTTCCCCTGAAAGAGGATGTTCAGTTTTGCTGGGTAGTTGATCTACATTGTAAACCAAGATCTTTTGCCTTCCAGAATATCATATTCCAATCCCTACAAGCCCTTAATGTATATGCTGCCAGATCCTGTGTAATCTTTACTATAGAACTATGATAGTTGAATTGTTTGTTTCTGGCAGCTTTTAGTATTTTCTCTTTGACTTGGAAGATTTGGAATTTTGCTATAATATTCCTGGAAGTTTTTCTTTTGGGATCTCTTTCAGAAGGTGACTGGTGAATTCCCTCAGTTCCTGTTTTACCCTTTGCTTCTAGGATTTCAGGGCCATTTTGCTGTATTATTTCCTGAAAAATGAAGTCTAGGCTCTTTTCCTGGTCATGACTTTCAGGTAGCCCAATAAATTTTAAATTATCTCTTCTGGATCTGTTTTTGAGGTTGGTTGTTTTTCCAATGAGGTATTTCACATTTTCTTCTAATATTTGGCTTTTCTTTGGAAGAGTTTTATTTCTTTCTGATTTCTCACAAAGTCATCAGCTTCCTTTAGTTCCATTCTGCATTTGAAGGAGTTATTTTCTTCAGAGAGCTTTTTAGATCTCCTTTTCCAGCTGGGCAATTCTGCTTTTTAAGGCATTTTTCTCATTTGCCTTTTGTTTTGCTTTTTTTTTTCCCATTTGGCATAAACTGGTTTTTAACATATTATTTTCTTCAGTATTTTCTTGAATATTTCTTTCACCAAACTGCTGACTTAGTTTTCATGATTTATCTGCATCACTCTCATTTCTCCTCCTTATTTTTCCTCTACCTCCCTTAATTGCTTTTCAAAGTCTTTTTTGAACTCTTCCATAGCCTGAGCCTACTTTCTATTTCTCTTAGAGGCTTTGGATACAGAACCTTTGAGATTGTTATCTTCTGAATCTTCCATGGGACCAAAGTTATTTTTTATGATCATATTCTTCTTTTTTTTCTGTTGTTTGCTCATTTCCTCAGGCTAAGACTAATTTACTGCACTTTCAAGACTTTGAAGGTTTTTTAGGACACCCCCATGGGACTTTTATACCTTCAAGTGCTTATTCTCTTTTGCCTGTACTTTGATATGTAGATGACCACAGGTGTTCCCCTCTGTCCTGGAACTGTGAGGCCGGTCCCTGCTTCATTATCTTAGCCATGGAAGCCCAACCTGGATTTGAGTATGGGCAAATAGTTGAGTCCTGCCCCAGGGATAGCAGAGAGATTTCTGCAATCTCTCCCTAACCCTTTACAGTCTGTGGACTGAAGGCTGGTTTCCCTGATTCCTGTTGCAGGTTCTTACCTCAGGGCTGTTCTGAGGCTAGTGCTTCTGCCCTCTAGTATAGCAGAGTTCTCTCACTGCCTCTTCAAGCTGTTCCTGGGGGCTGGGCTGCAGCCTGGGCTTTTTTCCAACATCTTCCCACCCCCACCCCCGCTACCCTATGAAACACACTTTTCTCACAGAACTTCTTTGTCTTCAACTGGGAAATTGTATCACTCTCTTTCTGTGGGTTCTGCACCTCTAAATTTTGGCTAGAGTCATAATTTGGTGGCTTTTGGAATTTTGGGGGGAATGAGTTTCAGGGAAATCATAAGCAGATTACAACAAATAATATACAAAATATATCTCTTTAATTTAGCAACACATTCAACAAAAACTCTTTGATCAGAGTGGAGTGGTTAGAAAGAACACTGAACTTTGTGTCAAGACCTGTGCTTGAATTCCATTATGGATTCTTACTAGTTGGAAGATCATTGACAATTCACTTATACTTTCAGAGCAGTAATTCCTTCACCTATTAAAATGGAAAAAATAATATTTATACTAACTCACAAGGTCATTATAAGGAAAGTACTTTATAAGCTCAAAAAATTTATATCAATGTGAGTTATTGTTCTTATTTCCTTATGGAGAAGAGAAATGTGGGCTGCACAATGGATCAATTTGAAGATATTTAGACCAGTTTTACTAATTGTCATCAGCATTAGTGGAGTATGATATAGTAGGAAAAGTATTAGATTGGCAGTTAAAAGACTGGAAGTCTCGTTTGGTCTAACTTTCTAGTTGTATGATCTTAGGCATGTCACTTACATCTTCATAAATCTGTTTTTTCTTAACTTAAAAATGGATAAAATAGTATATATTCTGTGTTTTGCATAATGTTCTAATGCTCAAATAAGATAATATATGTAAGCAGTGCTTTTACAAAGCATAAATTAAAGCAGACAAGAATAAAAGTTATCAAACTGCCTATACCTTTTGAACCAGAAATACCACTACTAGGTCTATTTCCAAAAAATAATTAGGGGAAAAAGAAAAAAGAGCCTGTATGTTATAAAATGTTTATAGCAACTTTCTTTATGGTGGCAAAGAACTAGAAATTGTAGGGATACCCATCAATTGGAGAATGGTTCTCATCAATTGTGATATATGATTGGGATAGAATACTTCTGTACTATTAGAAATAAGCATATAATCATAGATCATAGATCATAGAATGATCATAGAAAAACATAGAAAGATTTCACAAAATAATGAATTAAATGGTCAGAAAAATTGAACATTGCATAGAGTAACATTATTGTTTTAAGAATGACTTTGACTGAATAAGTTACTTTGACTATTATAAATACCCCAAATTAACTATAAAGAAAAAATGAAGACCATCTGCATTTAGAGAAGAAAAATAGAAATATATATATAATAATTGTACACATATCCACATGTATACACACATGTACACATATACATACAAGTCTATTTGTACCTAATGATGTCCATCTCTAGGGTAAGGTATAGGAGGGAATAATGGGGAAAAAAGAAATTAACATAATAACTTTGGTGTATATATAGAAAATGTAGCAGGTTGTACATAGAAGATGTGCAATTTCATGTGCAATCATCTTTTTACTTTACTATGAGTTGGAAATGCTTATTTTAATCCACAAATTTAAAATAAAATTAATTTTTAAAAATAGATTAAATATTATTATAGTATTGACAAATAGATCAATAACAGCCTTCAAAGAGGAGTCTAGTGACATGCAGTGGTATTCTGTCTTTAATTCTACCACATCAACATTTTTATAGATGTCTAGGAGTAAGAAAAATGTGGAATGATTATCAAGTTTATAGATGACAAAACTAAGAGATAATAAAGAAAGTATTTAAAAAACTTGATAGAGAATGATGGATGGAAATTAACAATATACAATTTAATAAGGATCAATGTAAAGTCCTTTATTTTTTTTTAAGCCAATTACATAAGGAAAGGATGTCATAAATTGGGTCATTATGTTAAAGCCCTCTAAAGCTAATCAGTTCCCTTGGGTCAAAATGCATCTAAATATAGGTACTCAGGGATATTTCAGTAGTCACAGTTTATGACTGATGCACATTATTTTTATCCGAGGTTCTTGAGATAGTCCTTATTCCTCAATATGCAGTTTAAAATACAAACCAGGACAACGTATTTTTATATGTAAATGGAAAAAGATACTAATAAATATTTTGATACCCACAGAAAACTGTAACTGATATTTCCATAGCACTCTAAAACTTACAAACATTTTTCTTTGTAAAACTCTGAGATGATTAAAAGATGGCATCCATTCTACATATTAGGCCATCCAGGAACCAAGAAGTTAAGTAATCTATCCATCATTGTACTGCTAAGAAGTGATGAATTTAAGGCTAAAACCCAGTTTCTATGATTCCAACTGCACTTTTCTTCTCACTCTGCAGTGTCCCATTTCCACTGTTTCTCAGTTTCGAATGATGGTTTTCTTTGATCATTTTCAGTTTGTCAAACAATAGTAATCCTCTGTATTGGGAGGACAATCTCATATAGGCCAACTAATCAAAATTTGTTTTTTTCTGTGCAATGATGAATTAGATTTTAGTGAGGGGGTGCTATGTTATGTCACCAGGCTCACTTTCTCCTTCAGAACTATCTGGCTTCAGTGGCCAGATATAGATCTGGATGACTGGAGATGGCCCTGGATGTGAGGCAATGTTAAGTCACTTTCCCAAAATCAAACAACTAATATGTGCCCAGTGTCTGAGATAGGATTCAGACTCACATCCTCCTGACTCCATGACCAGTGCTCTAGCCAGTGGGCAACCTAGTTACCCAGTTTTGTTTTGTTTTTACAATTTTGTATTTGTAAGAAGAACACTTAAAATGCACTTGCATACAAATGTGTAAAATCACTGTGGTGATTGGGTGACTTTATGTCTCTGCTTCTTCAATCAGCCCCACATTTGCTGCACCCAACAAATATTTCCTGTGATAGTTTAATCTCCTTCCAATATTCAAGGATCTGGCTTAATAACAGTTCAAAAAAGAAAGATCTAAGGATTTTAATTGAATATTAAACTCAATATAAAGCAGTAGCACAATACAATTATTTTTTTAAAGTTCATGCAATAACAGGTTGCATTAGCCAAACTGTAGTGAACAGAACAAAAAGATAAATAACTTCAGAACAACTGACAGTGGTCAGATCACATCTGGAACTTTGAGAGCTATTGATAAAGCAGAGGAAATTGATATGGATTTCAAAAATACTCCTTATACATTTTTTTTGCTTTTTTTGCTTTACTTTTCTCATCAATTTTTCCCTTTTTTTGAATTCTTCTTTATCAACAATACTAGTGTGAACATATGTTTAACCTGATTGGGCATGTATAACCTTATGCTTGCTGTCTTGAGGAGGAGGGAGAGAAGTGATGGAGGGAGATAAATTTGGAATTCAAAATCTTACCAAAATGAATGTTGAAAACAATCTTGACATGTTACTGGAAAAAATGAAAGACTATTAAGTTAAAATGTTAAAAATTGTTCTATCTTATATTGGGGAAAATTTATAATTTAAAAAAGAAGGAAGATTGGGAAAAGGACAAGGCTATATATTTTTACCTTATTTATTTAACTTATATGCACAGTACATCATGAAAAATTCCAGACTGAATGAAAGAAAAGCTGGAATTAAGGTTGCCAGGAAAAAATATAAACAATCTCATATATGCAGATGATATCACTTTGATTTCAGAAAGTGAAGACTAATTAAGAAGCCTCTTGCTGATGAGGAAAGAGGAACTGCCTTAAAGCTTGACACTAAAAAACAAACTAAGATGATGTCAATTGATTCCATCATTTCCTGGACAATAGAGGGAGAGGAAATGGAAGCAGTATCAAATGATATATTTTGGGTTATGGAAAATCTTGTCAGTATACTAAAAAAGCAGAGATATCATCTTGCCCAACAAATGTCTGTGTAGTCCAAGCTACGATTTTTCTGGTAGCAATATATGACTGAGAAAGTTGGATCATAAGGAAAGCCAAGCAATGCATAAATGTCACTTTAGAATTGTGATGCTGGAGAAGACTTTAGAGAGTCTCTTGGAAAGCATTGACTTAAAATCAGTCAATACTTTAAGAAATTAATTTAGTCTATTCCCTGGAAGGTCAAACACTGCCACTGAATCTTATATACTTTGAGAAGAAGGGACTCATCAGAAAAGAACCTGTTTTGGGAAAGATTGAAGAAGGGAGAAGGGAACAGTAGAACATGAACTGGATAGTGTTATAGAATTAATGAACATGAACTTGGACACCATGAAGACGTGACTGAGTGACTGAACAACAAACAGCAACAGATGCTATGGATAGCAGTGTGGTACCATGGAAACAGCATCAAAATCAATTGAAGTTACATGACTGTTCAAATCCTGCTTCTGTCACTATCTGTGTGGCCTTGGGCAAGTCCCTTAAACTTTTTGTTCTTTAGTTTCTCTATCTGTAAAATTTGAGAGTTGGGTTAAATGCCTTTTAAGATCCCTTCTAGCTTTAGGTTATATGATTCTAAATAAATTTAATGGCATATACAAGAATGAGTTCTATTCTAAGACATTCAAGAGCTTATTTTACTTTATGAAGTATGACCCCTTTGACAGATATAAGTAGAATTTTTTATGAAAGGATCAACCTATTTGCTAAAAATTGACTATTGGTCTAAGGTCTCAACAATGTTGGCACTAATTCCACTCCATGACCCCTATATGCAGCCTTGCACATTCTGAGCTAATTGTGCAGTTGTTATAAGTGCATGCCAAAGGCAAAAACTCTAGGCTGATCAAATCTTGCCATTAGGTACCTGAATAACTAAAATGCTAATTTCTATGTTTGTGCTTACATTGAATTATGCTCTTTCTTTTCAGAAAGCACAATAGGTAAAGTGTATTTTTAAGTTTGCAATGTATCTTGAAGATCAGAAATAAACTAGACCTTTGACTTACTTTAATTAACAAAATATGTTTAATGATACCTTATCCTTGAACTTTCCAAGATTATGCTTCATCTCATACCTACTAATCTTCAGATTAGTGGCTTTTCCAGTATTTGTAGCCTATTAGTCTGGCTCATTGTTAAGAACTATTTTCTGTTGCTTTTGCCTTAAAGAATGGGCTGCCTTGATGACTTTCTCCATTCCCATTAACTGGACAAGCTTAGCCATGGAGACTTCAGGCTTCTGGCGGCTCCCTGTGTCATGTGAAATGGTTTGTTGCTCCTTCAAACAGGGAGAAGGCATCAACAGCAGAGTGGTAAGCCCTTATTGACAGTAACATTACTCTGTGGATTGCTGTACATGAGGTTTCTAGGTGACAGGGGAGCAGAGATTGTAAATTAATGTATATTTAGTTTTGCTGCACACAAGGGTTGGCAGCCTTTGCCTTTCTATTTCAGGTCACAACAAAGGATAGGGCAATGACGTCTGTCCTAGCCCAGACACCAGTGAGCTCACATTACATTGTTCACTGCGGCCTATCTTTTGTTTCCTTTTTTGTGTGGGATCTGTTTGCTGTTGTTTTATTTTTGTGGCCTGGTATATGCTGACTCTTCATCCAGCCTCATGACTAATTCCGAATGACTGGAGACTTCCCAAGGTGTTACTTACCAGGTCACCAACCACCTGCTGCCATTACATAATAGTGATAATGATGCTGTGTCATGAGGGTGGGCAGAAAGTACAATGACTGTTAAAGGCAGGGGAGGCCCCAGTGAAGCTTCTGGGTACCTCATAGATGTCAAGTTGGGAGTGACCTTTGATCTGGGTGAGTGGTCATTCCTTTATGGAGTGTGGCTTTAAACTCTAGATTATTTTAGCACAGAGTGTACCTTTGGAGTGAGTCACTGTTCTGATAAAACACAGCAGATATTATCAAATACGTCCAGATAATTGTTAATTTATCATTTTGAAACTTCAGTCTTGGCTTCCAACTGTGCTTTCGGAGATGATCCTTTGGAAAAAAAATGTTCATCTAAATTCAGGATCGGTGTTTCTAATAGAAATATTAACTTATATTTTACAACACCTTAAGGGATGCAAAGTGCTTTATATGTATCATGCTATTTGATCTTTATAAAATTCTTGTGAGTTGGTGCTAAATTCTCTCTTATTTTTATAGATGGAGAAACTAAGATGTATGAGGTAAGTGACATATTCAAATCACCCACTGTTGCTGAGTCATTTAAGTTGAGTCCAACTCTGAGACTCCATTTGAAGTTTTCTTGTCAAAGATACTGAAGTGGTTTGCAATTTCATTTCCTTTTTTTTAAAAAAATATTTATTTATTTTCATCCATTCATACATGCATATTTCCAAGTTACAAAATTTCCCTCCACCCTCCCTTTGCACCCCCCTTCTCTCAGCAGGGAACAGTCAGGTTAGCATCTTACATACACATTTTATTAAACATAGTCAATTTTGGCATGAGGAATTAGCATTAAGGGAAAGAGATACATGAGATAATTTTTAATAAGAGATAATTTTTACAAAGTGTGCATCAGATTCGAAAGGGTTGTGTTTTTTTCTTGGATGTTTGATTTTGTTTTTCTTCCTCTGGTTGGGGATAATATAATCAATAACCAGTTGTTCTAACTCTCTGGACTGTTGAGAGGAGTTACTTCCAGCAAGGTTGTTCATCTCATAATATTGTTAATATGTACATTGTTCTCTTGGCTCTACTCTTTTTCACTCAGCATCAGATCCCATAAGTTATTCCATGCTTCTCTAGAGTGTGACCTTTTATGGCTTCTTATAGAACAATAAAATTCCAAAGTTTTCATGTACCATAACTTGTTTAGGCATTCCCCAATTGATGGGCATCCTCTCAATTTTAAATTCTTTGCCACTAGAAACAGAGCTGCTATGAATATTTTGCAACATGTAGGACTTTTCCCATTTTTTACAATTTCTACTGGATTTAGTCCTAAAATTGGAATTGCTGGGTCAAAGGGTATGAATAGTTTTATTGCACTTTGGGCATAGTTCCATATTGCTCTCTAGAAAGTTGCATCCATTCACAACTTCACCAGCAATGCATTGGTGTCCCAAACCTCCCACAACCTCCCCAACATTGATCATGTTCCCTTTTTCCCATCTGGGCTAATCTAATAGGTATGAGATGATAGCTCATTGTTTTAATTTGCATTTCTCTAAATCAATAGTGATTTGGAGCATTTTTTCATATGATTATATATAGCTTTAATTTCTTCATTTGAAAACTGTCTTCATATCCTATGACCATGCCATTTCATTTTCCAACTCATTTTACAGATGAGGAAACTGGGGTAAATGTGATTAAATGATTCACCCAGGGTCAGTGGTAAGTGTCAGAGTCTGGATCTGAACTCAGGAAGATGAATCTTCTTGACTTTAGGTCTGGTACTCTTTTAATTATACCACCTAGCTGTCCCATCCATTGGCTAGAGAATAACTAAATAAGGATTTGAACACAAGTATTCTGCTCTCCAAAGACACCACATTTTGCTGTTTCTGTTTTTATCACATTTTATAAATTGTAAAGTGTTTTCACATGCATGATACATTTTATGTTTATGATTGTTCTGTTGGGTAGAGTTTACTACCCATTTTATAAATGAGGAACCTAAAGTTCAGAGAGGATCAGCTCCAGCTGAATATCTTCATTGTTTTCATCATGGCATCTGTTCCCTTCTTACCTACCTATTTTTGTTAGTTAAGCACCCCTTTCTTACTTCATTTTCTCCCCAGGACTGATCTCCTATTTAATGATTTCACCATATATCTATCTTCCCTTTGATGTCATAGCCATTTCACCATAGTAATTCCCAATTTTGAGCAAACTTCACAAAGCACTTTTTCTGCTTTTGTTTCATTTGCAGGAAGGAAATGATAATGTTTGTTTGGCTCCACAGCTCGCTCTAACACTTTATAATCTGTTATCTATTGACACCATTACATGGAAATTTCTTCAAAATTTGCTAATGACCTCTTAATGATCAAATCTAATTATCTCTCAGTCCTCATCCTCCTTTATGTTGCTATAACATTGGGTATTATTAACTGTCCTCTCTTCTTTTATTGCCATCTGCAGTACTATATATTTATAGTTCTCTGCTTCTTGACTTTTCCTTAACTCTTGACATGGTTACAGATAAGTTACACTCTGAATAAAAGCCCTCTTCATAGGAGGAATGGAAGTTCATTAATTATATATGCATAGTTTTAGATAAAAGTAAATGAAGGAATATTCAGTTGTCTGTTGTCTGTTGAATCACCATTAACAAACAAGACAAAGAATCATGAATCTAAGAAACTAATAGGGCTAAAGCCTAGAGCTTTCATGGCAATCATTCCCCTTCCCCTCTTATACCCCTCATTCTCCCAATCTCCATCTTATCCCTGTCACTATTTAATGAATAAAATCCAAAGAAGGGTTCTTTTTCAAGAGGTAGGCATCAGTTTTATTTTCTCCAAATACATGTGAAACAATTTTTAACATTCTTTTGCCAGATTTTGAATTTCAAAGCCTTTCCTTCACTCCTCCCCCACTGAGAAAACAAGGAATTTGACATAGATGATACATGGATAATTATGAAAAAAATTTCCATGTACGTTACACTGTGAAAGAAAACAGAGTTAAAAGAAAAACAAGAAAAATAGGAAGTTAAAAAAAGTATCTTCAGTCTACATTCAGACTCTACCAATTTTTCTCTGGAGTTGGACAGTATCATTCATCATTAAGTCCTTCAGAAAGATCTTGGATCATTGTACTGTGAATAGTAAAGCTATTCATAACAGATCAATATGTGATATTGCTATTACTGTGTTCTCCTGGTTCTGCTCATTTCACTTTGCATTAGTTCATGTAAATCTTTAAAGGCTTTTCTGAAATGATTGCGCTCATCTTTTTTTATAATATAATTGAATTCAATCACAATCATATACAGCAACTTGTTTAGCCATTCAACAATTGATGGCTATCCCTTTGCCACCACTAAAAGAATGACAAGGAATGGTTACCTGAGGGACAATATGATATAGTAGAAGACTATAGAAGTAATTTCTAATTCTGCCTCTGGTTCTCAGATAGAATTCAATCCTCCTTCCTCAGATATTTCATAACAGATGTTTTATTACCTCTCCCAAGCTCTTAGAATATTATAACATGTCTTGTATTGTATTTATTAGTGTATATTTCTTGGTTACCTGAGTCAATTTTGAGCTCCTTAAAATCAGGGATTGTATTTTATTCATCTTTCTGTCCTTTATGTAATAGGTGTTTTACACTGTTTTCTTAAAATTGAAATTAGTGACATATCTAAAGATAAATGAATCGAAAATAATAAAATTATTATGTCAGAAAAGACTTTAGAGACTCCTAGTCCAATCTTGTCCTTTAATCAAGTATCTATGCAGTGCATTGGCTTGATATCAGGAAGACCCATGTTCAAATCTTGCCTTAGATAATCACTAGGTGTGTGACCCTGGACATGTCACCTAACTGATGCCTACCTCAGTTTCCTCAATTGCATATTTACTTCACATGGTTTTTGTGCAGGTCAAATGAGATAGTATTTGTAAAGGTACCTAGCACAGGGTCAGCTAGGTAGCATAATGGATAGAGTACTAGCCCTGGAGTCAGGAGGACCTCAGAGACTTTATATCTGCTAGCTGTGTGACCTTGGGCAGGTGATGGTCCATTGCCCACACTCAAAGAAAAGTGTCTAGCACACCATAGGTATTTAATACAAGCATATTCCCTTTTTTTAGGTAAAGACATTGAAACCTAGCTCTCTAAGTGGCTTGTCCATGGACACATTATAAATTAGTGCTCTAGTTAGGACTAGAATCCAGAGACCCTTGACTCCTAGTAAAAGACTATATCAGCTATATAACAATCAGACTTAAACCCAACTGAGAACTTTCCAACTGAACTGTGCTCTTTTGAGTAATGTCATTTAACGGAATTAAAATATTTATTCTATAACTGTCAGTAAAATAAGAAATGAGTTTTATTCTGAAAGATTCAATCTGTACAAATATGACAAAATTAACTATGACCAAAAATTTAATAGGTCTGGGTACTTGTGATGAGTCTACACTTGAAGAGCAACAGGACGTATATATGTATGTATGTATGTATGTATGCATGTATGTATGCATTTGGTCCTATATTCTTGAAGATACCCAAATCAGAATGACTGGAGATGAACCTAGATGTGAGGCAATCAGGGTTGAATGACTTGCATAAGGTCATACAAATAGTATCAAGTATCTGAGGCTGGATTCAAACTCCCATCCTCATGACTCCAAGACCAGTGCTCCAAGACCAATGCTCTATCCATTGTGTCACCTAAGGCAAATTCATTTATGTAGCACTTAAAAGTTTACACAATTCCATCCTCATCATAACTCTCGAAAGCTGTACTGGTATTATTATCCTCATTTTAAAGAAAAGGAAATTGAGGATTGAAACCTGCTTTCTATAACTAGAAATTGTCAGAATTGGGATTTGACCTAAACCTAAGTTCATTTGACTATATTTCCAAACTATGGTGTATCTGTTGACAAAATCCTCATCTCATTTCCAGTTTTGACTTTGTTAGATTCATGATTGTTGTTTCAGATACCATAAAATCTCAGGGAAGTAAGAGAAAAATGAAGAAAACCTTCATTAATATATTTTTTATATTTTCCTCCAGTTCCATCTAGGTTAAGTAAATATAATGCAATACATTTGGCATGACTGGCATGTATTTTCTGGGACTTGATATATATATTTAAAATCAATATTCAGTGGATCTGTAATCTAAAACTGACCTAAGATTCAAGTGGAAAATGACTTGTCCAGGTAATAAAACTGAACTGTTAAAGTACATATCAAACTTAATGTGGTTCTTGTGAAGTTTGTATAAAGGGTACTCTTCTGAGTCAGATAGGCCCTGAGAAGAGGTCACATACTTTTCTCTATGTCATCAAACAAGGTTCTACAATATATTAGAATTAGAAACTAATGGTGTTTTCAAAGAAAACCCTATTCAATGGAAGAGAAAACTGTAATGAGGGGCGAGATATGAGAATTTTCATGTGTGTGTGTGCTTGTGTGTGTTGGTCAGTGGTAGGGAATCTCAGTATATTGTTGTTTAAGTTATTTTTTATAAACTAACAACATGAAAATGTGTATGAAAAATTTGATTTAATTAAATTCATCTTTCGAGATCTGAATCCCAAAGTTAGAAAAGGAAGTATGTTCTTATGTTCTAAGTTTCTTTTTGGTATTTCATTTCCCCCCAGTTATATTTTATTTTATTTTAGGTTTTTGCAAGGCAAACGGAGTTAAGTGGCTTGCCAAAAGCCACACAGCTAGGTGTGAGACCAGATTTGAACCCAGGTGCTCCTGACTCCAAGGCCGGTGCTTTATCCACTATGCCACCTAGCTGCCCTCCCAGTTATATTTTAAAACAATTTTAATGTTATTTTAAAACTATGAGTTCTAAATTCTTTCCCTTCTTCTCTCCTCAACCCTCTTTCAAGATAATTTTTTTTTAAATTAAAGGTAATATTCTTTGGTCTTTGTTCAAACTCCACAATTCTTTCTCTGGCTACAGAAGTTATACTCCATCACAGATATCCCAAAATTGTGCCTGATTGTTGCACTGATGGAATGAGCAAGTCCATTAAGTTTGATCATCACCCATGTTGCTGTTAGTGTGTACAGTGTTTTTCTGGTTCTGTTTATCTTGCTTACCATCAGTTCATGAAAATTCTTCCAGGCTTCCCTGAATTCCCATCCCTCCTGGTTTCTAATAGAACAATAGTGTTCCATAATGTACATATACCACAGTTCGTTAAACCATTCCCCAATTGAAGGACATTCACTTAATTTCCAATTCTTTGCCACCACAAACAGGGCTGCTATGAATATTTTTGTACAAGTGATGCTTCTACCCTTTTTCATAACCTCTTCAGGGTATAGACCCAGTAGTTCCATTGCTGGATCAAAGTGTATGCCCTTTGGCCATAATTACAAATTGCTTTCCAGAAAGGTTGGATGAGTTCACAGCTCTACCAATAATGGATTAGTGTCCCAGATTTCCCACATCCCTTCCAACATTGAGCATTGTCTTTTTTGGTCATAATGGTCAGCCTGAGAGGTGTGAGGTGGTACCTCAGAGATGCTTTAATTTGCATTTCTCTAATAAGTAATGATTTAGAGCTATTTTTCATGTGACTATGGATCACTTTGATTTCCTCATCTGTAAATTGCCTTTGCATATCCTTTAACCATTTGTCAATTGGGGAATGGCTTACTTTTTATGAAAATTTGACTCAGTTCTCTGTATATTTTAGAAATGAGTCCTTTGTCAGAAATACTAGTTGTAAAAATTGTTTCCCAATTTACTACATTTCTTTTGATCTTGATTACAGTGGTTTTGTCTGTGCAAAAGCCTTTTAATTTAATGTAATCAAAATATCCCCTATTTATTCTGTTCTTTCTTTCCCTCCTTAAAAGTGTTTTACTTCTGACTATCCTTTCCTCTAGTGTACCTTTCCTTCTATCACACTCCCCCTTATCCCTTTTCCATTTTATTTCTTAATAGGATAAGACAGATTTATATACCTAATCAAGGGTGTGTTATTGCTTCTTTGAACCAATTCTGGAGAGTAGGGTTCACTCACTCCTCACCTCTTCTCTCCCTTCACTGTAAAAGTTATTGCCTCTTTTAGTGAGATAATTTATCCCATCCTACCTTTCTTTCCCCCTTTTTCCTAATGCATTCCTTTCTTATTCCTTAATTTTATTATTTTTAGATATCTTCCCTTCACATTCCACACACACTTATGCCCTCTGTTCACATGTATTTCTTCTAATTGTCCTCACAATGAGAAACTTCCTATGAATTACCAGTATTCTCTTTATAATAGTAAAAAAAACAGTCTAACTGTTAAATACTGTAAAGTATTTAAATTGTAAACAGTTTAACTTTATCAAGTCACTATGATTTAATTTTCTTCCCTTCTTTATGTTTGTCTTGAGTCTTGTATTTGAAGGTAAAATTTTGAATTCAGTTCTGCTCTTTTCACTAAGACTGCTTGAAAGTCCTCTATTTCATTGAATATCATTTTCCCTCTGAAGGATTATATACAGTAATGATGGGTAAGTGGTTCTTGGTTTAATTCTAGCTCCTTTGCTTTCTGGAATATCATTTTCCAAGGCTTCCAATCATTTAATGTGAAATTTATAATTATTGCTTGATTCTGACTGTGACTCCTTAGTACTTGAATTGTTTCTTTCTTGTTGCGTGCAATATTTTCTTCTTGACCTAGGAGCTCTGGAAATTGACTATATTATGCTTGAGATTTTTCATTTTGGGACCTCTGTCAGGAGGTGATTGGTGGATTCTTTCGATTTCTATTTTATCCTCTGGTTCTAGAGTATCATGGCAGTTTTTCTTACACACACAGTCACACAAACATAATCCCAATTTGTCCTTTTAAAAATCCTGTTAAGTATTTAGCGTTTTAAAAAAAAATTTCCTTTCAGCTTAGTCTTTTGGCCCCTATCCTGAAGTCCTCATTCAGTGGAAACCTCCTATAATGATATATCTATACAAAAAAGTGTAAAATTTACTGGAGGAAAGGAAATGTAAACCGGTGGCTGTTCTGGTAATCCAAGATCCCAGCTCTATAGCTTGTAGGAACTCAAGATCTATGAAATGTACCCTCTTTTACAACTGAGACAACTGAAGTATAGTGATTTCCTCAAGGTCATAGATACAATCAATCACAGAGGATTTGAATTGAGATGACCTCATTTCATGCAATCAGTTAGCTGTTGTCTTTGTAAAAAAACAAAATTCAAAAACCAAAACAAAGGTAAACAAAATGGAAATAATTCAGCAAAACAAAAAAAAGTTGAAATTCCACATTCAATAAATAAATGTGAAGGTTTCAGCACTTGGAGTATAATTATTTTTAGTGAGTATGCAAATGAAGTTCAATTAAACTGATATTTATTGCATACACTTTTATTTTTGATCACTCCATTTGTCTGAATTTTAAAAATGAATGTTTCTTTTCTCATCATGTGAATTTCTCATCATGTGAAGTCCAGATCATTTAACAAATATTTATTAAGTTCTTGTTATGTCAGGTACTATGATAAGTGCTAGAAATATAAGAAAGATATAAGAAAAAAATGAAGTTAGCGACACTATGGGGGGAGGAGTTATGTTTCATAGATTTATGCAAAATATTTACAAAGTAAATGCAAAGTCATTTTGGAAGGAAGAAAGACCTTATAAAATGGTGTTTGATATGAGCTTTGCTGGGACCAGCCTATGCAAAGAAACTGATATGGGAGATGGATGATAGTGTGAGAGGGACACCAAGAAAACTATTTTGGCAGGAATACATAGTTCAGGGGAAAAATAATTGACAATATTTGAAAAGATAACAAGGTTATAAAAGGCACTGAGTGCCGGACAGATATTTGTATTTGTATTTGATCCTATACTATCTACCTTGAATCTCTCCCAATTAGAGCTTACAAAACTTCAACCCTAATTTAATACTACCATCTACCTCCTTCAATTCTAGTCATATGCTACTGTGAAAAACTGGAGAAAAATCATGAAACCATGCTGACAAGATTCACTACAAATTTGTCCAGTTTCAGCTGTGTCCATAGGATGACATGACAATCATTTTATTCTGTTCTAATCAATTTACTCTTTCATTCTTGACATAAACTGTGTTCCAAAACGTTTCCTGTCTTCCCAAATTTCCCATGACATCCCACACAATTTGACACCACCAAAAAGAATGAGTCCTTTCAATGAGAACTCTAACTTCTCCTCTTCTCTTCATCTCACATTGCTCATATAAATCTTTACTGTCTTTTCTTTCATTTCTCTGAGAGGATCTTTGATCCTATCCTTTATCATCTTTTCTATCAGATTTTCCCACTATCATCCCTTCATTCCATTATCTTTAAGGCTTTCCCAGCTTCTGGATCTTTCCCTGAAGTTACAAACATACTCTATCCTTAAAAAAATATTTAATCTTACTCTCCTTTTCAGCCTTTTTCTACTCCTCTTCTCTGTTAAATTTCTTGAGAGAGATCTCTCCTTCACTAGCTCTCATTCTTTCCAAATACTCTACAATATGTCTTCTGTCTACCCCTCATCATTTGGTCAAAATTGCTCTCTCCAAAGTTAACAATAGTATTGTAAATCTAGAAACATTTTCTCAATCCACATCCTTCTTGAACATGTTGCAGCCTTTTTTCTCTTGGGTTCTCTCTTCTTTCTAGGTTTTCATGCTTTTTATACTGAGTAATCCCGATTCTCTCACCTCAGTCTTTTCCCATCTATCTTATTACTTTCTTTGGTAATTTTTCATGCAGGTCTGTTCCATTAACCACTGGTGTCTTCCAAGGTCATATCCTGGTTCCTCTTCTTTATTTCCTTCAAATTATGTCACTTGGTGATCTCAATTTATGATCCACCTATATTGACTTAATTGTATATGTTCTTACTCAATATAATCTATCAACTGATTCTGTATCTTTGCAATGAGTATTCTCTTTGCATGGAATATCCTCCTCTCTTCCATGTTTTTGGTTTCCCTGGGGTCATTCAATATTTTTCTATATTTTTCATTTTCATCATTTCTTACAAGATAGTCATATTTCATTGCATTCATGTGCCACAATTTTCTTAGTCATTATATGATTTTTGCTTCTATTTTGTTTCCACCAAACAATAAAAAAATGATGCTATGATGATTTTTCTATAAACAGAAAATCTTTTTTTTTCTATCAATGACATCCTTGACAAATATGCCTAGCAATTAAATCTCTGAGACAAATTTTGTGGACTTTTAACCACTTCATTTCCATAATTCCAAATTGCTTTCCAAAATAGATAAATTCAGTTACATAAACAATGCTTTTGTTTGCCTGTCTTTCCCCAACCACTTCAATTTGACTGTTTCCATCACTTGCTGTCTTTGACAATTTGCTGTATTTGAGATGAAACCTTAGGGTTAAGGACTGATGGATCTCAAAGTATATTATAAAGCAAGGATCATATAGATATGGCTATATATATATACATATGCATATACATATACATACAAATATACATATATATATATATTTATATATAGAGATATAGATATGTGTATGTGTGTGTATGTGTATGTGTGTGTGTGTGTGTGTGTGTGTGTGTGTGTTTAGATGGTTTAAAAAATGTGAAATATAGGTCTGAATTTGGAAGCCTGGGTATTATTTACTAAATAGAAATTTTGTGTATTTAAATTACACATGAGAATGGAGAATTTTTGCAACAAAAATAAATAAACAAATCGTTATTGTTGGGAATTTATTTCTAAAATTTCAATTGTATTTGTCAAAACCAGGCAAAACAACAACAACAAAAAGCAATACAAACCATAACAGCAGCAAAATTCTGTGGTTGGAAGCAATGAATTAGTGGAAGCATTCAGGAGAGACTAATTGGAGTGGAGATTAATTAGAAAATGAACTATCAACATCAGTCTTTGATTTTTATGACTTTAATATTTTTTTTACGTAGTTATAAAGTTGGTGGCAGCTGTCTTAACGTCAAAATGTCCATAGGGACAGCATTGAAAGTGATGTAAAGCAAGTCATCCTTTATTTAAGAACAATGTGATAATTTATGATTACAATAAAATTTCATTTAGTGAGGGCTACCAACAATTTCATATACAATCTTTTAGAAACACAGTTCATTGTTAATTCCAATTATTTTCATGTCAACCAATATTCATTGATTAGTTGGAGGAAACAAAAAGCCAGTACTTAATTAAAAATAATTTATATCAATATATGTATTTAGGTAGGAAAACATATTAAGTGAACACTAAGCTATGGTAGGACGGATGGACAAAACAAATATATATATATCTATATAAATGCATATGTGTTTATATTTATATGAATAAAATCAGGAAAATTTCATTCTTTGATTGGAGAGGGAGAAGTTATGCAGATGGCTGGACAAAAGCAATGATTTTTTTTTTTTAAAAAATTGTCTTCAAAAGAATTATACCTGCAATCCTTTTGAATTATACCTGCAAACTTTGGAAATAAATTCCCAACAATAACTATTTGTTCATTTATTTTTGTTACAAAAATTCTCCATTCTCATCAGGTGGTAGGCATTTAGACTAAGAAAGGAAGGAGTTACAGAGAATTAGGGTTAGGAGAAACCTTTAGAGATATTCTAGAACAATCCTTTCATCTTATAGATGAGAAAACTAAAAAAACAAGAAAGATTAGTTAATGTAGCAAAGGTCATCCTGGAATAAGGGTAAGGGCTTGTACTAGTGTTTTTCTCATTATCTTAGGAGTTATTATAGGAAAAAAAGTAAGATACATAGAGTTTAGGAACTTGCAAATCCTTATGGAAATCAGATGGTGAAAGTCAAGAACTTTTTTGTAATTATTAAGAAACTGGTGCAGATGTTTTAGCAAACTGTAGTGAATATCAACTCTTTGTGAAATGTGAACCATAGATGCATAAATCAGAACTCAGAAACTACACCAATTTACATCCTAATTTCTCAAAAGGATGAAAGAAGGGGCAGCTAGGTGACACAGTGGATAGAGCACTGGCCCTGGAGTCAGGAGTACCTGAGTTCAAATCTGGCCTCAGACACTTAAGAATTACCTAGCTGTGTGGTCTTGGGCAAGCCACTTAATCCCATTGCAAAAAAAACTAAAACAATACAAAAGGATGAAACAAATTTAATAATAGTGATATATGATTGGGAAGGAGATGTAAGATTATAATGGATATTTACATAGTATATCAGTTTTCCAAGAACTAAAATTCTAGAATTTCATTGATCCTCAAAAGTTCTTTTAATATTATCTTTCTTCCTTTTAAATGAGGACATGGAGTTACAGAGGTTATGTGATTAAAGGCCATAGAAAAGAACAAAGATTTTTACCTGGAAGAACCCTTGAAAGTCAAATATTCCAAGATTAATGAATTGCCCAAGGTCATACAAGTATTTGGTAGAACCAAGCTTCAAATTCATGACATCTACTTTCAAATGTAGTACTCATTCCATATTATAGCATACTTTTCCTAATTGATATGAGACATGCAAAAATGTATAGAATGGGAGTGAATTATAGTTCTTTCTGCCTTCTAGTCTTGCTACCTTTCTCTAAAAGATAAAGTTGTAAGAAATAATTTTATTCACAATTTATTGATGGACAGGCATTGCTTCCTAAGGATCCATGGGGCTGACTTTAGCAATTCCTCTATTTTTAGAAAAGTAAATGTTGATTGTAATTTTATCCTACCTGCACCCTCAATCTCACCTGCATTCATCAATGTCAAGCCACAGAAATGCCTGGAGGAATTGGAATGCTCATAATTTGACTAGTGCATTTTGAGCCATTTCATTATGAAAATGTTATTCCTTATTTCTATTAAGAAGAAAAAAATGTTGTTTCTAGATAGAAGCTATCTGGCATATATGAGTATTTTTGTTATCATCAATTAGGTTTTTGAGTAGGTATCAATATAATTATCCCTAGGGAAAAGATAACTTCACTGTGTTTACCATATGAATATGAACCATATTCAAGCTTAATGTTTAAAAAAATTACTATATCCCCACCGTTTCAAATTTTTGACTTCCATTTGATTTTGATTGTTCTAATGTGTTCTGTTTCTCTAACTGCTTTTAAATTATAATTATCAATTATCTTTTTATTTATTTCTAAGAAAGATAATTGGGATGTTCAGCACATTTCTGCTGATAGAATTAGAATTTTTTATTATAGATTTTATTTATTTTGAGTTTTATAATTTTCCCCCTAATCTTACTTCCTTCCCCCCCGCCCCACCCCCCACAGAAGGCAATTTGTCAGTCTTTACATTGTTTCCAAGATATACATTGATCTAAATTGAGTGTGATGAGAGAGAAATCATATCCTTAAGGAAGAAAAGAGAGTATAAGAGATAACAAGATCAGACAATAAGATATCAGCTTTTTTTCCCCTAAATTTAAGGTAATAGTCCTCGGTCTTTGTTCAAACTCCACAGTTGTTTCTCTGGATACAGATGTTATTCTCCATTACAGAGAGCCCCAAATTGTCCCTGATTGTTGCACTGATGGAATGAGCAAGTCCATCAAGGTTGATCATCGCCCCCATGATGCTGTTAGGGCATACAGTATATTTTTGGTTCTCATCTCATTCAGCATCAGGTCATGCAAATCCCTCCAGGCCTCCCTGAATTCCCATCCCTCCTGGTTTCTAATAGAAGTAGAATTAGAAATTTTTTAAAAATTCAGAAAAAAATCATTAAACACTTTTTAGGAAAAGAAATAAATGACTTCCATGAAAGGATAAAGGAAGATGATTTATTATTAGAGGAGAGTAGTTTTATTATATTATGATTTTTTCAGTATATATATCTGTACTTTAAAAATACATTATAATTGTGTTTTTTGGCTTTATATCACAGACATTTCTTTTCTGAATTTGAACACTTCCTCTGTGACAAAAAAAGAATAAAGGAAAAGCCCAGCTGATATGAGACCTTATATGACAATTTATGCAATTATCCATCCTAGAAGTCCCTCATCTCTTGCTTATGAGAAAGGAAGCATATTAAATTAACTATTTTTTATGGTTCTTATTGGTCTTTTCATTATTCAGAGTTCAGCCACTAAATTTTATTATCTGATTTAGTTCATCTATGACTAGTGACTACCTCTCCAATTATTTAGGTCTCCCTTTATTTTAGTCAAGTATTCTTAGCTAGAAAAATAAAATGTATGGTATCCATGTTTGTTACCTTCTAGATGCATTTGCAGTTATTTTGAATGGAATTTATTACTATTCTTCCTGATTTCTATTAGTGTTGTATAATGTATAATAATGATGATAATTTTCCCAGGTTTATCATGTATCAGATAACCATGTAGCTATTAATTGTCTCAATTAACTTTGCTAAAACTCCAGAGTTTTCAGAATTTACAGTTATGTCATCTGCAAATATAAATAGTTTGGGTTTTTTAATCAATATTTGTATCTTTGATTTTCTTCATTGATCTTATTGGTTAAGCTTTCATTTCTAAAAGCATGTCAAATATTTCAGGGGAGGGGAAAATCCTTGCTTTACCCCTGTTCATTAGGAAAACACTTCTAGATTTCTCCATTGTAGCCAATGCTCATTTTTATTTTTAAATATTTTCAGTAACATTAAAAATGTCTTTTCTACTTCTACACTTTCAGTTTATTTTAAGAAAATTGCTGATGAAATTTGTCAAAGGCCTTTTCTAGCTTTGTTGAAATAATCATATGGTTCTTTTGTTAACTTTATTGTTTATATAATTATTTTTTCCCTAATTTGAATAATCTTTGAATATCCAGTATGAACCTTTGGATATAATGAATTATATGGTATCTTTGCTAGGCTTTTTAAAAATGCTTATATCTAATATTAATTAATGATAAATGTTTATAGACCTTTTTTATCTGTTGTGTTTTACTTTGTTTAGGTATCAAGAGTATTTGTTTCATAAGTCTGAAAAAGTCTTTGTTTCTTCTGTGGGAATAATTTTTTTGTTTCATAGATATTAATTGCTGTTTACATGTTTAATAGACTTCAACTCATTTAATTTGGGACATTTTTCCCTTTTGGAATTTAATTGATGGATCATTTGATGCTTTTTCTGTGATTGTTAATATAATTCTAGAGCCATGACCTTTCTTTTTTAAAAAAAAAGGTTTTATTGATTTTTTTTAATATTCTCAAGATATCTTTCTTTCTCTCCCTCCTAGGAGGGTCATTGAATATGATTTTTTTCATAAAAAAAGAAAGAAAAAGGAAGGGAAAAAACCCAACAAAACTGACCTTTTGACTGTACTATCAAGTTCTATTGGCTCTCACATATATCTGTTGAGGAAACTGATCTGTGTAATGTCAACTCCTGAAATGACTAGAGAATGTCTAGAAAATGTTAAGTAGAAAATAGGTTTTGTAGTGAGAAATCAGTATTGCCTCAGGACTCTTTATTTTGGCAAATGGGCAAAAGTTGGAATCTACATATTTCTCTTTCAGACTATTGGGAGTAAGTATCTTCATGGTAGAAGAGTGTGTGTTATATCTGACACCTGGAAATTACAAAGCTCAGATGTGTGTGTGTGTGTGTGTGTGTGTGTGTGTGTGTGTGTGTGTGTCTGAATCTTTTCCTGATGTCAATGAGAGAAATTGTCCAGATGGGAAATGTTTCTCCTTTTTTAAATTAAGAAAATTTCTGGAGTATCAGCAGGATTTAGATCTAATATAGGTAAGCAGGAAAATTTTAAACTTCAATTTTATAACATCTATGTTGCCTTTCATCAAGTAAAAATTTTCCATTTATTATGTAGAAGAAAGGCTATTGGTCATATTTGTTTACACATATTGAAGTTATCTCAAATAATACTAGATCCAAAACTGGTAATATCAAATAGGCACTGTGAGGAGGCACATTATGCTTCTGGGTGCTTCAGGATTGTCTGACCTAACCTCTAGATCAGTTAGCTGTCACAAGTCCATTTACTTGCACTTAAGAATATCCTGATGGAAGAAACAATAAAGAAACAATTAAACATTTCTCACCTGACATTTAGAGAAGAGATGGAAACTGTTTCCTTTTCAATAAGTTTGGTATTTAGTTTTTCAGAAGCATTAAGATAATGTGGATAAATCAGCTGACAGAGGTTGGTCTGTGAGTAACCCTTGTAAGGTCACTAAATCTCTTCATGTCCCGGTTTCTACACCAATAAAACGGGAATAACAAGTAACATGTGTTTCTGTTCAGTAAATCTCTCAGTGGTGTCAGTGATAAGTGCTACGTAAATAGAAATGGAAATATTTAGTATGCACAGTGCCCAAATATATTACTGTAGGGACCTTGCTAAACATTCTTCAGCAGATCCTATGTATGCCCACTATTGCTACAGCTGGAATTAAAACACCAATTCAGCTTATTCCTCTCAGTGGTTTATTTTTTATTTAAAAAATGATTAATAACAGTATTTCACAGAAAAATCTTTCCTCCTTATGATACACAAGTAATTTTAAAGTGCTTTTCCCTTTAAATTAACTAATGTATCACCACAATTCAATTCAGTAAAAATAGATATTAAAATCTGCCCACAATCTATTTAACGGAGGGAAAGAACATGGAGAAAAATGATACAAGAGAGGGTATGATCAATACAAAGGAGAAAACAGTACAGGAAAAATGTTATTTAAAATATGATAATAATAATAGTGATAATGATAATGATAATGATAATGATAATAATAGCATTTAAATAGCTCAATTTTTCTCAGGTCCTCCTTACTCCAGGGCTGGTGCTCTATCCACTGTGCCACTTACCTGCCCCTAAACTTTTCAAAGTGATTTATAAACACAAATACACACACATATGTCCTATTTGATAAAGAATAAATCACTTTGATCTGGAGAGTACCATGAGAAGCCTAGTGATTATCTCATGGAGAAGGCAGGGGTTTTTTTTGCAAGGCAAATGGGGTTAAGTGGCTTGCCCAAGGCCACACAGCTAGGTAATTATTAAGTGTCTGAGACCGGATTTGAACCCAGGTACTCCTGACTCCAAGGCCGGTGCTTTATCCACTATGCCACCTAGCTGCCCCCTAGATTGATATTGAAAGCTGAGGAGTTCAATAGACAGTGACAGACATGGAGGGCCCTCTAGTCTAAGTATGCAGAAGGAATGAAGAAAACAAAAGCACAAAGAAAAGGAATAGTAACAGGAGAATAAGAAAACAAATGTGGAATCTTATGGTTTAATTGTAAGATATGGGAATGGGGAATACTGTGAGATATGGTTGGAAAGGCAGGTTGAAGTAGGATTATAGATGATTTTGAATACTCTAGTATTAGCATTTTTTACCTTATTCAGTAGGCAATGGGAGCCACTCAATGTCTTTGAGTGGTGAAGAAACATAATCAGAGTATTATTAAGATCTTTTGGGGCATTGGTTTGAAGGATAACTTGGAAAAATGAGACAAAAATGCAGTATTGAATGGTTTGTTCCTGGATTTACACATTTTACAGACTGATAAAACAAAACAAAACAAACTAAAATCCTGCCTGTATTTTGGAGGAGTCTTAGCATAGTTGGAGTGTGATTTTGGATTAAACAATGAAGTAATTGGAGCTTGTCTTTAGTAGCTTGGGGTTTCTCTTTCTATCACTCTTTTGCTACCTTTGGTAGGAGAGTGGGATTGGCCTTTCAGTTAAAAAAATAATTTTGGCTCTGTTTTTTTCTGTACTTATTTGAAGAATCAAGAATTTTATATTTTTACTAAGTTGTTTATCAGGTCTGACATTAAACCAAAGATTGATTTGATTTTACCCTTTAGTATCTTGGAAAGAAAGAATACTAGATAAGGAGTCAGAGGAACTGGTTTCAAATTTTGTCTCTGATGTTTATTATCTGTGATCTTAGAGAAGTCATTTCTCTTCCTTAGACCTCATTTCACTTATCTCTAAAATGGAAGAAGTTGAATTAGAGGGGCCTCTGAGGTCACTTCCAGCTTCAGAACTAAAACCCTATGAACTTCCAAGGGTACCTATGTATGAAGCCACTGATACACTAGTTAGAGTCATAGTTCTTAGAGCCTATTCCCATCTTTCCTTTGAAACTTCCCTCTCCTTTCTTGGCTCCAGAAACCTCAGGTTTGGGAAATCCATATTCCCTGTGTCTTCTTTAACTTCCTAACCACTACTCATGGAAGGGGAGTCTCCTCTTCTCTCTTCCCCTCAAAGTGGGTTGGATAATCACCTATAGTCTCATATTCCAGAATTTCATTGTGATTCAAATACTTAAGTATAGAAGATATTGGGAAATATTCTTCTTGGAGTGAGGTATAATGTTATGGGCAGAGAGAGATTTATGTAGGTGATATTATATACATATATATATATGTATGTATGATATATATGAAATGTTTGATGGGACCACTATGGAACTATACTCCTAGTACTATATCTGACATAGAAAAAAACCTAATAAATGATTTTTAATCACTCATATATTCATTCATCATTCAATTGGAAAAAATTTTTAAGTGAACTTCATGATGCCACCTCCATACAATCTCCCAATAATAACTCTTAATGGAGTTAAATTTGAAATTTATTGTGAGTTCAAATCTGGCCTCAGACACTTAATAATTACCTAGCTGTGTGGCCTTGGGCAAACCACTTAACCCCATTTGCCTTGCAAAAACCTAAAAACAAAAAGAGTGCTCAAATATGGCTGTGTGCAAGAAAGAAGTAAACTTGAGTTGCAGTGTGTCAATAATTGGTAATGACGCTTTCCACAATATTTTCTCATGAGAATTGTTGCCCAAGTCATTGAGGTCATTGTGGATTTTTCAAGGATGTAACAATGGGTAAATGTAACAAGAAGAAAAGAAATTAAATCTGACAAACATTTGTTAAGTATTTATTATGTAGATGACACTGTTCTGAGCATTTGGAGTACAAAAACAACAAAATGGTCTCTCTGTCCTTGGAATTATATTCAACTAGGGATGATACAACAGAGCCACACATAAGTATAGAACAATAAGTATGATGGACAAAGGAAATATTAGATAAAACTCTATATGGAAGAGAGAACATTTTCAGTAGAGAGGAGAAGAGAGGGCATCAGAGAAGTGGTTCCTAAGTTGAATACAGATAAAGATTCTCAAAGACAGAAATTATGGACAAGTGCATTCAAAGTGTAATCTCTAGGATTCTTCCTTTAAGGTTTGTTGCTGATGAAACCTATTCAGCATTTGGAGAGAAACATTTATTGAAATCATTACTCTTAGGCTGAGTTCTGAGGAAATTGTTGCAGTGCTTTAAATGTAATAAGCTACTGTATCCAGGAAAGATTCAGAACTAGCATGATTAAGGGACAAATGTAATTTATTTCATAATACAGATAATAGAAAGATGAGAATTTGGTCACTAATCATAAGCTAAAGTGTAATTATTCAAGGAGAGATTCAAAGTGTGAACCTCAAGAGAGAAGAAAAAGAAGTAAAAGAATAGATTCCATTCTTGAACCAACTAAAGCTTGATGCTGAAAGTGATGGAAACTACTGCTACTTTTAGAGAATAAATTTAACTGAGTAAAGGAACAGTTTATAAATAGAAAATTAGAGAAGTCATAAGGTTGATAAACTAATTTGTCTGAAATCTCATGTCCTGTAAGTTGTTAGTCAAGCATAGCATAGATACTCAAAAGTTAATAGTGGAAGCATTTGTACAACACAGAAACTATGTTAAGTAAGGGGCTTTTATGGGCAGTTCCTAAAAAAGTAAAGAGAATGCAATTTACAATTTACAGTTCCAAAGTTATGAATTACCTTGGGCATGTAGGTTTTCTCACTCATATGCTTTCCTTGGTAAGTGTCTATGTATACTTATTTTCCCTGATAGATATTGAGTACCTTCATGGATCCCAGGTTTATGTATACTTTGTGGGTGTGTTTATTTGTCATGCATTTGCTTTAATGTATTCATTTCTGTGGTATCATTATTTTAATTTAGTTTGTCTTATTGTTGAATAAATTAATATGTTTCAAATCCAAGACTGTCATTATGAACAGCTGATTGTATAAAAATAAATATTTTGGAAGGATCTCCAGATCATGTTTCACAAGGAGCTCAAGTACTAGAGTAGTGAGTAGGGGAGTTATACCTGGGATCCTAAGAGAATTGTGTATATAATATCATGGTGAAAGTTTGTCTCTGGAAAACTAGTTTTGTCAGTTGAAGCTAACACAGAGAATGAGGAGTGAGTATCCACCTATTCATGTGAGAGGTTTAAAACCTTATAGTGAAACCCACAAAATTGTTTACATGAGGGAAAAAAAGTGGGAAATGACCCTTTGAGTTCCAGAAACAAAGTCCCATTTGTTAAGAATGAAGAAAATACATGAAGAGGAATAATGTGAAAGAAGGTTAAATTGTGACCAGACTTACATTCCAATGTAAGAAATTTGTTTTCTGTCTTAGAGGTTATAGCAAGGTTTTGAGCAAGGGAAAGACATGGTGACACCAATGCCTTGAATTGTTTATTTTGGAAGTTAAAACAAAGAAGAATTGGAGAGGGGAGAGAGAGAGAGAGAGAGAGAGAGAAATCAGGAAAACCAAAGAACCGTTTTGACAGTAACTTTGGTAGAGGTTGTAACGACCCTTGCTAGGGTAGTGCAGTAGCATAGAGAAAAGGGCAATATGGAATTAGAATACAACATAGAAATAGTTTAGAATGAAGCAGCAAAAGGAAAGAGGAGAATCAATAATGCCTCTGAGATGTGGTTGGGGAGGCTGAAAATAATAGCTAACAAAAATTATCATATATGTTTCACATTAAAATTTACTAAATATTTTACAAATTTTTCATGTTATCCTTCTGACAACCCTATGAGGTAAATAGCACTCTATCCCCATTTTATAAATGAGACAACTAATGTAGATAGAGGTTGGGACTTGCCCAGGGATATACAGCTAGTAAATATTTGAGACTAAATTTTAATTTAAGTTTTGTTAACACCAATTCAAGAATTCCATCTACTGTACCACCTAGCTGCCATGAATAGGATTGCCATCAATAGAAATATACAAGTTTGGTCAAAAGACTAATTTATGGGAGAAAATTATGAAATTCATTTTGGATATATATTTGTAACCATATCCCAGGATATGGGCTTATATAGATTAGTTTAGTGTTCTGGAGCTCTCAAAATCATATTTTCAGCTTCTTTTGCCTCTACATGCTGTTCTTTATTGTGACATTTCAGAATATACCTCAAATATGTTCATATGAAGTATTCTATAGATGAGAGTAAAGAATGTCTTATGTTAGCACTCAGGGTAGCAAAAAATATATCAGGCTTTGTACAGTCTTCATTTCATTCTATTGAAATATGAGGGAAGACCAAAAGATTCACAGTAGTTTACAAAACCTGATTCAATAAGTCTTACTTTTCCCCAGCACCCAACAGGGCACACAAAATACCTTGCATTTTGGATTCTCTTTGAAAAAGAAGCAAACTTGGACTTGCTAGAGTGGAAAATCCTCAAGAGACCAACTTTCAATTTAGAAATTCAAAAAGACATCCAGCATTATGATTCCATCTTAAAGGTCTGTAATTTACTGAAAGAAAAATTAACTTGGTGCTGCTTAAGATCTCTGAGGTCTCTTTCCCTTCCCTCTCCTCTTCTCTCTTCTATTATCCTTTCCTTTTATTTCACAGAAAATGAGTTTATTTTTCTTTATTACTTCACTGAGTAGGAAGATTCTCAAAGTAAAGTTGTCTCAATATGTAAGACAAAATGTAAGACAACATTCAATTCTTTCAAGTTACTTAAACTTGCTTATATGGTAGGTTTCTTCTGTTTTCTGGGTTTTCTTTTCAAAGATTTTATATACCTCTGGTTTTCTTAGCAAGAATGCTTGGAAATAATTGATTATATTAAAATTTTATTGTTCCCATTTAGAATTATGCTTATCTTTGTAGGTTATAAATTTTTCTTTTGCCTTTTGGTATATCATTTCATATCTTTTCATGTTTTATGAATTTATTCAAATATATAATTTTGACTGAAAATCCTTGGAACATTGTTTATCTTATCCTGGCTACTTGAAGGAATTTTTATTTTGAACCAGAAGTTCTGGGGCTTGGTAATCAATTTTCTGAATATGTTAAATTCATGATTCCTTAATTTAGTGATCTATGGAGTCTATTTTCACTTTGTTCTCTCATTATATCATTCTGATTAGGTTTTTCTAATATTTATTGAGTTATAATATTCAAGATTTCTTTCACTATAGTTTATATGATTCTTATATTCTCTCTCCTTATCCTGTTTCACAGGTCTAGTGTTTTCAATATAGGATGTTTTAAATGCTATTTCTAGGAATAGCTTTTACTTTGTTCTGCTTTTTCAGATTTACTTTTGAAATTTTAATTTATGTTTTCTCCATTTTGTCTCTCAGAATATCCACGTCATTGGTACGTTTATCTGCTTCTGTTCTAAATGGTTAGCTCTCTAAGTTTTTCCTTAAGAATCCTAATTTCCTTCAATCCCTTTCTTTAAATCTTCATTTTAGTAAGCCTTTTATTCATTCTCATAGTTCCTGTTTTTTTGGAGTATACTATTTAAAATCCTTGCAGAATTATTCTCTTCTCAAGTTTATAGTATTCTCTTCTCAAGCTTATAGTATTTCCTAATTATATTAAGACTTTAGTTTTTGTTCAGTCTCTCTTCTAGGAAATCCTGGAAAATTGCATCTACTTACCCCTGTCTATTTATTTCTAAACATTCATTCTCTGTGCAATTGTTGGAGAATTTTCATGTGAATTATGCAGTACAGGATGAGATTAGAGAGTAGTTAATAAACATGCTGAACTCAGTAGTTAACTGAGAATAGAAAAGCCTAGAATACTTGGTGAGTAGAGACTTCTGGGCCTTCTCCCAATATAGAAAATTTGTTCATCCAGATGAAAGTTGCCCAACTCCTTTATATTTGGAATGATCCCGGGGGACAAGATGCTAAACTAGACAAAAGCTACATGGGTTTTTATCCTTCAATGCAATCCTAAAGGAAAAAGAGTTGAGAGACCTGTCGAAGTGACCTCTAAGTTCCTCTCCATAGATCCAGATATAGTGAAAGCTAAACTGGGGAAAATAATCTACAGGATTTTTTCCTTTAACACAAAGAGAGCAGATGTTGGATTCATAGAAAAACTGGAAATAATTTGGGACTGATAGTGTAGACCTTAACTGTTCTGTAATTTATATTTATAAAGATTAAATTATGTGTGTTTCTTTTTTTCTTATTAATTTCTTGATTCTTTTAGAGAACTTGATTTGGCTAAAAATATTATTTCTTTTAGGAATTTTAATGGTGATTTCAGTTCATGTAAATCAGTGAATTTTTTGGTGGAGGTGATCAAAGCTAAAGATTTGCAGAGTAAGAAGAATAGAAAGACAAGAAGCTAAAGCAATTAAAGGCTTTGTTGAACTAGCTAAAATCAAGACTGAAGAAAGAAAAGTGACACAAATGAGGGAGGGGTGAAAACTAGGAGACAGAAAGGAATGGAAATAGTAGAGGTTCTGTTAAATATGAAAACAGCATTTAGGAAAAAGGCTATGGGAAAATATGTATTAAGGGACAAGAAATTGTGATCAAATTGGGACTCAGAGTTCAAGACCAGAAAAAGAAAAATTATAAATGAGTGATGGTGAAGTTTTGATTTCCTTAGGTCTGAGATAGAGGGGAGATGAACAACATGAAAGTTTAGAAAACTAATAAATTGAGAGGTGAAGGCATTCCTTAGGACATCTGAATGAATTATTTAAGTCTTTAAAGGGTGAGGGCAGAGGTTGGATTGGAGAGATATTGTGAATGAGGCATGAAATTTACTGAGAAGGGAGAGAGAATTAGCTGAAGACTGACTAATTATGGCAAAAAAATCTGGATCACATGACAAAAAATAATTGTAGTATTCTTCAGAGGAAGAGAGATTGCTAAAGTAATTGTAAAGAATTATTCACATGCTATTTGCTTCCCACTGTTCTCCTTTTTCTAAAGAACATTTAGAATTTTTCCTGAATATGACTATATTGATAGTTGACATTCTACTTTCTATTTCTAATGCTCCGAATCTGATTTGTTTAAAACTTAGAGACACACCACAAACTCCACTGCCTTTATTCCTTTCTTCCTAATTAATCCCACATTTTCTGACTTTACTTTCTTTCCTTTAAAGTCTTGACCCTCTAGCTAACACTCTTGAACATCATACCTTCTTGTCTTTCTATTTTTCTTGTTCTATTTGTCCTCTACCTTTGGGAAACAGTGGAAACCAAACAATATACTAATTCCTCAGTGTGTATGAGAAGTGAGTCTAATATTAGAGAGGACAGCAAGTGATGAAATGTTTTTAGGAGTGGATTGGGTTTTCATGAGCATCAGAAAAGAGTAAAACTGTTAGAGAGTTCTAGGATGAAAGGGAATTTGTAATAGAGCAGGAAATAAATGATGTATTTGTTTTATTTTTAAATCACCAAGTACAGGATGAAGAAGTTAGAGAGCACTTTAAGAAAAAATATGCATGATGGTTTTCATTTGGCATAAGCTCAACTTGAGCCAATAGTGATATATGACTGATTCAAAGGCTTATGTAGTCTTAATGGCATTAATAGTCTCATGCTGAAGACAAGGTGATAATTCTTCTACTGTTCTTCATCTTGGTTATACTATGCCTGTAATGTTGTATTCAGTCCTGGGTGCTTCATTTTAAGAGAGATTGAGAAAAGTGAAAGTTTTCATGAGAGAAAGGTGATTAGAGTGGTGAAGAATGTGGAAATAATGTCATCTGAGTAACTGCTGAAAGAACTGAGGATGTTTAGTCTGAAAAAAGAAAGATTTAGGAGGAATATGATAGCAGTTTTTGAATAGCTGTCATGTGGAAGAAGCTTATATTTTGCATAGATTCAGAGCATCTGGACACCATGTCATTTGGGTAAAAAAAACTCAGCATACTAACTTAGAAGAAGAAGACTTGGGGAAAGGGAAGATGGGCATGGTAGCTGTCTTTTGCTATTTGGACAATGATATGAAAGAATAATTTTAATTGTTTATCTCAACAGAAGATTTTGACTCTGTATAGGATAGATTAAATTTTTTTATATTTGGTCAGAGAGGGAAGAATTAAGAGTGAAAGACAATGCCTGCAGAGCCAAAATTAAGGGTTCACAAAAGGAAAAACTTCATAATATTATCTAAGAATGGAATGGACAAACCCTGGATATGTAAGTTCCTAATTCCTTGCAGCTAGATGAATGTGGAGCAATATTTTTGAGGGTAATATTTATCAGATCTTGTTTGGATCCAAGGATCCAAGGACCAAGTTATAATATCTCTAGACTTCTGCAATTTTGTGATTTTTTTTAATAGAAGAAGGAAGTAAAATAGTTGAGTAACTTTTCCTCCTTCAAATGTTAACTTTATTCCTTCTCCTTCAAGCAGTGCTAATTTCATTGTAGTTTTTGCTAAAACAAGACAACTTTCAAAGACCTTTTTAGACCTAAAAACATCTTTATTCTTCATACATGTTTTTTGAATTATTATTCCTCTTTATCTTCATTGATAAAAATTAGACCCTGTACAACAATTTCCCTCATCATGCTTCTGTCTTTTGAGAGAGGGAATGAACTATCAGTGACTATTATTATTGTCTCTTTCAGAGTGAGATTTTCTGAAGCAATTATCTAAATAATTGAAGTAAACCATTGTTGCTCTGTTTTGTCCAGTTTCCTGTTTTGAGAGTTATAGTAGGAAAAGTATCATTCATATTCTCTTTTAGATATTTGAGAACATATTCTCATAATGATCTTTCATATATATAATATATAAATATACACACACACACACACACACTATCATCTCTCCTCTCTCTCTCTCTCTCTCTCTCTCTCTCTCTCTCTCTCTCTCTCTCTCTTTCTCTCTATCTTTTATCTCTTACCACATTATGATTTCATAAGTATGGGGAACTCATGCTGAGTAAATTTCTCTACTCATATAGATTTACATCTTATCTGCCTTAGAGAGATCC
This sequence comes from Macrotis lagotis, assembly GCF_037893015.1. NCBI lineage: Eukaryota > Metazoa > Chordata > Mammalia > Peramelemorphia > Peramelidae > Macrotis > Macrotis lagotis. Next base: position 134,157,584 of record NC_133662.1, on the reverse strand, counting down.
CAGAGCTTCCTGAACAGGATTGTGAGACCAATATTCAGATAAGATTTGAATCCGGGTATTCTTTACACTGAGAACATCTCTCTATTCACTATACTTTTATATCTTTAAAGATGGGGAAAAGAGGATATTTAAAGCTAAGGCACTGAGGAATTTCTAATAAAGTTCTCCTGTTTGTTAAAAGTTTTCTTTTAGCATTTCAAATAAAGTCCTTTAATTTTTCTTATAACTTGTTAAAAACTGGGATTTTAGGATGGTTTAAGAAATATCTACTGATACTGAATGAGATGAACAAAACCAGAACATTATACACATTAAGAGCAACATAGGGTGATGATCACTCCATCAGTGCAATAACCAGGGGCAATTTTAGGGAATTTGTGATGGACATAACTATCTCTATCAAAAGAAGGAACTGTGGAACTTCAACAAAGACTAAAACATATTATCTTCAATTTTTAAAATTCATTTTATGTATTATGTAATATGTTTTCTCTCTTCCTTTTGGGTATGATTCTTTTCTCATAGTATGAACAATTTCGATCTATGCTTATCATGGATGCAAATGTAAAGCCTATATCAGATTGCCTTCTGTTGGGATCAAGAGGGAAGGGAGGAAAAATTGTAAAACTCAAAACCTTGGGAAAAAAGATTGGTAGAAGCTACCATTGTATGTAATTGAAAAACACATTTAAATTTAAATTGGAAAACAAAATTAAATCAAGATATATATATCTTGATTTAATTTTTTAAATGCTATTTTCTTATTCCCATCTCTTTCATAGAGGTTCCTTGGAAACAAAGGGATGTTTTGAAAGAAGACAGATGATTCAGTGTCATGACTTTGAATAGGAATAAGTTTAGAGATAAAAAATCAATGTATATGTTGAATTTGTCACTGTATGGGAAGGTTGCAGTAGATGTCAGGCAAGCCTTGTGAATTTTGTCATGGAGTTGAATTGCCTGGGGTTCTCTTTTAAATACAACTGCCAATATTTAGCGTCTATAATTAAATAACCAAGTCAAGCATAAGACATTTAAAAAAAATCATACCATATATGAGCATCATCATGATGATGATTATCATCATCATAATTTGATCATAGTAAACATGACATGATAAAGACAACAATGATTCATCATCATCATTTTCTTCATTATCATATATACTATGACCAAATATACATGATATTCTATTCTGTGTAGTTAAGAAAATAAGTTGATTCTTGACCTCAGTCTTGACATGCAGTAGTTGCATTAAAGAACACAGTACCATTCAGATAACTGTATACTAAACATAAAGCATGATGCAACAGTAAGATGATAGACGCAATTGAATATTGACATTGCTTTCAAGCCTTAGTTGAGTTTTTGAATTGTTGTGTGAATGGACATCTATTATTTTTGTAGCACACCAAAAGGATTATAGCTAATAGGATTATAATTGTGCCCTCATGCTGTCCAAACTGAATCCAGTATAAAGTAAGAGAGAAAAAAAATACCTCACCTTCTGCGGCTGCTGTGGCTGGGATTGACCAAGAATACCTCCTTGAACTCTGACCTTTGGCATGCTTGAGTCCATAGGAAACTATTAAACATCCAGAGGAATTGTTGACAATTGCCAGTCAACATTAATTGTTCAGTGTTTCCTTGGATTTCAGCCACATCTTTACCTTTGTGTCCTTAATCACCAGACACCCTTTGGATAATATGTTTCACCTGGGATGAGAGATCATTTACCACTTGCAGATGGATTAGCATTACAGCTCACTTAGATAAATTTTGCCTTAGCCCAGGCCCCAGAGGCCCTTCTTTTATAGTGCAGTTATATCCATTAAAATTATGACTTCCAAAATTCCGTTGTGTTTTATAGCTCCCATGAAATATTTATAACCTTTACTGCTTAAATAGACATTTCTAAAGATTTATTGCAGAAATGATTCAGGAGAATGGCTGGAGCATAGGTATAGCCAATGATGTCTTGTTAGACCTGGTGTTTTTAAGGGAAAATTTAAAAAGAATATAGAAAAACACCATGCTTTCAATTCTGAGTCTTTAAATATGATGCAATATAATGGAAGGATTTTATCATAAGAAACTGCTCTAGGTAGAGCCACTTATATTATTTAATAAATGCCCATTTGATCCATAATAGCAATCACAAATATAATAATGATGATAACATTGATACTTAAAAAGTATCAGAGTGTAGCAGAAAGAATTCTGTACTTGAATCCAAGAGAATTGATCGATTTTAAGTGAGGGGTTACTGTGCTAAGACACCAGCCTCATTTTCTCCTCCAGAGCCATCTGAGTCCAGTGGCCAGTATAAGGGTAAGTGGAGAGAGTCCTGGATGAGAGGCGGGTTAGAACCCACAAACTAGGTTTGACCTTGGACAAGTCACTAAATATCTCTGAGCTTCAATTATACCTATCCTGCTTACATCATGTCTATTGTAAATATCAATTAAGATAATGCTTTTTAAACTATGGAGTTAAGTAAGTTTTAGCTAATATTAGGATTATGTTTATAAAATTAGTTTTAATAACTCAAATTATAAAAATAACTAAAATCTTTAATCCTTTTAAGTTGATCTGTGATACCACCATCAACCTACCATCCCAGGTAAAGTGCTTAAAGGTTGAAAATTTTGTCTGTGTAGATGCTAATGTCACCTTAGGCCCAATCTATTCCACACTCTAAATAGTTGCCTTAAATCTGAATTAAGTCTTTATGTGCTGGATAATGTTACAGTTAGGTAGATGGTACAGTGGGTAGCATGGTGGTAGGTCCTCCACTCTGAAGTCAGGAGAACCTGAGTTCAAATTCAGATACTAACTAGCTGTGTGACCTTGGTTAAATCACTTAATCCTGATTCCTCTCATCCTGGATTATCTCTAGTCACCAAAATTCTGGTCACTGGATCTTGATGACTAAAGAAAAAATGAGACCGGTCATTTAGCTCAGCACCCACTCTACTCAAATCCAATTCACATGCTTGTCATGGATCACCTCCCTGATCCATGGTCTTCTTTGAAAATGAAGGACAAACATTTCTGCTCAGTTGAACACCAGATCAATGTGCCTTGATTAGTAGATCCTCAATTGGAATCTTTAGGAATAAATTCCTGAGCTCTTTCCTAGACTTTTTTCCTCATGAATATTTTTATCAATGACCTATTTGAGCATATAATGATAGCTCTTCAAGTTCTTCAAGATTTTCAAAAGTGATTTATAATATTATTTGATTTTAGCCATAAAATAACCCTGGCTAAATGTTTCCATTTTACATATCAGGAAATTTAAGTAGACAAAGTTTACACAGGGTTCTATAACTAATGTCTGCCGGAGAATTTAAACTCAGGTCTTCTGGATTCCAAATCTGGAATCCTTGTCATTATGTCATGGAATGTTTATCAGACATAAAGATGATGCAAAAATGAAGGAACCAACAATATGCTGAACAACAATACTTAACCTACCCATATCACAGGACTTGTGTCAAGTAAAATAAGAATTAAGATTTATAGAGATCTCCACAGGGCAGAATCTCACTTCAATAGGGAAAAAGATTCCTGGAAGGTCACAATTCATTGATGTCAGAGCAAAATGCTACATCTAAGAGGTTAATGAAAGTCCTGAATGACACTATTAAAGTCATTTTCTTATCTTGAAGAATTTAGCTCTTCATCCAAAAGTGTGCTTCCACCCAAAAGTGGGGCACCTTCCCTGTTAATTTTCATCTTATTTCTTCTTAATGTGACTCTGCATTTCCAATGGATCCTAGATCTATGACTGGAAGAGACTTCAGAAACTGGATGACAATCTCTTCACTCATACCATCCTAGATCACACCTTGTCTTGTCCTTTGTATGGTGATTCTCTGAATTCTAACCCAGACTGGCTTTGAACAATGTCTATGAAAAATCCCCCAATTGCCTAGTGTTAAATTCAATCATTGATAATTCCAGCAATTTTATGAGTACTGTTAGTCTCCAGTCATATTAATACATATAATTGGATCTAGTGTCAGCTTCCATAGACAGGAAATATAATTAGCCATTTCCTAGGAACTACCATGACTGACCCTTTTCCACCCCATTCTCTAAATGGCATAGATGAAAGCCTGTGAAAGAGAAGTGTAGGGAATCCTCCAGATGTGGGATGTCAAGTAGAGATTGGGAAAAGGAACCTTAACTGTTAAGGTTTTAGATCCAGGACAACCATCTTTTAGAATATAAAGATATGCATGAATTTGATGATGTAAGAATGTCATATCACAGAAAATTATTCTGTCAAAAGAAAACTTGTATTATGTGTGAAAAGGGTATAGAATCTAAATCATAACTGAAACAAGTAAAACCAAAACTTGGGATGAGTTCAGAACCAAGGTTTTTAGGAAAATCACCCAGATGGGTGATTGAACGGCTTCTCCTTCCCCCTCAATCATCCTTGGAAACCCAGGCTATTTCTATTGAATATAGTATTTATTGCATTATGGTCTGAAAAGACGTACCTCTGTTTTCTTGCATTTTTGTAAGGTTATATATATATAGTATATAGATATACTAGTTATATATATATACATATACACTATATATAGATATAGTATATAGTATATATATATATATATAATTATATAGTATATTATTATATAGTCAATTTTTGTGAAGATGCCAAGCAAGCTGTGAAACATGTATAATTCTTTTTATTGCCATTTAATATTCTCCAGGTGATTATGATATCTATTTTTTTAAAAGTTTTATTCATCTCCTTGACTCTCATTGTTTATTTTGTGATTATATTAATTTTAGGACTGAAAGGGGTAAATTGAAGTCTCCCACTAGTATAATTTTACTACTTTTTAAAAAATTCATTTAAATATTCCTTCAAATATTGTTTGCATGTTCAGTTTTGATACTTTGATATAATACTTTCAGTATTGATACCATGATACTTTTTAGTAAAATGTAGTTTTCCTGATTATCTCCCTTAATCACTCTATTTTACTTTTGTTTTTTCTCTGAGGGTCTTCCCCTCCCTGTTTGATTGTGAAAATAAAACGACCATCTGTTGTCTCCATTCTTAATCTAGCCTTTAAATACTGAATGGTTTTGCCTTAGACAGACTAATACCTTAGAAAGACCTTAATTTAGAAAGGTCAAGGTCTCCCACTTCATTAGGGGCAATCTTGCCACTAGACTCCAATGATTCTGAAGGAGAGAGTGAAGCTGATGACTTTGCACAGTTCTGCATCACTTAAATCCAATTCACTTCCAAATCAAGGCATCACCCTTTTCACATCCTCTTCGAGAACAAAGGATGAACAATAACAACTAATGCTGTTCCAGTGCTAGGATCTTTTCTGATGAGATGAGATGTTCATTCCTATTATATTTCCTGAGTTCCTTATTTTCCCATGGTACATAGTCAGAGCTTCTTCAGTGTCATCCTCTTGGCCAATCTTTAATCTAGTATTTGCCAGATCTCTCATTTTGTCTTCTTACGCTGCCCTAGAATGGAAAAATGACCTACTGACTTTTTGGAGGTTTTCCTTTTCTGAATTCTATTTGGCATGTTTTTTTAAGTTGTTGTAGAGGGGATGTGCTGAGAGAGTTTAGCAGAGAGTTTAGTGCTGGTTTCACTTTCCCAGATTGGTTCTACAATCATAACTGGTTAGGTTATCTGTACAATTCTTTCTCCAATTACTTCTCCAAAAAATCTCCACACACACACACACACACACACACACACACACACACACACACACACACACACACAATTTTACCCAGATTCTGAAATTTTTAACTATAATATGCCCAGGAGTACTATCCAAATGACTCTGATAATTCTTATGTGATAGGGAAAAGTATTTTCCTTGGATCATAGTTGAGTATATCATGGCCCTCCTTCACTTTTTTCTCTTCTCACTCTATTTGGGACTGCTACATAGTGGCTTCCTTATTGCTTTTCATTACTCTATAGACTCTGATACAGAGTCAGATAAAGGAGAGATGCATCCACTGATTCTCTTGCCACTACTACCAGTCCCAGATTTCACAGAGCTTGGACAATTCATAAAACATAAAGTGTGATTCTGAACCCTAAAGAAGACCTTTGAAAAACTGATTTCTGTTTTTTTGTTTGTTTCCTCTGAAATATTTCTTTAATTTACATTTTTTTATTTATTTATACATTACTAAAATAGTCTCATTGTAAGCGTAAACATAATCCTACCTCCCCCCACAAAAATAAAAAATCTCACGAGAAATAAAGTGAAAGAAAGAGGAAAAAATGTGCTTCAGTCTGTGTTCCAATATTATCAGGTCTGTCTCTGTGGTGGATCGCATTCTTTATCATAAATCCATCAGAGAAGTTATCTCCACAGTTAATGTTGCTGATTGCAATTCCCTCCATTCTGTTCTTTCCACTACCAATTATTAGATTTTCTCTCTCCTTTCACTCTGTCCCTCATCAAAGGCATGCTGTGGGACAACCAAGTGGTACAACCAAGTGGCACAGCAGACAGAGCATCAGCCCTAGGGCCAAGAGGCCCCAAACCAACATCCCACCCCAAAGACCCAGCAAACACCCCCTCTCCATGGTCCCAGACAGGCCATCCAATCCCACCACCTTGCAAAAAGTAAAAAAGAAAATGTATTATATCTGACTATCCACTCCTATGATCTACCCTCTCCTCTATCCTGTACTTACCCCCTCCCTCCCCCCATACCCCATCTCCAATCTCCTTTCTCTCCTTTTTCTTCTAGATTTCTATGTCCTATTAAATATATATATATATATATATATATATATATGTACGTATATGTATATATGTTTCCCTTCTGAGCCATTTTCAGTGACAATGAAACTCCCTCATTCCCCCCTTCCATACCACTGCAAAGGCTATTTCTTGACTCTTTTACATGAAATATCTTAGTCTATTCCTCCTCTCCTTTCCTTTCTCCCAGTACATTTCCTTTTCACCCATTGCCTCCACTTTTAAAATATATTATACTTTCAAATTCAGCTCTCTCCTGTGTCTTGACTATAAAAGTTCCTTCTAACTGTTCTAACAAATGAGAAGGTTCATATGAGTATTATGTGTATCATCTTTCCACACAGGATTACACACAATTCAACATCATTAAATCCCTCCTGATATGGTCTTCTTATCCACCCTCTTTAAGCTTCACCTGAGTCCTGTACTTGAAGATCCAACTTTCTATTTAGCTCTGGTCATTTCAACAGGAACATTTGAAATTCCTGGTTCATTGAAAGTCCATCTTTTCCCCTGGAAGAGGATGTTCAGTTTTGCTGGGTAGTTGATTCTTGGTTGCATTCCAAACTCTTTTGCCTTCCAGAATATTATATTCCAAGTCCTATGAGACCTTAATGTGGATGCCACTAAGTCCTGAGGAATCTTGACTGTGGTACAATATTTGAATTGTTTTGTTCTGGCTGCTTATAGTATTTTCTCTTTGACTTGGGAGTTCTGGAACTTGGTTATAATATTCCTGGGGGTTATTTTCTTTTGGATCTCTTTCAGTAGGAGATGGGAGGATTCTCTCAGTTTCTATTTTGCCATCTGCTCCTATGATATCAGGACAATTTTCCTGTGGAAATTCATTAAAAATGAAGTCAAGGCTCATTTCCTGATCATGACTTTCAGGTAGCCCAATAATTTTCAAATATGTCTTCTAGATCTGTTTTCCAGATCTATGTTTTTTTCAATAAGATATTTCATATTTTCTTCTAATTTTTCATCCTTTTGATATTGTTTTATTGTGTCTGGATTGCTCACAGTCATCAGCTTCCTTTAGCTCCATTCAACATTTGAAGAATTTGTTTTCTTCAGGGAGCTTTCATATCTCCTTTTCCATCTGGCCACTTTCTCTTCATTAACTTTTTGAACTGTTTTTTTTTCCATTTGACCTAGTTTTTAGTATGTTATTTTCTTCAGTGTTTTTTGGATCTCCTTGATTAAGCTGTTGACTTGTTTTCATGCTTTTCCTGCATCTTCCTCATTTCTCTTCCCAATTTTTCCTCTATCTCTCTTACTTGAATTTCAAAATCTTTTTTGAGCTCTGAAATAACCTGAGACCAACTTCTATATTTCTTGGAGGATTTAGATGCAGAAGCTGGAACTTTCTCATCTTCTGATTGTGCATTTTGGTCCTCCATAAGTAATTGTCTATGGACAAGTTCCTTTTTTGGTTTATTCATTTCCATAGCCTGTGCCTGGTTTTGGGGTGCTTCCTGAGCTTTTGAGTATTATTGGGACATCCATGCAAGGACCTCATTATGTGAGGCTCTGACTGCTCTTCTGCCTATGGATGGCCATAGAGGGCCCCCAGACTGTGATCAGGGTCTGAATATGGACAAAGTGCAAGTGTCCTGTCCCAGGGCCAGAGGAGAGACCTTGATGTTCTCCCCCAGTCCCTTACCTTCCATGGATTGAGCACTCTGCAAACAACTATCAGGAGGCTCTGTGCACCTGCTTCCATTTCCTGGAATCTGGGCCATGCTGAGGGCCACAACTATGCTGGTGACTGCAGCTGCACTGAGGGCCACACTGGCTCCCACACTCTAGCAGAGGTTTCCCTGCTGATCTTTCAAGTTTTGCTTGTTGTTCCCTGGGTTGTCAGGTTAGGAGATTGCTTGAAAACTGATTTCTTAATAAAGGCAATTGAGCTGAAAGCTGATGAACATTAAGGATAAATTATCTGCATCCAGAGAAATAACTGATAAAGAGAAGTGTATATATAGAATGATTTTACATATATATATATATATATATTTATATATGTACACACATACACATATGGAATGATTTTATACATATATTTATGTACATACACACATATGCATATATGTAATGGTAACCATCTCTAGGATGGGAGGAGAAAAAAAGAAATTATAAATTTATAATTATAAATTTAAAAGCAATAGGAAGCTATACATAACAAATTTGTAATTTCATGGGTAATCACTTTTTTTTTATCAATTCCATGTTAAAGGAATTCTTGTATTATTTCATAAGCTGAAAAGAAAAGAAAACAAATTTACACAAGAGACTTAAGAAGTACAGGATGCTTCCCTTCACCCACCATCCAAAATTTCCTCTATTATTTCTCTCTTCTCTTTGGTGACACCACAAGACCAAGCATAGTTAGCACTTCTTTTTCCAATAACCTCATACTTGACTCCTATTCATCTAGAACTCACAAAGATCTCTCCTTCCCAATATTTGTTGGACCAGATGCCTGCTTTGGGGAAGCAACCTTGCTATTGAATGGATATAGCCATTTACACCTATTCTGGTAGGATGGAATAACACCATTTTATTATTTCTTATTTTATTACATATTACTTGTCATTGAACTCTGAAGACCATTTGATCTTATCAATTATCCTAACCAGAGATTGTCTCATCTTCTTTTATCTTTTCCCAGAACTTAGCAGGATTTGGCATATAGAAAGAGCTTAATAAATGTGTTCCCCTTTCTTTGTTAAGCACATTTGGGGCCTATGCAATCATACACTAATGATTCTTTTCTCTTCCCCACTCTTACATGCCTTACCCTAGCAAGGTAATTTTATTTTACAAGTATAGAGACTGAGGCACAAAAATGTTCTGTGGATCAATCTTGGCTCATTCAGCATATCCATTAGAAATGAAATAGGTGTATTAATGTGATATTTTCCAATATCTTTCCCAAGTTGCCATATGATAGATGGTGGAACAGATGTTGAGTTCTTTTACTTCACTTTTTTTATAACCTTTAAGGTGCTTGATGCTAATAACTGAAAATTTATAGAGTGACCAAGGACACAAATACATGTGCATAAGGTAATATGTGTTTCTAGAATGCTCTTTAGCTAAAGAATTAAGTATAACTAATGAGAATACATACTTCTAGAGAGTTTGAGTGGTATCTTAGATTGGACTCAAGATTACATTGGTATAAGAAAATTTGAATGAAGAAATTTCCTTTACCACTGCATATTGATACCTATTTAACAATTTATACTTTGAGGACTACTATATGGCACATTGAGAAGTTAATTGACTTTCCCAGAATCACAAAACCAGTATGTATCAGGGATGAAAATTTCTCTGATTCTGAGTCCAGTTCTTTATCCATTATGCCATACTGAATGGATGCACATAATAGAGAGAACCCTAACTCTAGAGTCAGAGGACCCTGGTTGAAATCCTGTCCCTGATATATTCTATCTTTTTGATCCTAGGTAAGTCATTTAAGTTCTCTAGACCTTAATTTCCACAGCTGTAAAATGAGTTAATTAGATTAGATTAGAGGTTCTTTACCATTCTGACAGTTATGAACCCCTTTGGCAGTCTGATGAAACATAAGGTCTCCTTAGAATGATATTTGAAAATAATTTCAAGTTAAATTACAATATTGCATCCAGATAAGGCCTCCCTCATCTCTATAAGACTGATCTGGTTTCCAAATATTACTTACTCTTTGGTTCTCAGAGTACTAGTTCTGATTTGTCTCCTCTACCCACTGGACCTTGATTCATTGACTCTAGAGCCCAGGGTGACTCTGTGTCCTGATACCTTTTCCTTTACAGCATTGCTTCTCATCAGATACTGTCATGTAGGAAAGAATAAGTTAAAAATGAAATAAAAACAAAGAGCCTGGAGGACAATTTTTAATAACTTTTGAATGTCCACTTCCTCCAGGTTTCAGCTCTAGAACTAGAACTTATTAAATTTCTAGGTCATCACACATTTAGCAGACTGGAACTAGTTTGAGAATAGTCTGTACATGCACTTAACCTCTCCAAGTCACTTCCAATTACATGCCTTCATGACACTCTTAGAAGCATGCTCAATATCCTCTTCCCTTTGGTAACTGCATTAAGTGACTTTCTGTGCATGCTCAAAGGTACTGGACTTAGTGCTCAGTACATTATTACACTGATTTATGCATTCATACATATACACATCACTTTTGACAATTAAAAATTCAGATAGAGAGAGGTTATTTGATCAAAGTCATTGCCATTTATTGAGTTAGAGGAAAAGATTAAAATTTATTTCAAAATTTGGGATTTTCCTTTCTCTACAACAACACTTAGAATTCTATCTCCTATTTTCTTTAGATGTCTCATTAGTCAAAACTTGTCAGACTTTTAGAGAAGAGTTGTCCTTGGGTTCTCCACATCTCAAGTATTGTTACAAATGATATATAAGTAGTTTCATTTACTCAGATGAAATTCTGGAGAAAGAATTCTCTTCAATGATGTTATAATCATTTAATGTCTAACCATATAAAAATAAAATGATTAAGAAATCCCCTCCAAATTGAGTGCCACTTATTTGTAGAATATCTCTGAATCAACCCAAGTGCTATTCCCAATAAACTGAGGGCTTTAATTCTATCAGTTCATTTGATATTTGAGAAAAGTTGGTTGAAAGGGGATTAGGGGAAAGATGGAAAGAGTTTGTTAAGCTCAAGACATCTCAGGGATATATACTGATAGGCATAATGTTAGACCTACCAACACATCTCTTCTATATTTACATTAAAGAGAAAGAGTGAGGGGTTGGGTGTTGTAGGCAAGCCTGGAATGATCTTTTTCCTATTCCCATATCCCTCCATTCTTATAGCAGAATGCTGGTCAATAGCTATGGTGGGTGGTCCTGAGAGGTGGGATGTAATAGTAAGAATGTAGTAAGTGTTTATTAATCACACCTTAGATGCCAGGCACTCTTCTGGGTGTTGGGGATATGATACAGAAACAAAAATGAAACAGGTTGTTCCCTTGAGGAGCTTACATTCTATGGAGTATGTTACATTCTTTCAAGATTTAAGAGTATTGGAAGAGACAGAGAGAGAACTGGGCTAATGCCCAAATCAGATGTGAATAGAAGAGAAAAGTGATGTAGACAGATGTATTTTTCTTAACCCTAGAACTGGCAGTATCAAATGTTGGCAGATGAGACCATGATAAATTTGAATAATAATTTATAAAAGACAAGAGAGATGAAAAGAGATGAAAAAAAAGAATTTATTAAGTACTTACTATTTGCCAAGAAATATGCTAAGACCTAGGGAAAGCAAATAGAATTGCCCTCAAGGACCTCACAATTAATTGGGGGGGGAAGATTTATAGCAGAGTTTAGCTATAGAATAGTAGCTAAGGGTCTTTAGGGTAGAATGCAGGGGAGATAACCTTAGGGCCTGGGGGAGAAGGTAGCAGGACAAAAGATAAGATCCAATGGTTCTTAGATTTCTTAGGTCCTTAGCGAAGGATAATGGAAAAGGAAAGTGAATGGTATGGGGAAAAAAAAGAGGAAATAAAAATATACAAGGTGAATTTAAAAAAGAAATATGTAAAAAGGCCTGATTTTCAGTAGTAGGAGTATATTATTGGAAAGTTGGTAGTGGTGAGAAGAGGGAAAAGGATGTAAGGATTAAATAGTATTTTTGGCTAGGTATTTATGTGCTGAGGAGATCCAGGCCTCTCCAGGCATCCTTGTATTGCGAAGATGCCCGTTCTGGTTAATCTCCCTCAGAGACAGAATTAATGGTCTGGTTCTACCTCTGGGCCACTCCAGGTCCCACCTAGAATTGTGCCGGGACTAGAAAAAGACATTTTTTGGCAACCTCATCTAGAAGCTATGTGCTTGTTATGGGTTTGAGTTGGCTGAAAAAGTTGTCTCTGGGGCACTCACAAAGAAACCTGGGTGAAAGGAGATGCTGGGAATATAGCCAAGAGCAGCCTTTATGAGATTCTAGTATATGACCCAGGATCTCTGCTATTTCAATTGATGGACTTTTATAGCAATCCAGGAGGTTGCTGGAGAGCCTGGTTTTTAAAGACCTCTGTTGGTGTTATTTTGACTGTATCCTATTGTAGTTTTTATTGTTGTCTGATGACCTATAAAATATATTAGGTATATGTATGTATGTGTAGATAAGCTGATCCGTACATAAGTAAAACCCCCTAAAGTAGAACATTTTATTATCCTTGACTGCTTTATAACACTGTCTGGTATACTGTTAGTAGCCCTATCCCCTTGTTCTTTCATGTTGAGGGATTTATTGAAGGAAGGCACAATAGTTAATGACTAATATGTGATCCTTTAAAAGCTATACTCAATAATGATGTAGACATTGCTATTTTTAATATATATATTTTAAATGTTATTTTTCTTATTATACATATCCATGTATCACACATCTATCCTTATTCTATATAAACATTGTGGTAATAAGTCATTAGAAGTAAAATATATGTAAATAGTCATACTTCAAGAAGATATCACTTGGGGGAGGCTAGGTGGTGTAGTGGATAAAGCACCGGCCTTGGGGTCAGGAGTACCTGGGTTCAAATCTGGTCTCAGACACTTAATAATTACCTAGCTGTGTGGCCTTGGGTAAGCTACTTAACCCCATTTGCCTTGTAAAAACCTAAAAAGAAAAGATGTCACTTGAAAAATCTTCCTTTTCTTTCTCTCTCCAAGTCCCCAGCATTACCACTATGAAAGGCAGTATGGAATATTAGATACTAACTATATACCTTCTGGCAAGTTACTGAGCTTTTCAGTGGCTTGGACAGAAAAAATGCATATATGTATTGATAGTTGGTGATTGTCTTCACATTTCCTATATCAAGAAATCAGAAGTCCAGTCCTCACTTTCTTAATAATGCTATCAAGACCTAGCCTAATCTGATTCTGGTAGTCCTGCCTTTTATAGCATCTGTATTATTACCATATCCTGAAACCTATTTTCTTCCAAAACAGAATACCTACATTTTAGGTCAAATCATTTAAGTGAACCAAAACTCAGATCAGATAGTGTTTGTCAAAAGTCAAGTACAACAATAATATTCAATTTTTAAAGTCCCTCCTAATCTGACCCTTTCCTATCTTTTTATTTTTATATATTACATTCTATCTTCTTAATCCCATTCTACAATCCAATGTCACTGACCTCTTTGCTGTCCTCCATGTTTGGAACTCTCTATTCCCTTTCATCTCTGCCTCCTAAATTTCCTGGGTTTCCTTTATTTTTAGCTAAAACTTCCCCTTCACCAGTCCTACCTAATCTTAGTGCCTTTTTTCTCTGTGATTATCACCTCCTCTATGTACCATTTTCATGTTCTTCTCTATTAGACTGAACTCCTTGACAACACACACACACACACACACACACACACACACACACACACACATACATACACACCCCAACACACATAAGTCACCTCTCCTACATGCTCCCAAATGAAGCTAGAGAAAATCACAAAACCTTATTGATTCCACTATAAATTTATAATTTTCATTGAATCTCCATGGAAAGGCAATCTTTATAGACATCTATAATCAATTCACTATCTCACTCAAGAGAGTAACTTCTCTACAACTTTTCATCCTTCAAACCTCTCAGGACTCCTCATTCTCTCAACTGAGAAATTTGCCTCAGTTTTCAATGAGAAATTTGAGTGCATTTATACAGAACTCTTATGTCTCCTGTCCCTTACCTTTCATCACCTAGATGCCTTTCACTATTTCCTCATTCATTCTTGTCTCACATGAAGTAGCTTTTCTTCTTGTCAAGATAAATTCTTTTACATGAAAAAGTGATCCTATTCCATAATGATTTGTATTTTGCTTTTTTCCAGCAGACTGCCTTCTATCATCTCCATTCTCTCACTAATCTTCAATCTCTCTGTTTATTGCCAGATTCCTTGTTTCCTACAAACATCTCCAAATCTCCTCCATTCTCAAAATCCTCTTATTTAGTCCCTTCATTTTTTCAAGTTAATGTCCTGTATCTCTCTTCCAGTTTTGATTAACATCCTTGAAAATACTGTCTGCATTGATACCCTAATTTTCTTTCTTCTCATTCTTTTTTTTAAACAGTAGTTGAGTAGAATTTAAAAAAAAAACTTGAAAAACTATATCATTTTATATACTCTTAGCTCTCTTGGTTTTCATCATACAACTCTTTCCTACTTCTCTTCATACTGGTTGGTGCACTCTTTTGCTTGTTTTCCAGCCAGGTCATTTCCACGAACCATGAGTTATACTACAAGATTCTGTCCTGGGCTCTTTTTTCTTTTCTCTCTATACCAGAAAAAAAGACTTTAGACATTTTAGTCTTTTTGCATCATTCCAAATTATTTTCCAAAATAAATATATCAGTTCACAGTTTTGCTTGATTATCTCCTCAGCTTCCATAGATTTAATGATCATCTCTGTTCTGAGGATTACCAAAACCACTTTTCTAGTGTTAATTCCTCTCCTTATTTCTAGATCACATCTCCAATTGCTTATTGGACATCTCAAACTGAATGTCCTACAGATAATGCAAATTCAACATGTTAATAACTGAACTTGTAATCTTTCTACCCCCCCTCCACTCTCTTCATTTCCCTATAAGTATTAAGGTCATCCCAATTCATTTTGGCTTAAAACCCAAGTATCATCTTTGATTCCTTATACTATCTCACCTTCCCCCATATTAAATCTGAGACAATTATATCTTTATTATCTCTCTTAGCTCCTAAACTCTTGTGACTTTTTCTCTTTTGATACCATGATCATCCTGGTACAGACTCATCATTTCATGCCTGGACTATTACAAATATATTGTTGGTCTTTTTTCTTCCTGTCTCTCCCCATTCCAATCTATCTTCCACTATCAAATCATCTTTATATCAAATTATTCTTCCTAAGAAACAAGTATTACCATGCCACTTTCTCCTCCCATTATAGCTGAATAAGCTATGAATAGCTGAATGTTATGGTTTATGAATGTGATAGTGTATTATTGTACTTTAAGAAATTAGAAAATAGATGAGTTCAGAGGCAAAGAATGAATTATATGAAGTGATACAGAGTAAAATAAGAGGAACCAGAATAAAAATTCACACTTAAAGCACTGATATTATCAAAATGAACAATTTTGAAAACTTTTATAAACTGATCACAATGAAATGGGAAAAATCAGGAGAATAAACAAAGACAATAACACTATAAAGATAACTTTGAAAGTTATAAGAACTATGATCATTATAATAACTATCCACGATTCTAAAGGATTCATGATTAAATACATTATTCTTCTCCTGATAGAGATGACAGATTTATGATGCAGAGTAAGGCACTTATATACATAGACAATGAAGGAATTTGCTTTGCTTGATGTGAATATTCATTGCAAACATTTTTCATTCCTTTCCTTTTTTAAAAAAATTGACTGGGAATAGGAGAAATAGATAACTATTAATTAAAAATTAAAAAAAAATTGAGAGCTTCTGAGAGAGCTGCACACATGTACTTTCAGACAAAGTCATCATTGTTAATTCTGCTTAAATGCTGCACTTTGTTTCAAAAGATTTCTGAAGAAATAGGGGTGATCTGATATGTTTCTAATGTAAAAACAAAAAAAATCAATAAAAATCAATAAAACTTTTTTAAAAAACCCCACATATATATTCTCTCTAGTATCAACTGACTTCTAAGAGCCTAGCCTAAAAAGACTCTCTCCAAGAGGCAATGGGACAGAAGTATTTATATTGGCCAGCACTTAAAAATAGTTATTGATGGGTCACAGTCAGTATGAGAAGGGATGTGACAATCCCAAGTTGTTAGGGCAAAAGTCAGGTCATAATCTTGTGTGTCAGGCCAAATTTGAGGAAGCAGACAAGGTCAAGAGTCTGAGGAGGAGGGTGAGCTTAGTGGTCATAGATAGAAGCTGGGCCCAAGGTCTAAGAAACATTGTCAAGATTTATAGTTGAAAGAGGGTGAGTTAATATTCAGAGGTTAAAGCCAAGTTGGAGGGCATAGGTTTAAGTTTGATAAGAATGCATGGATCAAGGATCCAAAGGTCTGTGCTGTGATAAAAGAAAGAAAAGCAAGGAAAGTTGAACTCTGCAGTGGTTCATTCACTAGACACAGAATGATGTAGAAAAGAATTCTGCATGCTAAAAGACTGAAAGGAAAGAGTAGAACTCAACTCTTGAGCCACTGAATTTTAAGTACAAAAGGTTCTGTAGAAAGTGTAATAACTACTTTTGAAGCAGGGGCTTTCTATATGTTTCTTATTTGGGACAAATCTTTGTACCTAGAGCAAGTACAGGAGGAGGACCACCCTAGGATGATAAGAAGTTTCTATCATGCTTGGGAGGAGATCGTTAATTGAGAATTTAGGAGGCTATCCCTTAAGGAGAAAAAGCATCTTGGGACTAATCTGCTCTTCATACTATTGAGGACTGGGTGGCTAAGTTAGTAAACACATTCCTTAAAAGTACTGTCATAAATACTTATGCCTGGGACAAAACCACTTAGCCCTATTCTAGTTGTGGCTTTGGAAATAAGCTTAGCAGATCTTCACCCAGAGGTAGGAGTTTCTTAGTGGCAGCTAGGTGGCATGGGCAATAGAATCAAGAGCCTAGAAACAGGAATGTCTGACTTCAAATACAACTTCATAACTTACCAGCTGTGTAAATATGCACAAGTCCCTTTCTTCTATCTGCCTCAGTTTTCTTATCCACAAAATGGGGATAGTAGTAGTGTATATCTTTCAGGTTTGTTGTGAGGGCAAAATGAGATAATATGGTCAAGGTGCTTTCAAAACTATTATTATTATTAATATTATTGTCATCAGCATCATCAGTTTGAGACTGTGTCTTCATATGAGCAGTTTGTTGGTCTTATTTTAAGTGAAATGACCAGTTAGGACAGCCAAACATCTGGTTTCAGTTTTGTTTTTTCTTTATAGAATTGATGTACTGCCTGAAAATAAAAAGCTGGAAAATTCACTCTAAACAGTAGAAATGGTTTCTTATGCATTGGACTGGATAGAACTGGGAGCAATTTGTGCGACTGTCAGAAAAAAAAAAAAACATTTTTTTTCTCAATGTAAGGAAAAATTCACTAACAAATAGAGCTATCAAAGAGGAATGAGTTGTCTCAGGAAACTGAGTTTTCCATCACTGAAGATCTTCAAGTAAAGTTGATTGACCATCCCTCAGCCATATGATAGACGAGCTATGGTTTATTTGTTTTTAGTTCTGGGACAGTTTAAATTAGATAGTTACTTAGGGTTCTTTTCATTCTCAAATCATTTGACTTTGATATAACTAATTCTGTATATTATTTGTTCTCTTCCCCAAAAAGGAAGTGCCCTGCCACATAATCAATCTGATCCTATTTCTGTATTTTTAGTTCATCAATTTGAATTCAATAAACATTTATTGTGTTCTTCTTGCAAAAAAAAATGGGTGGGGAAGAGGTTCAAAGGATAAATATGAAGGTAAGATAGAGTCCTTATACAAATGGAGATTATAGACTACAAGAATTGAACTGGAAAGATGAGAAGAAATAGCCATAGTTCCTTTTAATAGTACATAGAAATTTCATCAGAGAAGTGCAAAGCCCATTAGTTTGGATTCTCTCCTTACTTGTTCAAGGTCAGTGTCCCAAGTCATCATGAAGAACAGGGAACAGTTGGTGAGAGCAGGAAAGAGAAGAGCTTTTCAGCTTGCTTTGAGTCTCTTCAGTCTCTTCAAGCATTGCAGTCATTTCATATTACTTCTGGCCTTCAGCTTCAAGAGAAGAAATGGATGAGGTCACTCTCACTTTAGGTTACTGAAGAAAAATATTCTAGGAAGAAGCTGACATGAGGAAAATGAGTAGTCTATCTAATTTCTCTATCCTCATCTTGTTATCCTAGAAATTTCAGGTCACTTCCCCTTAAGTGAGACTTAGTACTTTCTTTGTTGGTTGATCTGAATTACCATACTTCCAGTGGGAGAACTTCTTCACTCTGGATTGTCTGTTATATATTCTTATATGTACACTTTCTCTGATTTCTGATTTGCTATGGATTTGGATAAATGCATTTCTTTAACTACTTACTATGTATCTTTATTGTAAATATGGTATTTGGTGGGAAGGGAGTCAAAGCTTGGGATCTTGCTCTCTCTAATTAGCGATCAAAACTCATGGAGATGGAAGCATGGATAGAATTTGGAACTCAAAATTTTTTTAAGTATTAAAAATTATTTTAAGATATAATTGGAGAAAATAAAATATTATTAAAAAGAAGTTAGCATGAACCTAAAACCCATACCCCCTAGATTAATAATATTTAAAGGAACAGACAGATATGCTTTTAGATTGGTACCTTCTCTCCCTAAGGAAAGCAAAGGAAACAATCTTCAGTCTCCAAAGGATAGGAAGAGATCAAAAATGTCTATTCTGCCTCTCTTTGAGTCACACAATGACACCCCCATGCCACATGTGGGGAGGTAGGGTCATTCCTTGCTATTCAAAGAGCTGTGAAACTAGCTTCTGGAATAAGAATTCACTATTTGATTAAAAATTGCTGAGAAAATGGGAAAATAGTATGGGAGAAACTTGGCATAGAACATCTCACCCCCTATACCAAAATAAGGTCAAAATGGGTACAAGATTTGGACATAGAGGGTTATACCATGGACCAATTAAGAGAACAAGAAATAATCCATCTGTCAGGTCTATGGAGAGGGGAGAAGTTTATAGTCAAATGAGATAGAGATTATAATTTGCAAAATAGATAATTAAATTAAATTTTAAAAGTTTTGTACAAATAAAACCAATGCAGTCAAGATTAGAAGGAATTCAGAAAGCTGGGAAACCATCTTCACAATTAGTGTTTATGATAAAGCACTAATTTCTAAAATATATAGAGAACAAAGTGCTGAGAATGGTCGCTTAAGAGAATCAGGTAAGACCTCTCATAGGAGGTAACATTTGAATTAGGCTTTGAAGAATAACAAGGGACTGACCAAAGAACTTCACATAGTATTTGAGGTACTTAGGAACTAAGAAGTCACTTAATAAAAGTTTATTTTTTTCCTTCCTTATGAGTATATGCAAGGCTCACATGAATTCCATTTGGAATACTCCCAGTTCCAGCTATTCTGCCAATCAGATGGGGTCCTCTTCATCAGCTGCTAAACTGACTGTAACCAGTTACAGACTATCTACACTTGCTCTAAATCCAAATAATAATTGCATCAGCTGAGCAGTTTTACACATAAGCACTGAACTCATTGACCAGTTCTCTATTCCAGAAAAAATTTTTAAAGTTCTTTTTTTTTTTTTGGAGGGGAGGTAGGAGCAGTGCCCATGTCAAAAGGCAGGGGAAAGCTAGTCCAATTCTTTCCATCATGTCCAGAAAGTATAATCAATGTGCCCTTCTGGATTGTAAGAGAGCAAATCTACCTCTGCTTAGATTCTCTCCTTCAGTCTGGCTTCTATCTAAGAGGGGGAGAATAGTTTCAAGTGACAGCATGGGAGGATTGTTGAATTTTTGTTGAGGGTGAATTCATTTAACACTCAGAAATGACTTTTCTTTCAGGGGATAAAATACTTTGGAAAGAATCATAGCATAGTTCTGTTTATTTTTAACATGTTTCTCTTTTTCCTGAAAATAAAGCCCTATTAAAAAAAAAAAGAACAAAGCTATATTTCTTTAAGGATTCAGCTCATTACTACTTTGCATTGACCTGACAGTATTCAGCAATGGAGTTCTGGCACTTATCATAGATGCTTGCCCATGTTACAAAAGCTGTGAAATGGAAGCCATGTGTGAATTAAGAAGTGAAGGGAGGGCCAGGTTCATCCATCTAAAGAAAGACAACCTCTTCAGGAGTAAAATAACTTTAATACCTCTGAACACTAAGCTATTTGCTCATTCTTAACAGGAGAGAGCCAGTAATATGTTCGGTTCTCAAAAAAATGTGCTTTAAGGTATATATATATATATATATATATATATATATATATATATATATATATATATATATATTTATATATGTATATATACACCAGCTGTGTGCTCAGAACCAAATCACTTTATTTCTTAGTTTTGTCAAATATGAAAGGGAGATAATAAAAGCTTTTTCTACCTACCCCACAGAAACTATTGTAAAGAAAGTTTTTGCAAACATTAAGTGCTATATCAATGTGTGTCACATAGAGAACTTAATTTAGGGGTTCTGTGCCTTATCTTAAAACTGTGCTTGGTTGCCTTAATTATCTCCAAGAGTCTAATTGGAATAAAGGAAAAGGAAGAATTTTAAATTCTAGAGTAGAATCAGGTGATTTACTCTTGACTACATGTGTATATTTATACTTTGTCTCTTTAGTGTTTCTCCTTAAACCATTCTTGTTTCTAGGATCTAACAATGAAATTGACTCTTTTGTCAAATAACAAGCACAAATATCTTTTCCCTTCCATATTTAATAGAACTTCAAAGGAGACCTGAAAATTAAAGGAAAACAATAGAAGAAGGATCACTATTTTTTTTTTAGGTTTTTGCAAGGCAAATGGGGTTAAGTGGCTTGCCCAAGGCCACACAGCTAGGTAATTATTAATTGTCTGAGTCCAGATTTGAACCCAGGTACTCCTCACTCCAAGGCCGGTGCTTTATCCACTATGTCACCTAGCCACCCCGAAGGATCACTATTTGAGGCTCAACATATTAATCAGATAGCAACCAACATGTATTTTTTCAGATACCTTCTATGAACCAGATTCCGCCAGGTTTGGGGATATGAATGAAAATCAATACTTGCATGGGTTCTAAATAATAGACAATGGTCTTGCATTTTCTCAGGCTTCAATGGAGTGAAGCAGTGCTGTGCACTTGCTCCCATTTTTTTTTAGCATGATGTTTTCAGTGATGCCGTCAGATGCCTTTAATGAGGACAAATATTATGCTGACTCAGTTGAAGGAAACTTTTTTATATGGAAGAAATCTTTTTATAATACTGAAGGATTTCTTTTTCAATAGAATTATTTTTGATTGGAGGATCATTGATTTAGAGCTAGAATGAACTTAAATTGACATCCAATGCAAACCTCAACTCTTTCTCCAACTTAACAGATGTAGAAAATATGTGTCAAAGACTATTGTAGTATTTGAAGTTACATAACCATACTAGAACACAGGGAATGAATGATAGATTACACCAAGAAGAGTTGTAGTGTTCAGGTAATATATTACTAGTAAATGCTTAAATATATTAGAAATTTGGTTATAATAAAATGCCATACTTGCATCAGCCCATTATAAAAATTTCTGTGTTCTCTTAGAAAATATGTTGGATTGAAATATATCTGTGAGAGAAGATGAAAGTTCCAGAGCAATGATCGATTTGTAATGTATGAACAATAAATACAAGAATATAGATGCTACTGTTATGCAAAGGAAATAGACAAATAAATAAAAAAAGCATATTTTAAAAACAAGGAATTACATAGTTCTGATTGAGGAATTAAAATAAATTTTTGTGATATGAAGCCACAGAAAGGTGACTTTAATAGATAGATGTCATCAGATCAAGAGACATATCCTCCAAAGATAAGTATGATATAGTTAACAAATTTAACATTTCTTATTAAAAAATCTTTGGTGTCTTTCTAATGTCTTTAGTATAGAATTTAAAAATTTTATTGTTTAAGACTCCCTCTCATCCCAATCTAATTCAAATCTATATTTCAATATTTATTTTATATTAATCTTCTTTCTTCACTCTTTTAGACAAATGAACCACAATGTGCTCCTTGTGAATCAAATTCTACCTCCTACTTCCTTATATTTGGACTAACAACTTGTCTTCTCATACCTGGAACTGTATGCCCTTCTTAGCCCTGCCTTATATAAACTTAAGTTTTCTTCAAAGCTCAATTCAAATTCTCTCTTCAAACTCTTCCCAGACTATCTTCCTTCCTGATATTGCTTCCTATTTATTTGTATACATGCATGTTGTTTTCCTTTTTTCTCTTCCTTCATTCTGTTTCTCCCTTTGCTCCCCTCCAATGATCCCAGATAAGTTCCTGGAAGTTGAGCATAATTTCAATTTTGTTTTTGAATTCCCAGCTCCTAGCATAATGCCTGGCAAAAAAAAAGGCACTTAAAAAAAATTTGTTGGACTGATGTTTAAATGTTTAATAGTAATTCAACTCAATACTAATTTGTAAGATATAGGCAAAAGAACTAGGTATATGTTCAAATATTCTAATGATATGGACAAATCTGCATGCCACAGTATGTTGAATATGTTGAATCCAGTTTTGGAAATGTTTTGGAAACAACTAGTTGAATTACACTGCAATAAACTACACTGTAACTCATTAAATGCTGACAATTCATTATTTAAAAAACTGGCCATAGGACTCGCAATCAAGTGTTATCTGAAGTCTTATTCTACTTCTGGAAAATTGTCTTATTTGTTTGTTAACACTAGAAACCCAAAAGTTTCTTCCTTTATTTTACCCAGGCTACACAATTCCTTTCACAGTCTCACCTTTCTCCTTATACAGATTGATCCTTTCCTTTTCCTCCCACCCATTTATAAACCATTGTCTTTTATAGAATAGAATAGAAGAAACATTAAAAGGCTGGCAAAGCATTTTGGTATTAGATTATATTCTTCCTGTTAAAGACCACGGCTTCCAATGTGGGAAAAATGAGAATTTTCCTGGTTTGGATATAGGCATTTAGCAATCAAAGAGTAAACATAGATGCTACAGTGGTAATAACATCAGAACTTTTATCTGTAAGTGATAGACTAGTGAAACTGAGGACTGGATGTTGACATTTATATTTTTGTTTAAGGGAAAGATTGATCCCTTAATTGACAATCTAATGACCTTTTCTAAGTCCTCATCTGTCTCAATCTCTGCAATCTTTAACCGTGTTGATCACTCTTTTTTTTAAAGGTTTTTGCAAGGCAATGGGGTTAAGTGGCTTGCCCAAGGCCACACAGCTAGGTAATTATTAAGTGTCTGAGGCCAGATTTGAACTCAGGTACTCCTGACTCCAGGGCCGATGCTCTATCCACTGCGCCACCTAACCTCCCCATCACTCTTTTTTGATTGATGCTCTCCTCTCTTTAGATTTTTGTGCCACTACTCTCCTATTTCTCCTCCTGCTTATTTGACTATTCCTTTTCAGTTTCCTTTGATAGATTCATATTCAAGTCATGCCCTCTAACCACAGGTGTCTCACAGGGTTCTGTCTGGAGCCTCTTTCTACCATTTCCAATTTTTCCTTTTTACTAGTCCAGTCAGCTCCCATGGCCTTAATTATTATATCTATGCTGATCCATTTATCCTCAGATCTATTTATCCTGACCCATTCTCTTCAGTCACATCTCTATTTATCTACGGTGTAACTCAAACTGGATATCTAGTAGACATTTTAAACTCACCATATCCAAAACTGAACTCAACTCTCCCCCCCAAGTCTCCCCATTTCCAAACTTTTCTATTATTATCAATGACACTTCCATCTTCTAAGTCTCCAGACTCATATAATCAAGTTTTCATCCTGTGCTCTTCATTTTCACACCCTTTACCCAATTTATATTTCCAAAGTCTGTCAATTTTACACCTTTTTCACTTCTCTGACGGTGCTACCCCCAAACTTGAACTGCTGCAACGGCCTGCTATTTGGTGCCTGCCATAAGTCTTTCTATTCAGCTGTCAAAATTATCTCCCTAGAAATCACAGATTATGGACTGATTATGTTGCACCTTCTGTCCTCCACTTTAACAAACTCCAGTTGTTGTTTAGGTATTTTTCAATCTTGTCTGACTCTTTGTGACTACATTTTGAATTTTCTTGGCTAAGATACTAGAGTGATTTACCATTTTCTTCTCCAGCTCATTTTGCAAATGAGAAAACAAAGTCAAATGAATTGCCCAGGGTCACATAGCTATTATATGTTACCACAGCTGCTGACCCTCCAAAGGATCCTTGTTAAAGGATTTGGAGAGGCAGTGTATTCATTCCAGTTACAGGACCTCAAAAGAGTCCTGTATTTTTATTTTTCAACACTACCTCCCCAAATCGGGAGTGTACAATTTGTGCTGCCTTCCTCGGATAGGGTAGCTGTTTCTCGGGGGGGGGGGGGAAGAGTGTTCATGACACTGTTTGACTAGTATTAACAGAATAGAACTCCACTTCTATGATTAAGCCATGATTAAGAGGGAAGGCCAGGGACATTTGTATTGTACCACTAGAGGTGAAATTCTTGGCCTGGTGCAAGATGGACCAGAGCAAAAGCATTTGCCAAGGTTTCCATTAATCATGAATAAAAGTTGGAGGTTCAAAGATGATCAGATACTATAATAGTTCCAAACATAAAAAATGCCAACTAATGATCCAATAACATTATTCCCATGACTCACCAGGTAGTTTCTAGGAAACCAAAGTCCGAGTCTCTGGGAAAGTACTGTGTATACAGAACATTAGCCCATCGAGAGACAGAGGTTGAACATGGGAGATAGGTATTATCCCATTTTATAGATGAGACAAATGAGATAAACTGAGGTTAAGTGACTTGCCCAGGGTCACACAGCTAGTTATTGGGACTAATTAGAACTCAGGTCTTCTTGATTCCAGACCTAGACTCTATCCACTATACCATCTAGCTACTGAAACCTTCTGTTACTGTTCCCCACTTCCATCTTCTGTAACACTGTTGATTCTCCACCATGCCCTTGATGCCTTCTAGTGAAGCTCTGCCCTGATGCCACTTCTCATCAATGCTACTTGTACTGCCACTATTCCTGAGCCACTTTCTTCAGAACTAATGAAAGACATTTTTAATTCTTTTCTCAATTTGACTCTCAATGCTCTGACTTTTTTTTTTTAGTTATTCTGAATGGATGTTTCCCTCAGTCAAAGCCATTAACTGAGTTAGAATGATTGAATTCTATTAAATTTTCTCTACTTCAGGTTTTAGGTATGTTGCCCCCAGACTTTCACACCTTTGTGAGGAGAGTTTCTGGGACTGAAGGTTAACAGTCATATCCCTTTTAGTTACTTTTATAATTGACATTCTCCCCTGCCCTTCCTACTCTGAGAAGTAGTGTTTGGCCTTGCAAATTGTATTGGATCTTCAAGAAGCCTGAAGGAAGAACATGAAATTCTAAAGAGGAAGAACACTTTTGGACACAACTTATGGAAACTATTTCCTAAGACCAAAATGAGTTTATGACCTGTGCCAGTAGAAGAAGCAAGGAGATTCTTCATGCATTGAAATCTTATTATTATTAATATTAATTTACTATTGGATTTGGATAGACCTGGATCCATAGGCACATAATCATAGCTTTATCACACTAAGAAAGAAATTGGTTATATAAGTAATTTATCATCCTGTTAATCTACCTATATTTGCCTCAGCCCAACCAATGGTTGGTTTACTGAGCTTTTCACTTTTTAATTGTTTCTTTAGCTGCTAGGAAAGAGTCAAAGTTCTCTGGTTACATACTCATTCTAACTGCAATAGGACTTGAAGTGTGAGGATAAGTGGAGCTTTCCTATGCCTTGGTTTTTACTGAGGAATTAAATTGTTTAAAAATAGAAAAAATAATCAAAATACATGATTTTTTTTTTAGATTTTTCAAGGCAATGGGGTTAAGTGGCTTGCCTAAGGCCACACAGCTAGGTAATTATTAAGTATCTGAGGTTGGATTTGAACCCAGGTACTTCTGACTCCAAGGACAGTGTTTTATCCACTGTGCCACCTAGTCGCCCCCATGATATTTTCTTAATGAAAAATTATTTGTTTTTAGAAAGCATACGTGTTTCCTTCCTTTTCCTTTTCTATGTCTGAGGAAAATTCCCTATTCAGTATAAGCAAGTCAAAAGTCAAGCTGATCACCTGGTAAGTGTATGCTCAGTTCAGGATGTAATTCACCGTCTTAGAACAGATCCTTTAAGTATCCAATATGTCTTATACACCCAGTTTTTTCAGAGATTCTAGGAAATCTAAAGTTTTCTTAGAGAGAGATGTTTTGCAATTGTCAGAGCCCTCAAACTGCCCTTGCAGGACAATAGATTGACTGCATGATATTCAGCTTCATGTTTTTCACTTCCTCTCTGCTTTTCCCAGGATTTATGCTCTCTTCCTCAGCTATCCAACATGTGACATTGTACATAAAATTTGACATTATCTGTTCTGGAAAAATTAAGTCCTGGATTGTTTGTGTTCATCCTATACTAAGAAACAAAATGGTTAAATAATTTGCATCATATTAACCTTCTTCCCCCGCCAACTTCCCCCCAGTCCCCCAAACCTACTCTGTGGTTGATTTACTGAGTTTTTCACTTTTAAACTTGTTTTATAGTTACTAAGTAAATAGAGTCCAAAAGATTGTTTCCTGTGTTTTCGGCATATTGCCTATTATTGAGAACTTGACCTTTCTGTGCCTCATTTTCTCTACTTATAAATCCATTGATTGCCCCTTATAGGAAATATGACACCTAAGTATTATTATATTTGAGGTGGAGAACACAATATAAAATACTTCAGTTTTACGAGAAAATCTAAATGAAGTACTTTATGGTGACTCAGCAAAATTAATGATGGACTTTTTTTTGGGGGGGGGGTGTCTATTGCTTCAGAAAGCATAAATCATCAAAGATAGAGTCCTTGTCCTAAGGAGCTTAAGATCTAACTTACTGGTAAACAAAGCCTAAGATAGGCATCAATCACCAAGTCACTCTCAGGAGTTTTGATGACATCAACCCCAGAAAGTTATTTGAAAGCTAGGATTTTATCTATAATTCCCAATTTCACCCCCCATCCCCCTTACAGGGAATAATGGAATTGATTATTAGGTCTAACATATCAAATCTGAGTAATAGAAAGTTAAAAATGATCTGTAACCTGAAATGTGTATTTTATTAACTTTTCCTTCAGCAAATTCTCATGGACAATTGAAAAGAAAGAGTCCTATATACACTGTGAAGTTCATCTCAGCTTATCTTGGTTTTTGATTAAACATTGCCTAAGACTGGCGATGGTGCAACCCTGATACAATTCAATTCAACAAACATTTATTTAGTTTTGACAAAGTGAAGGGCACAGTGTCTGGTGCTGGAAAACCAGAGACAACAATGAAACAATTCCTGTCTTCAAGAAGCTAACAGTCAACCCACAAGAGACAAAAGGTACTAAGATAAGTGAGTATGAAATGTATACCAAGTCAATAGAAAGTACTTTGGGTAATTAAAGCCCAAATGGAAGGAATCAGAAAAATATCTCTTTTAGGAAGGTGGACTGGTTGTGTCTGGAAAGGAGCTATCTCAAGATAATTCTTGAGAGAATGGATAATTTATGCTAAAGTGTAGAGAAAGAAATAGAACATGATGTACCAGGAATGACAAGTAGGTTAGTTTAGCTGGAGCATAATAATTCATGATGACAAGTACAGGATTTTAGAGGGTTTGAGGGTTTGAACTTGACAGGCATCACTGAAACATAGGATTTAGAGCAAGAAAGAAGAGTAGAGATCATTTTGTCTAATATCCCCTTTAGATGACAGAGGAAGAAACTGAGAACCCTGAGTATTGCCTTTGATACCTTTTTCAGTCAGGAGAAATTTTTTATTATAAGATAAGCATATTGCAGTATCAATATTTCAGTCAAATATGAAAAGTGATAAATAATTTTAATTAGCTTTTTGTAGTAGTTGCTTTCTTTTTTCAGAATATTCTGACTTTTGAGTCCTTCACATTAGGATAGGAAGCGTGATACAGCCAAATCTTTAAAAGAACTTTGGTTTTAGTAGCTTAATGTTACTGTGTTGAGGTTTTTCCTTCTAGAATTCAATGTTTAGCATTCTAACTACCATCTCCAAAAACATAGGCAAATTTTCCTTTAAGTAGATACTTCATGATTAGTTATACTTCTAAAGGTTTAACAATGATGGTGCTAGAAACTGTTGCCTTCTTTCTTTCCCTTGACTAGACAAGGTAGAAGCAGCTGCTTTGTGAGTTTTCCCACATGGTCTGCCAATGAATGGAGAGAAGTCCCTCTGTGGAGAAGAAAGGTAATTCAATTTCCATTCTGATCAGGCTTGGCCATGTCTGAGTTGAGATTGCTTGATGTATTACATTACATTTGGTGTTTTTTGTTTACAGGGACCACCTAACCTACAAAGTTGAACTGAGTATAACCCTGGTGAACCAAAAGTACAATCCTGTTATTAAGGAGGCAGTGCGTTATCTGTCAGCTTCTCTTTCCTGTTTTCCACAATCCCCAGTCAATATGAACACACTGATAATTTTCATTTTCAAAATGTTTCATATTTGCAGTGAAACCTCACTGGAGAGAATTAAGATATAATGTTAAAACACAGCTCCCCCCACCTCCCATTATGAACTTCCCTTGAGTAAACTAATGCTAAGTAAAACTGTGCTAAAAGTATATTTTATTCTAGGAACCTAGTTCTAAATCCTAGTTTATTCTAGATACCTAGTTCTAAACCCCAGGTACCTAGTTCTAACCCACCATTTTTTTCTTCCTATCTTCTTTCTATAAAACTCTGCCTCAGATTCTCCTTTTTTGTCCAGAGAAAAATTAATCAGAGAGGTCAGGGACTTCTTAATGTGAATGAGGTCAAGGTTCCAAGTCTTTCCTCAGAGAAATATATAAATGGAAAGAAAGTGGGGAGTGAAGGGGATATGCTACCAAAATACTATGCTGGCATTTCCAAATTATTAGGAAAACTCAAGAAGAGCCTCTTGGATTCTGGGTAGAAACTTCTGCTCAACTAATGAAAGGACATGGTTGAGATTTATAGAGCTTGGGCAGTCATTGATAGGGTACAATCTGAATCATTAGAGGGAATTAGTCATTCAGTCATCATATTTATTAGATACAAGTACTGTGTTTAAATTAGATATAAAGAAAGGCAAAACCATGGTCTTGGCTTCAGGGAGTTCAAATTCTAATGGAGTATGTATATATATATATATATATATATATATATATATATATATATATAGAGAGTATTTAGAGAGAGAGAGAGAGAGAGAGAGAGAGAGAGAGAGAGAGAGAGAGAGAGAGAACTATATATATCACATGTATACAGTGTAAATACAAGGTAATCCTGGAGGAAAGGAATGAAGAAACTAGGAAAGTCTTCTGAGAGAAGATGAGATCTGAGTTCTCAGTAGTATTTCAAAACAGGACCTCAAGGAAGGAATCATGGGTTCATAGATTAGAGTTTATGGAAATCTTAAAAACATCTATTCAACCTATTCATTTTGCAGGTTAAAAGCCCAGAGAGGCTAGGGAATTGGAAAGGTCACACAGGTAGAAAGGTCAGAGTTGGGATTTCAACTCTAGGACTTTGACTTCAAATCCTCCCACTCTACTAAAAATATGTATTGAAATGCTTAATCTACATACAAGGTAGTGTATTGGGAGAAAGAGATAAGCAGGCACATTGTGAGCTTTAGAAGAATTCATATGGGGGAGAGGCCACAGACAAAGAAAAATAAAAGCATTGGGCCCTATATTGAGGGCAGGGAGATATAGTTAGAAAGAAAACTTTCTTTGGAGTCAGGAGATCAGGATCTCCTCTAACACACTGAATAATTCTTGTTATTTCATTTCTTTGAGAATTCAGTTTCTTTATCTATTAAATGGACATGATAATATCTATACCCCCTACCTTGAAGGAGCTGTTGTAAGGAAAAACTTTTTTTTTAAATTTAAATACAATATCACTCTAAATCTTTATTCTTGTATGATTCATTACCACATTGCAGGTACAAGAGCACAATGCAGTAGGAGTTCCAAGGGCAGAGTTGTCTGTCATTGTGGCTAGGGTGGGCAGGGAGGGCTCTCTGGGGTCTCTCATTAGAATGTAAAGTTCTTGCAAGTAGGAGATAGTTTTAATCTTTATATCTTGTATCCTCAGTACCTGATACCTGATATCCTGAGTACCTGGAATACAGTAAGAGCTTAATAAATGATTGTTGATTGAGTGGTTCATATTTGACTCATAGAAAATATATTTATATGAAGCAAGAAGTTTAATGGTGAGTAGGAACAGGTGGAGATTGTTAGGATAGGAAATCACACACACTCAATATTAGCTGCCAATTAGCAAACAGATTTTTGACAATGGCATTTTGCTGTTTATTAAAAAAGTAACCTATATTAGCAAAAAAAGTAACTTTTAATTACAGGTGCTAAGATATTTGTTACAACTTTGATGTTTTCAGAAGAGAACACTTTCAGCTTTTCTGGAGGTGATGAAAAATAAGATCTACATATGTAGTCACTGAGACTTTGTGAGTCCAAAGAATTTCTCTGAATAGAAAGAAGAAATAAATCACTGTCAGCCTTAAAAAGCTGAGTGCTTTTAGATTTTAAGAAGAGAGAGAGTGATGCATGCTTCCTTTTCTAATACTCATGGAAGTTGAATGATTTCTTTATATATCCCCTTGCTATTTTCTTTCAAGGTAGTGGAAAGGACAATACTGAGTCTAATCCCTGCTGTGTGACCTTGGACAACAGTGGAACTTTTCTGAGTCCCACCCACTTTTTTTAATAAAAAAAAAATAAAGGCTGATTGTATTTGACACATCACCTTTACATGGTTTTTATGAAGTTAATAAGAACAGGTAATTTTTATGTAACACTAGGGCAGAAAGGTGGTGCAGTCAGACAAGAGTCAGGAAAATTCTTCCTCCTGAGTTCAAATCTAGGCTCAGACACATAGCAGTTCTAAGATCATGGGCAAGTTACCTAACTCATTTTCCTCATATGGCAAGCCATTTCAGGATCTTGACTGAGAAAACCTCAAAAGAGATAATGATGAATTGGACATAAGTGAAAAAAAAATTCAACAAGACATATATAGTTCTTGCTATGTGTTCAACATTAGGTTAAGTGCTCTACAATCATTATCTAATTTGATCTTCACAATAAACCTCAGAAATAGGATAACACAGCTAGTAAGTGTCTGCAGCTAAATTTGAATTCAAGTTTTCTTTTACCCTAGGCCTAATATTCTATCCACGATACCACATGGACTCATAAATCTGAAGAGGTTTTATATTTAAAGTGTTCAAAATTAAAAGCATGTTAGGGAGTTATCATAAAAACTTATAGAGCTACAAAATGTTATTTCTGGTACTTTTAAGTCATACCTTCTTTACTTTTAGTGGAGTTGACAACTTTCTGTTGTGTATTGAAAGGCCAAATGAGACAAACATATGTTGCAAATGGGAAACCTCTTCTCAACTTGTTTGGCCATCGGTTATCTATGTGGCTAGATTAATCCTTTTGTTTTGGAGCTTTGCAGTTTCTGTTTGCCTGCTTGTCTCCTGTGATCTCTCTGCATACCACAAGCAATATAAGAGCAGGGTTTATGATATGAAATCAAATTAGTCTGAGGATAATTGGGTTGCTATAAATACTACTTTAAAGACATGATTTAAAAATCAAATTATCACAATAATGACTGATAAATGACATTGCATCAAGGGCACAGAGATTTTTCTAGTAATTCTATTGACTGGACTTTAAGCAACCATTATTCAGTTAAATAAATTCTTTCTACCTTTTTTTTTTTGCTGAGAAATCCCTAAAAGTAAGTTCATTGGGAGAATTAAGGAATTTTTTTAATACATGCCCTTTTTAGGGTGTATATCCTATGGAATGAGACAGATCCCATATCGAAGGATCAGCATCTTAGATTTCAATACTTGTCTTTATGGAAAAAAACAAGATGACCCTTCTTTCTCCTGGATCATGGACTTATTCATTTGTAATCAAAGGTATAATGCTGCTGTTCATTTAAGGTAGGAGGAGAATGAGGGATTCTCTCTCTGCCAAATTTATAACAAAGATGAATTTAAAAAAAAATTTTTAGTGTGCTTTTAAAATGCTTAGTCAGAGTTTTTGTTTTTTTTCCTAAAATGATATATAGATTATGGAGTAATTCATAAATTCTAGTTTTGTGTTTTCTTATTTCCCAATTCCTTCCCATCTAAATTCTTTTTTGAACTTTATTTTCTTCTTTATTTCATTGGAAACATTAATATCACATTATGTATATGTACATATATAAACACTTATTGCCTATTTTTCATTGTAAAGATCTTTTTATTCCCTTTAAAAGCTCACTTTTTATTCCACTTAAAAGCTTGCTGATAATACCAAATTCATATGCTTAGCTTATTTCATTAGATATCAATTAAGTTTCCATATAGGCATTTTTAACCTCATTGCATAGATGTGTAGGACTGAGACAGAAGAAGATTAAGCAATTTGCCCAAGGTAACTCAATAATACTATCCAAGTGCTAGGCCACTTTTATTCCTCTGTTACTGCACATTTGTGTGACGAGGTTATGACAGGCAGGATTATCCTCAGGTTCTCTCTGCAGGCAAAGCAAATGGTGCTCATGGTCTCCCCATGGTTCTTTTTTTTTTTGTTGTTCTTTTTGTTTATTTTATTTTATTTTTCATTAAAGAATTATTTTATTTATTTTGAGTTTTACAATTTTTCCCCTAATCTTGCTTCCCTCCCCCCACCCCCACAGAAGGCATCCCCATGGTTTTTTTAATTTACCAAGTGTCTAAAGACAGCAGCAGTAAGACCATACCCCCAGCAACCCTTCTTTGGCCTACTTCACCTGAGAGTATGGTGGCTTTGGTTAATGACACATACAAACTCATTACAACAATTATTTGGGATCAAGGAGCAATGTTCCTAGAATTGAGAGACAGCATGGTAGAGTGGATGGATCTTAAAGTCACAATGATCTGAGTTCAAGTCCTACAGCTGTCTCTGGTGCATCAAGTTGCTTAATCAGCCAGGTGAGGACAATAGATAAAAGTACTAGATGTGAAATCAGGGAGATCTGAGTTCAAATCTAAACACTTAACTAGCTGTGTGGGTTTTTTTTGTTTGTTATTCAATTGTTTTACTCACTTCCAAATTTTCATGACCCCATTTGGAGTTTTCTCAACAAAGATATTGGAGTTATCTTCCTCTGGTTCATTATATTAATGAGGAAACTGAGACAGGCGTGAGTGACTTGCCCAGAGTGTCTTTCTGACATCATATCTGAACTCAGGTCTTTCTGATTCCAGACCCAGCTTGCTATCCATGGCCCCATCTGGAGTCCAACTGGTTGTGGGAACCAATGGGACACAACTTTTGAGTGCTTCAAGTTTTCTCAAATGTAAAATGGGGATGACAATAGCACTTATCTATCTCTTGGTTTTGTTGTGAGGATCACATGAGATGATGTTTAATAAAACACTTGTAAAGTAACTGATCTAGAGTAATCTCTATATAAATGTTTGTTTCCTTCTCCCACTTAATCTCTCAGTGATCTATGCAATTTTTCAAGAATATACCTTGCTGGACAGGTAGAAGGGGCTAATCTGCATTGGCAGAAGTTGCCTTCTTCCTGGTATTCTTTGTAGTAATGAAATTGCAGTTGCTAGATTTGTATTCTCTCATTTGCAACATCCACCAGATTGTCATCTTTTCTTTTTTTTCTGTTTTATTTTTGCAAGGCAATGGGGTTAAATGACTTAGCCAAGGTCACACAGCTAGGTAATTATTAAGTGTCTCAGGCCATATTTGAATTCAGGTCCTCCTGACTCCAGGGCTGCTGCTCTATCCACTGTGCCACCTAGCTGCCCCTATTGTTTTCTTTTCAAAGGAGGTTTCTTCTTTGATTTCTCAAGTCTCAGAAAAATGACTACAAATCTTCATGCAAGATAGGACCTTGGAGGTCATATGATCTATACAGCCTGTACTTCCACAAAATAATATCCCTGATAACCGAACAAATCTCTTGACTCACATTTCTTTAAGACCTCTAGTGAGGGGGGGACCCACTCTCTACTGAATGATTCCATGTCACAAATAAAAATTGGTTGAATTGAATGGAATTGAATTCATCCTTGTTTCAATTTTGGCTACTTTAAATGTTATTTGATCTATCTCAGCCTCAGTTTCCTTATAAAATGAGGAGGATGATTTCCTGGGACCCTTCCAAATCTAAATCTAGTCTCCTCTGATACAAATACTGTGCTTTGTCTTCCACTGATTAAATACTGATGAATGGATTTAATGACTAAGCTATAATGCATAGACAGTAGCCAACCAGGAGTCTTCTTTAGAATCCATTGCCTTTTCTCCTTTCTGCCTTTAGATTAGCAGTCTAAATTCAAATTAGATTAGCAGTCTAAGTTCAAATATACATAATAAGCTAGGTTGCAGCCTTTGAGCAAAATCACTATTTATGGAGAAAAATATTCTGATTAAAGTCTATTGTTTTTGTGCAGAAGGTATTACTTCTTTCCCATTTTCTCATAGTCCAAGAGTTTGTGATCAGCTTTAGAAGTTTCAAGGGAAGCCAGCCAAAACCAACCATATCACTTTAGCTTATTGTCTTTAAAAATATTAGCACAAAATGTCCCATAGCATTGGAATCATTGGACTATTTGCTATTATTTCTTCTACTAAATGAGATAATATCTGTAAAATAGTAGGACATAGTAGGTACTGAATAAATAAGAATTCCTTTCCAACATTTCCCTATTAAAGCACATTTCTGGATAAGGAAGAGAGAATTATTTTCTCCCTGGAAACTTCAAAAGGAAATGGTCAGTCAAGGCAAATTGAAGGGGACTAAAAAAACCTTGGTGAGCAACTCTTGAGCCAGTCTATATCAAGATTTGCTGGATGGATAATGCTGATTTGATTCAATGATTACAATTTCCCCTCTCTGAAAATTAGAGTTGTATTTCCCTCATAAACAGTGTTAGGAAGAGAACTGGTCTTTACAATTGTGTCTGCTGTTTCAAGTTTTGGATATTTCAAGTGTGAGTTTGTCTAATCAATCCAGGTCCAAGGCCCAAATAGAATCTTACCTTTACCAAAGAACTCTCAGGCTACACTGGAATCTTTCTTTGTAGAACTCCTCTTGCAGGTGTAGTCAGCAGTCTTGTACAGTGGTGGATATTTGCTATCCATTTATTTTACTTTTATTGCAGGTTTTCTTCTAGATTTGAAGTACCTTGAGGGTAGATACCATGTCTGATGCTTCTTCTAAATCACAAAATAAGAGAACTGGATCTGAGACATCATCTAATCTTAGGTTTCTTAATCCATGGGGCAGAAACTTTAAAAAATGGTTTTGATAAATATTTTTCAATATCGTTTTTCTTTGTAATCATGTTTTATTTTGGAAATTATAATTCTTTGAAGAAATTCATAGATTTCAAATACAATCAAAAGGGACTATGACACAAAAACATTAAGAAGGCTTGATATAATCCTTTCTTTTAAAAGTGAAGGAAGAGTGATTGATTCAAGGTTAACAGAATACTTTTTCAGTCCCATATCTCCTGGTCACCATTTGCTCACAGTGCTAACTATTCTAGTAGTGCCTTTTCTACCCATCCTCACCTGCTGAATCTTTGTCCATTGTTGAAAATACAGTTCAGATACTACGGCCTCCAGCAATCTTTTACAGACTTTACAGGGAATCATAGATTTAGAACAACAAGAGGCCATTGAGTCTAGCACCTTTGATTTTATAGATGAAGAAATTGGGGTAAAGAGAAGTCCATTTCTTTCCAGTTCTCTATCTAGTATAATATTTTTCCTGGCAATGACCTTTCCATTCAGACCCCACATACTACTATGATTTATGATGCTCCAATTATTTATCATATAAAATTCTATCTTAGAGGTACCTGTTTTGGTGTCTTATGAATCTGGTGGTTGAAAACTTCTTGAGAGCAGAAAATGACCAAGAATTTGTAGGTGTTTGATAAATATAGATGATTTGATTGAGATTGATTTAGTCTAAGATAAAGATGTAAACTTAAATCTTCTGATTTCCAGGTCAGAAGTGACTTGATTTTTCTCACTACAGCATTTTGGCATTCATCATAACATACAGCACAATACTGATGAGATCATTTGGTCATACTTGGCCCCTTCTTCTAGAGAAGGAATATTTAACCTTTTTCATGTCATAGATCCCTCTGACAGTTTGGTAAACTGATGGATCATTTCACTGAAAAATGGATTTAAACTTATAAAATATTACAAGGGAAGCCAAGAATATTTAAATACAGCTATCAAAATCACATATATTTATATTGATATATATTTGATGTGTACATGCATACAGAAATACATACACACATATATACATACATCAATATGTCTATGTGATATTGTATTTTATCCTATTATAAAATACTTTTTTAATTAACAAAGTACTGAGATCTTATATTCTCTCTTCATCTTTAAATTACAAAATGATAAAGATATGGTCCACTGTTTAACATTCTTAATTAAAGCCCATTTGTTTTCCAGATTCATTTACAGAGATTTTTATGCAGATGGGAGAACAAATGCATGTTATTTTTATCTTTATCACTTTTTTCATATTGATAAAATGCAATTTCCCCCCCCATAGCCTTGGTATTTTACCTTCTGTCAGATAGCCTATATACATATATATATATGTGTGTGTGTGTGTGTGTGTGTGTGTGTGTGTGTGTGTGTATGTGTGTATGTGTGTGTGTGTGTGTGTGTGTTTATAGTTTTATATATGTCTTTCAATGTGCTGAAAACTATATCACTTTCATCATAGACTACCTCTTTATTAACTTGGTCCAATCTACCTCTTATTCACATTTTTTTGGTTTAGTAATTCCACTTCTTTGACATAAAAATTCATTATGTAGCTTTTTTTTTAACAAATTATTTCCATTTTTCTTATGTTAGTGGCTTGCATTCAATTTTGGATGCCTTTGGAATGACTTTGCTTAATTGAGTATCTTGCCAAGATTTTTTTTAATGGACTTTACCTTTCATTATTTTTCTTTGCATT
The DNA here is from genome assembly GCF_037893015.1 of Macrotis lagotis. NCBI lineage: Eukaryota > Metazoa > Chordata > Mammalia > Peramelemorphia > Peramelidae > Macrotis > Macrotis lagotis. The sequence continues at coordinate 134,119,857 of NC_133662.1, read as the reverse complement.
GTGAGAAAATACCATTCATAATTATCTATTTTCCTTCCTCAGAGTTAACAAATGTGTCTACAGATTAATTATGTGTTCCCTTTGGAATCAATCTCTGCCAATTAAGTCCTATCTATACTGTTTAAAACATTTTCTGGGTTCTTTTGTCTTGTTATTGTAGCAATTCATTTATATTAGTTAAACTTCTGAAAAAATATCATAATCAGTGTCTATATTATTTCTGTCAGCCATCTGCATTTTTTATTTAAATAGTTAAGAATTAAGGTTTCTTTTTAACTGTATGTCATATATTCCTCATGTTTTTTTATGCAATATTGGTATTATCTCTGCTGAGTTATTGGTCTGACAATAAACAAATCATTGACTCAAAAGTAACTCCAATTAACAAGTTATTTTCTTGTCTGTGAAAATAGAACTTATTTCAAACTTTATAGTTTTTTGGAACCAGTGCCTGACAATGAATTCCTTGAAGATAGATTTCATTATCTAGGGTCACAAAACTTATGTATAATCTTTAAGACTTTACTTTTCTCATTTCTTCCTCCTAAATTATACTTTTCCTTATATTTTTCTGTCTTTATCACTTCTCATCTTTGTACTAAGTCAGCAAATATTAGGATAAATGCTGATTTGATTTGCAGGATTTTTATCAAATATGTCATAGATTTTCTTTGTCACTTCATCCTGAACAACCAATGTTGGTGCTTAAACTAAAATTATTTTCATGATAGTCATTTGTGCACACTGGTAGTAACATGGAGTGAAGATCAATCATAATGGACTTGTTCATTCCATTAGTGCAATAACCAGGGACAAATTTCAAGAAGCTGTGATAGAGAATACCATCTGTATTCAGAGAAGGAATTGTAGAGTTTAAATGAAGACCAAATCTTTATTTTTTAAAAGTTGTCATGTATTATGTAATTTTGTTATCTCTAATGTTTTCTTTCTTCCTTTTGGATCTGATTCTTCTCTCACAACATGTTCAATTTTAATCTTTATTTAGCATGGTTTTAAATGTAAAGCCTATATCAGATTGATTTCTGTTGGGGGAGGGGAAGGGAACAATAGGAGGAAGAAAAGTTGTAAAACTCAAAACCTTGCAAAAAATTATTGGTAGAAACTATTATTGTATGTAATTGAAAAAACAAATAAAATATTTATATAATAAAATTAAATTAAATTAAACATTAAAAAAGAAAATATAGAATTCTGGTACATAAAGATCTGAGTGAAATGGTTTATACTCCCTAGAATACTCATCTTGACTATTTTTACAGTTTTCTGGCTTAATAAATGCTAGTTTACTACAAATGAACAAGTTTCACTTTTTCTACTGCCTTTAATGGGTTATTATAAGTTGAAAGGAAGAATGTTACAGTGACTTGATCATAGAAAAGAAGAGGATTTTCCTAATAGGAGACAGGTAAATATCTTCTGATGAGCAGTTAGCAGAGAAATAGTTTTGTGTCTTGTTGATGTTTCTGAATGGACCAATGACATCAAAACCTTTAGCGTAGAGTTATTATTATGTTTTCCTCAATCATGGCTTTCCCACTTTTTATGAGTTCCTGTAAATATGTTCTTCCTCTTCCTCAAAGATACTGAGTGCTTTGGTGAGAGTATAAGATCTAAGTTTAGTTGTGGATAGTGATGTATTTCATTATTGTGTTGCACTTAATATATAAATACCTTTGATGTTATTATTTCCTTTTTTTTGCCTAATTGGTACATGAATGATTATGTTTAAGATCTAAAAGTATCATTTTGTGGGTGACTTATTCATGGAAATAAAAATACATTGATGGAGCCTTAAGTGGTGAAGTGGTGAGCAACCTTCAACTTTCATTCCTCTTTAATCCATTCATTCTGAGACTGCTTCCAGTTTATCCTGCATATATCTTTTTTCTGTCATGTCTCACCAATTAGACTGAGCTTCTTGATAGTAGGGGCTAATTTTCCCCCTTTCTTTGCATCCTCAGGGCTTAGGATTGTGCTTAGCATATAATAGATACTAAATAAGTTGGTTCTTTTACTTCAATATCAAAGAAGACCAAAATGACATCACAATGTTTGAGACAAATTACAATGTGTGCAATTGTGGTTGACTGGACCAATATGAGCTCAGAATGCTCTACCACATGGTTGGCACAAATAGTACATATGAACACCTGGGGTGAGTGACCTATGGGTGTCATGTTCCCTTTGAGTGCTTCAATTCTCCTTTCTTATAGAGTTCAACACCCTCACTGATGAGGAAACACTTGCATTTCTTCCTTTCTGGATCAACTTTCCCTCTTTAGAATGCAAGGACCTTGAGAGCAGAGACTCTTGCTTATTAGCATTTGTGTCTCAACAAATAACCAAAGGTCTGGTGCATAGTAAGCATTTAATAAACAGATTATTCATTTTGAAAAAAAGCCCAGAAAATCAAAATTAGACATAGAGATTCTGTAGCCTTTTGTTTGGCAACCTGCATTTGGAATTCTAGACTAGGTTGGAACGATATAAAAGATAATTTATTAAATATGGAGTCACTAGAACTATAATTGTTTCTGACATTTTTGTCATCTGGACAGTCTTAAGATAGTATCACCATGAATGTAGAAACCTAGTATCACCCATGAAAAGGTTTAAAAAATTATTGAGGCCGGATGTCTGTTTGACTCATGATTCTTGTCTATGTTTTCTAGGCTTAGCAGTTACAGATTCATTTCTATCATTTTTCTTAGTTGCTCTGTCAGTCTTGGAGGAAAAAAAATAACATAACAATTAATTCTTTGGATTGTGACCTAAATGGGTTGTCCAGAGAAGCTCTACAGTGGGCAAGGGAAAAAAATCATTTGAAGCAAGCTACCTCTCGCATTCTATGGTGAAAATACAGTCAAGAGCTCAATAGGAGTCCAATAGGAGCTGTAAAACTGTGGTTATTTAAAAGTGCAAATCTGGTTTATTTTTTAAGTATTAAAAACAGACATTCTCCTTGGCAGCTGTCAGAAGAAATGTGTCTTAGCAAATTTCCTGACTAAGCTCAAGTATTCAGCATTACTTAAAGATTTTGAAGCTATGGCCCAAATTGTAATTAGCATACTTGTTACTGGCACTGAATTCCTTCTTTCCAGGAAACAGATGTAATAGCAAAGCTGAAAGTGATAAAAGTTTCATTCTTCATCAGTATGAAAAAACAGTCAATGATACTTTTTTCATTCTTAGCATTGTCATTCATTGTACCAAATTTCACCAATATTGCTCATTCAAGTGTGAACAGAGAGGCAATGAAGTGCTGAGAATGGATGCTGCCATGCTGATGTTGCCAGAGATTAAAATTTGATGTGTCTTGAAAGCTCTGATATTCCAAAGAGATACCTGCCTTTGGCAGGTAGGAACTCAGCTAACTTAAATTTTTAGTGCTAACTTAAATTCCAAATATTAATATTTATGTTAGAAGTGACAGGCAAGCATTGGAGGACACTTCAGTAACTTTGTTCCAGTCATTGTCTAGTCAAATTACAATATTTTATTTTCTTATAGTTAGGTGGAATCATTCATTTGGGAGCTTATTCTCTGTTGACTTTGAAGGGGAAGAAAGATTCACTATCTAGGCAGGCTAAATTTTTTTTAATGTATAATGTATAGAGTTATAATATTTACATTTTTTAATGTATAACTTTTGCTTTTTACCATACCTTTTGCTATTCTATTCTTCTTCTATGTTGATCCAGAGAGGTATTCTTCACAACAAGGAATGAAAAAGAAAAAAAAATAAATTCAGTAAAACTACCCAACACATCAAGCAAGTCTGAAAATACATTATGGTGTTCTATATTAATAGCCCCTAATCTTTGCAAATGAAGGAGTTAGATGTATTCTCTTCTTTGGGACTTAGTTTGTTTATGCTAATTTCACAGTGCTTATTTTCCATTTTTCCTGCTGTCTTTTACATTTACATTGTTGCAGTCATTGTGTATGTTATATGTTATTTTACTGTTTAGTTAATTTTTCATCAATTCATGTGTTCTTCCATGCCTCCATGTAGTCTTCATTTTCATGATTTTTTTTGGAGCAGCAATATATTTCTAGGGGACCTAGATGGTGCAGTGGATAGAGAGCTGTGCCTGTGGTTAGGCAGACCTCAGTTAAAATATGATGACTGGCATTTACTAACTGTGTGATCTTGAGCAAATCACTTAATCCTGTATGTTTCAGTTTCCTCACCTGTAAAATGACCTGGAGCAGGAAATGGAAAACCACGCCAGTATTTTTGCCAAAAAAACCAAACAAACAAAAACCCCCAAACCCAAATGAGGTCAGGCATATCAGAAAATAATTGAACAATATTCCATCAAATTCATGCATTACTATTTCTTTATTCCAAAATCAATAATCATCTATTGTGTAACTCTTTGCTATTACAAAAAGTATTGCTGTACTTATTTTAGAGAATATTGGACTTTATTTTTTAATATTATTTGAATATATGGAGAGAGAGAGAGAGAGAGAGAGAGAGAGAGAGAGAGAGAGAGAGATGGTAGAGGAGACTCGGGGTCAAAGGGTATGGGGACCACAGGTACATTCTTAGCATGACTCCAAAATTCTAAAATGATTGGACCAATTCAAAGATCTTCCAATTTTTGTATTAGTGTGCCTCTTTTTTTGCAGCCTCTCAAACACTGACTTTTTTCATTTTTGAATGAGACATAAAACTAAAATTCTTTCTAATTTCCTATAATAAATTTGTGCAGATATTGTCTTCATTCCCAAGTGTTATAGAATGTAAAGCCTTGGAAGGAAGGAAAGTACAGATTCATCTTTTATTTCTATTTCTATTGCCCAGCACAGTGCCTAAGGCAAGAAGGTCCTTTATAAATGCAAGCTGATTGATTGGTTAGGTGATTTTTTTTTTGTCTCACTCTGCAGGTAATGTATGACACTGTTCAGCATCATTTACTTTCCCAATGAACACATTGACCCACAAACAATACCAACAATTTTAGTTATTCATTGATGACATCATTATTTTAATTGTTTGCCTTGCTTCATTAGTGAAGGGTTAGAAAATAACTTGGGGATGAAATTGTTATAGTCACTGAAATATCTAAAAAAGGATCTCTTTGTAAGTGAAGAGCACCTTTGTTTTTTTCTGCATGTCATACACTGCTATGAAACAGCACAAGTCACTTTTAATGAAAAAGACAGCCCATTTTTATTGCTATTAAAATTTCAGCTTGAACGAATTCTTCTGTCAAGCCTAAGTGAAAACAATTTCTTGTTTTATGGACAATCCAAATTTTTTTAAAAAAAGCCAGTGACTCAATTATCTTCTGGTGGGTATAGGGGTGGTGGTGGTGGAGAATGGGTGGGGTGGTATAAGTTATCTCAGGAAGATACCTTAGAAGAATTGATCAAGACAAGATCTGCAATATTATGAGGAGCTTAAATCCATCAAGTCTTTGTAAGGAGATCATAAAAGCTTGTTGCAAATCAAGTAGGGAAAAAAATCTGTACTCCAATTGAGGGAGGTAACAAAACTAAAATTTAAATTAAATGAAAAGGTAGATTTCTATTTTTTTGCTTTTCAAAAAATCATCAGCTCTTTGCTTTATTAGAGTTGCTTCTAAGCAATCAGCTTAGGAGTACAGCCTCTGATGTCTTTGGTAGGAGCTTAGAGCAGAGAGTTTTAGGAAAAGCAGTAGCATTAGAGTATAAAATCTACTTCAATATAATGAATTTTACGGTTTATCTTGGAGGAGGATTAGTAGTCAAAAGATTTGGGTTCTAGTCCTAGATTTATCACTCACTATGACCTTGGGTAAGTCATTTCTCTAAGGCTTCATTTATTATGAAGGTATAGGTAAGACTCCACCAAGTCAGGTATAAAAAAGTCATTATTAGTCTGTGCTAGCTAGCATGATGAGCTAGCATCAGTAGGTCTACAAGGTATGGGCTTAATACAGCAAAGCCCCCTGAAGTATTAGCTTTTGGAAATAATTCATGATAACAGTTGTTCCAAAAGCTTCCAGGAGCCTTTTTTTTCTCCTTTTGAATCTCAGTCCTTTTTAAGGTTGATTTCATCTGCTCAGTGACTGCCTACTTAACTAGTCCTAGATTTAAAGAACTATCCATTATAATCTCTATCCAGGATTTAATTGACTCTCTCTCTGCTAGGCTGAGTCCTGGGTGTGGATTAACTCAAAACTCAGTCTTTTTTTTGGTTGTTGCAAAACTGAATCCAGAAATGGTTTTACAGGGGGATCCTTGTATGACTTATGGATTTTATTTTTACAAGAATAAAGAAAAATCATGTCAGTTGGAGCTATATATAAATGCCACCAAAGCAATCGGTTAATTTTCTTCATTCAGGAAACAATCATCAAATGGTTGTTCTTGTGATGTGGAAGGCACTGTCATCTCTGAATAGGACATTTAAGGATGGGAACTAGGATAGAGTGACTAGAGCTTTTCTTTTGGTGACCAAATTTAGAACTGACAACACATTTAGTCTTTTTTTGTTTGTTTGTTTGTAACTCTGATTTCATTAGCATAGAAAGCTACTGGTGAGAAAGGCCAGGTCCCTGTTCTTATAGAAAACAAGCGTCTAATTCCTAGTCAGCAAAAGTAATGGGTAAAACAGGAAGGGACCAGATCACAGGCTGGGATGAACAACTTTCCTTCCTATTGCTTTACCTGTTTAAAAAATTGACACCATCAATGTGTCAGGCACAACTTCCTCCTGCTATCTGAAGAAACACTTACTCTTATTTCTCTGAAATAAAGTTAGTGATGCTTGCTTCCTGAACAAATATCCAAAGTTATGGATTTGAGGAGTGAATTCATTTAGTTAAATTCATTATTATAAAACTCCTATGGGATCTCACAAGCTATATTATGTGATTAGGTTCAAACAAATGTTTTAAATGTTTAAAACACAGTCAATCAACTGTTTAAAAAAACAACAACCAATAACCAGATTGACTGTTTTTCATTCTATTCTCTGAGTTTTTTGACTGAATGATTTAGATTAATTACCTATTTAAATGTTGTGTAGACAGCCATGATTGCAAGTTATTTCCTAATAGTCAGTCTTAGTTGTTCCTTTTATTTTTCTATTATCCTCCTTCCTTTCTACTTATTCCTTACTCAATTCCTCTCCAATACTTAATTTAATCATTATTTGAACATCTGTATTACATGTAGAATGTTTTCATCCTTCTTCTAAACTATTAATGTTTTCCTCTAAACTCCAATGTGTTTTGTATATGCACAAATATTCAGAACTTCTGGAACCAGACGCCTCCTAAAAATGATGAATGATAGATTTCACTGCCTTTAGAAGAATCAAGTGAAATTGAAAACTCTTTCAACTCTTGCACTAAGAAAACAAAATCACAGTTGAGTTCTAGTAATCTCACCTCCCAGATGAACTGAGGACATTTCTATGATATCAATACAGTTAGTTTTAAAGTGAATATAAAACCAAACCTTTTTTAAATAGGCTATATGTAATCTCTTTTCCCTTCAATTGAGTTATTTGATTAAATTAGACTTTCTTACCTCCAATCCAGCTTAACAAGAATTTATTAAATAATTACTATGTGTAAAATACTCACCAAACAAATCACAACCAGAAAGCAGAGGACAGAACTCTTTTTGAATTTTTGAGAAACAGTTTTCATTTCATTTTATAAGGGGGAAAAATATAGTTATTAGGGCTACCCAAAAGTAGGAAGGAGTAAGGTGAATTATTTGTGGTGAATTATTCCTAAGTGAAGGTCTTCAGGCAGATGATGAATAGACATATATCAGAGACATAGATTATTGTTCAGGAACTGACACCTGAGGTCCCTTTGAATCCTAGGATTCTGTAGTTAGACAAAATTTTCCAGAAAAAATAATAAAACTACCACTTGGCATTTGAGCTTCAAATCACTTGAACTCTTCAAATGGTAACTGAATGACCACTGATTGGGGACATTGTAGATAGGATTAATGATTTGGTTAAGGGTTTGAGAAGATGTCATTTGAGGCCTCTAACAATTCTACCTTTTTATGAATGGCTCAAATTCATGTGGTAGAGGCATTGCTGAATTATCAATTACCTTTAAGTTATTTTACCAGATACTTTGTATGAAGTAAAATTTAAAATGTTACAAAATAATTTAAACTTACTTGGAGAATCCTATGTACAAATTTCAGTGGGAATTTAGTGGGAAATCTTTTCTTCAGAAGTTAAGTGGTAGAAAGAATAATTTTCTGGGTCTAAAGTCAGGAAGACCTGAATTCAAATCTGGTTTCAGAGACTTACTAGCTGTTGTGATCCTGGGAAAGCCACTTAATCCTGTTTGCCTCAGCTTCTTTATCTGTTAACTGAATTGGAGAAAGAAAAGGTGAATAATTCCAGTATCTCTGCCAAGAAAATTCCAGATGAGGTCATGAAGATATGGAGGACAGGACTAAAATGACTGAACAAAAGCAACAACAATTCTTCCTAATAACTTTGGGGCTACTATCTAATTTATATAAATGACCTCTCAGATTACTCTTTGCTCATCTTCTTTTATAGTCGATTAGTAGCATAATAAAATCAGCTGTTTAGAGTACAAAATCTACTTCAATATAATGAATTTTATGGTTTATCTAGGAGGAGGATTAGTAGTCAAAAGATTTGGATTCTAGTCCTAGATTTATCACTCACTATGACCTTGGGCAAGTCATTTCTCTAGGCTTCCTTTATTATTCTTTAAAGAGAATGAATATTATATTAGATAAATTTGATGTGATAATGTATAAAGAGTTTTGGGTCTGGAGTCAAAGGACTTGATTTCACAACCCTATTCTGATTCTTATTACTTTTGTGACCATAGTATCTGATGTACTTTGAAGCTCCTAACCTTTCTGTGTCATGAACCCCTTGAAACTTCTAATATCCTTGGTCCCCCTCTCAGAGAAAATGCTTTCAAATGCATTAAAAATAACTAGGGTTACCAGGGAATCAATTTATATTGAAATAATGAGATGTGTGTTTGTGTGTGTGTGTGTGTGTGTGTGTGTGTGTGTGTGTGTGTGTGTGTGTGTGTGTGTGTGTGTGTGTATGTGTGTGTGTGTATTCAGCTTCATGAACTCTCTGGGATCTATCCATGAACTTGGGTTTGTGGGCCATAGTTTAAGAACCCTTTGCTCTAAATTTATGATTCTGTGATCATTGTTAGTTATATGACTTCATGATTTGAACTTAATTGTTAGTACTGCTTGGTATTGAATTTGGCCTGATATGACTTGTGCCAAGCTGAACAGTTAACTCTTCTCCCTGGATCCTTGATGCAGCACAGTGGTCACAGTACTGAACCAAGTCAGGAGAGACCTGAGTTTGAATTCTAAGCCAGTTAGGCCCCAGCTCTGTACCTCTAAGTTGGTGGACTTCAGCCTTTTTTATATTTCATGTACCTCATCCCCCCACTCCATCTATAACCCTTGGTTGGAGTTTTAAACTGCATTTTTTGGTCACTTTTTGAGGGTTGGTAAGCCTGAAAGCATTGAATCTATAATGAAAATCTCCTGTCAAGTCACATAATAATTATTTTATCTTGGATTGTGGTGTTAGAAGCCCTAGCCATGAGACACATTTTTAGATGACAGACCATGAGATCTATTTAGAGGATATCTGGCAAGGAACATGCCTGTCTTAGCCTAGCAAAAGTAGCAAGCATAAGGGCAATTTGTGCTGGTGAGGACTAAAGAAACAGAAAATGCAAGTTGGTTTTTTTTTTTCTGAGCAAACCCCTGAGTGAAGGAAATACCCTAAATAGCCCAATAAAACATGATTCCTTTTTTCCCCCTCCTATTCATTGTACAAAATATGGAATTTTTAAAAAAAAGTTAATGGAAAACAAGATCTACTCTAGTTAGGAATTCTTAAATTTGGCATATTTCACCAGGAATTATACTAATTATTACAATCTGATAAGAGCAGATTGGGAATAGTATTTATATGTAGAAGATATTTCTAGGTACCAGCTTCTCAGGATGCTGCAAGCATTTTTTTTTCTCCTACTGTCATATCCTGAGGGCATGACTAGACAAGGAGCCAAATTGAATGGGTTTACCATTTCATTAAAGGTTTTATAGCACCTGTTTACACCCCACCATTAGCAGTTGTTCCCTTTGATCTATCTAAGTGAAGAGAACAAGCCCAGTTTGAGCTTGAGATAAATTTTACTTCCAACTTCACCTCTCCCCTCCCAAACCCTCCTCTCAATGACAGCCAAAGATATTTTCAAAAGTTGCCTCTTACAAAGTAGCATTTCTTATAGTCATAGTTATGCTTCTGTAATTCCAGTCTGGGGAAGCAAGATTTTTAGCTCTGTTTTTTTTTCTTGAATTCTTGTTCACTTCCCATCTTTTCTTGGATGTTGGTAATGTGTGGGAAGCAATTCCAATATAGGAAGAGGCTTCGAAAGGTCATGGTAGCACTTGAGGTGAAAGATTTCATGTTCATTCATTTGAGGCCACCATTAGTGGATTTCTACTATATACTTAGGCAGCACAGTGGTCAGAGTACTGAACCAAGAGTCAGGATAGACCTGAGTTTGAATTCTAAGCCAGTTAGGCCCAGCCTTCTAAGTTGGGGGACTTTAACCTTCTTTTAGCTTCACGAATCCTTCTGGTAGTCTTGTGAAGTTATGTATTTAAATGAATAAAATAAAATACATAGGATTACTAGGGAAATCAAATATGATGAAAATAAAAATGCAGTTTTTCCTATGTAAATTTACATATTCACACATGCACACACACAAACCTATGTATATAATTCATATATTTATATATATGCATTTTTTCAAAACTTTAATAATTATATAAAATGGTTGTTGGTATTGCCTCATGGTTTTGTTGTTATTATTGTTGTTTTGACCTGAGTTAAGACCTAAACTTTGACTTAAATTGACTGGATGATGATAGACAAGTCATTGAATCTTTGAGACTTTCCCAACAACGTTCTATACACTGACAAAGAATTCGACCTCATATACATACATGCATATGTACTTATGTATATTTATATATTATATATGTGTGCGTGCATGCTTATTTATGCACAGTGCTAAGAAACTTTTCATAAAGAAAATGTTACATAGGAATTGTCATCTACATCAATAGAGGTGCATTCTACATTAGAATTCCCTCACCTTGATGAAGTCATACATTTAGAGCTGGAAGGAGTTATAAGTGATTTAAAGTCCAGATCCATGCTCCCATTTTTCCTCCATCCCACATAAAATTGTACTTAACATTTTTATAGGACTAAACAGAGTATGCAAAAATATCAGCACCACTGTGAAGTACAATATTAATATAAATTAGTACTATTGTTTGACATTCAATTTGATTTGGGAACATGGGAAATGCAGAGTAGAGAGGAAGGAATTGTTTCTCCTAGAAATGGAGCAAGGCTTCTTTGATGTTTTCCTCCTAATAGTTGAGAATCAGAAGAAATCCTCCCAATGAAATGACTGAGAACTGACTTTGATGGGGTAATATATTGTTTGTGGGATGGTGTCCTAACTCAACCAGAAGTTGCTGTTACTGTTGTTGTCCTTCATTCTTTGTTCTCAGGATCAATGACTTTACTAGCTTGATGTCGACTTGCCTGTGAATTAGATTTGAGTAGAGGCAAAGTTTCAAAAAATCATCAGCCTCATTCTCTTCTCCAGGGCCTTCAGAGTTCAGTGGCAAGACAAAGTTACTTATATTTGGACTGGAGAACCAGGTAAAGCAAAAATGATTGAAAAGGAGGTCATTATGCAGTGACTTGATTCTTTACTAGACTGCAATATGTTAACAAAGTAGCTTTCCCATTCAGCAAAGTTGAACATTTAGATGCTTATGCATTTTGATTACAGAATGATGTTTAGACTTTTTTTTTTAGTTAGGTTTATTTTTTTGGCAAGGCAATGGGGTTATGTAACTTGCCCAAGGTCACATAGCTAGGATTTGAACTCAGGTTCTCCTGACTCCAGGGCCAGTGCTCTATCCACTGTGCCACCTAGCTGCCCCATGTTTAGACTTTAAAATTATCTAAATTGGAACTGGTAGAGGGATCTGCTGCTTTTGCCAACCTCTTGTTAGGTATCTCATCTGCTCCCCGCATCTTAATGGCATGCTTTCTCTGTAGCTATCCATATGCTCTCTTGCCCATCTTCCTTAATGTCATAAATTCATCATATCATGTTCTATGATTCAACTTCCTCCAGATCAGATGGCCCCCAGTATTGCACCTAGGCTAATGAACTATACTATGTAGAATGTATAGCACTGAGGTATAGTGGGAAAGAAAAAAAGGGGAACCTAAAAGCATGTATTAAACATCATTCTCCTTCCATGGAAAACTCATTTCTAGATCTCTATTTCAAAATATTCTTTGTCCTGCCTCTCTTTCTCTCATACTTCTTCAGTCTTCTACTTGTTGCTAAATTTAAAATTATCCTGAAGACTTTACATCTCAGATGTGAATTGTAGACAATAAAAATTGTTTTCCTGGTTCTGCTTACTTCACTTTCTAATAGTTCATACAAATTTTCCCAGGTTTCTCTGTATTCATCATATTTCTTATGGCACAAAATTTACAGAAATAAACAAAAAGAAATAAGCTACACAATTAAATAGGGACACCTTGTACCTAATTATGAAATTAATCATATAGAATATAGCATATTTATATATCTTCAATTTTTATATAAAATTCATAATTTCATATAATTTTTCCTGGTTCTTGATATATTGAAATGTTTATGTGTATTGATAGCTAATTTTTAAAAAATCATTCATGTTTTGTTTTTTTCTTATAGCATTTTATTTCTTTATTTCTTTTCCAATTAAATGTAAAGATAGTTTCTGACATTCATTTTTGTAAAAATTTTAAATTCCAAATCTGATATAGGCTATACATGTACAATAATGTTTCCACATTGATTGATGATGTTTATATATTTTCTTGAGGTATACCATGGCACCAGGGAGGTGATGACATGACAAGTACATGAATTGGATTTGAATGAGGAGTTGCTGTGCTATGTCACCAGTTTCACTTTCTCCTCCAGGCCATCTGAGTCCAGTGGCCAGATATGAATCAGGATGATTGAAGATGATTCTGGATGCAAGGCAATGACTTGCCTAAGGTCACACAGTTAAGTGTCAGAAGTCAGATTTGAAATCAGGTTCTTCTAACTTTCAGATAGGTACTCTATACCCACCCCCCCATACCACCTAGCTGCACACATTAGTCATTTTGTGAAAGAAGAATTAAAATAAAAGGGAAAAACCATGAGAAAAGAAAAACAAAAAGCAAAAGTGAAAATCATATGCTTCAATCTGCATTCAGACACTGTAGTTCATTCTCTGGCTGTGTTTAGTATTTTCTATAACAAGTCTTTCAGAATTATGCTGTATTAATTTCTGATAAGAGCTGTGTCTATCATAGTTGATCATCATACAGTGTTGCTCTTACTGTGTATAATGTTCTGCTTGTTGGGCTCACTTTACTCAGAGTCACTTCATTTAAGTCTTTCCAGGTTTTCCTGAAATCTGCTTGCTTATAATTTTTTACACAATAGTAGTATTCCATTACATTCACATACCACAACTTGTTTAGCCATTCCCCAATAGATGTATATCCCCTCCATTTCCAATTCTTTACTATCATCAAAAGAGCTGCTTTAAACATCTTATATACGTGGGTCCTTTTCCATTTTTATGATCATTTTGAGAGACAGGATGATCATTTAATTGGCAACATTTTTTTTGAAAAGATACCATATCTCTTTGTTCACACCATCTCCAAGAATAATTTCTTCTCTCTTATACTCCTTGATAATCAAAATCAAGAGGATCTGGCAAATTCCTTGCTCTCAATCATCCCAATCACTATAACTCTCCCATTCCCAACTTGATCACTAATAAACCAATTTTTTTTCTTTAGCATTTACTTTAAAATTCAACCCATTTGAATCACTTTTACTGTCATTTATGGTCTTTTAGTTTCTTCTCTCTCTTCCCCAGTAGGTTTAGCACCTGGCTTATAATCTTTTTTCTATCCTAACAAATTTTCATAAATTATACTTCACCCAATTCTTCCACCCCCATTTGAACTTATCTGTTGGGGTTGGAATTCTTAGTTATGACTCTGATGGTTACTGTGAAAAATAACAAACATGAAAATAATACAAAGTATAACCTATATAACCTTATTCTTTGCCTATATTTTGCCACCTGGGGCATGTTTTAGGAAAGGCTATTTCTTTTTCCTGATACTAGTTGCAACTGTTAGGTAGATTTATGATAACATTTAAAGTCGAAATGAATAAATCTTTGACATTTCTGTAATTTTAGAGTACGATATGAACATTGTGAAATAGAAAGCATGGATAAGACACCAGTCCCAGATTAATGCATTTTCCATTTTCCTTCTTCATTTTGCCACAGGTTTTACAATGGGACAGTGATGTTCTATGGTGCCCTCTCCAAATTCTGATTGGAACTGAATGAAATTGATGACTGATCAAAAAGTGATAAATCCAATGTTTATTCCCATTCTAGCTTATCTACTTTGAAGGCAATTTTACATATTGTAGAATAGGATCTTCTTTATGGGGTCCACTCTGTCTACCCGCTTTTGGGGGCAACAGGTTATTTAACACCATATCCTTTGTTGTTCACTTTTTTTATTTTTTATTTAGCTTTTGCAAGACAATGGGGTGAAGTGATTTGCCCAGAGTCACACCACAAGGTAATTATTAAGTGTCTGAGGACACATTTGAACTCAGGTACTCCTGACTCCAGGGCCAGTGCTTTATCCACTGTACCACCTAGCTGCCCACACTCTTGTGTGTTTTCCTGGATTCTTGGACCAATTCTTGGACTTTGTTTTGAAGCTGTTGCAAGCCTTGGATGATTGACTGAACTGGTAGAAGTGTCAGAAAAATAATCAGTTGTCACAAGCCTTGCAGAAAGAGGAGTAAAAGGTCTCTTTGAATCCTTTTAAATATCTTACCCGGGAAGACAACTTGAGAAGAGAAAATAAGTTTTTTATAGTAATTTTCCATTTCTCTGTATTTTTCTCCCACCCACATCTTAGATCCCTTCGTGATGTGATGCTACATCCATCTCTTCTGGCAGAAGACCATAAAACCTTTACTTTCACTGAAATATGCCATGTTCCGGAATTATTCTTTCATTTCTTTTCTCTTTATAATATTAAAACTACCATTAATTCAACATAGTATGTAATTTCTGTGTGTATGTAGAAGTGGTGATTAAAGGCATTTCCCAATCAAATTGATGAGCTTATTTCTCTTCTTGCAGAATATAAATATGTCCATTGATCCTTCCTAAGATGAAAGTGATAATCCCTCATTAGATTTCAGAAGTATTGACTAGGTTTGAAGTGCCAAGGATTATCCCAGGAGATGATTTCAATTAATGAATTTCATTACAAGGTAATTTTGTTCTCCAGGAATTTTGAAAGCACGCACACATTGGAAAACCATTTCTTTGTGCTGGAATATAAAATGAGCTGAAAGAATGATTTAGCATTTTATTCCTTCCATATTTAAAGGATAAACCAGAGTTTAGTGATAGGAATTCATGGATAGGGTTGGGAGAAGAAGCCTATATGTAAATATGCATGAAGCCCATGGAAGTTACATGAACATCTCTATTTCCTTGATATCAAGGAATCCAACCATCTAGCAAAATAGGATTATTTCTTAGATAGTACTTGACTTCAGGTTGCATTTAGAGAAATACCATGTTGCAGGGTTTAGCTATCTGAACTTCTAGAGAGAAAATAGAGTTCCTGATCAGGAAACTTCTTAGAAAAAGGAGAAAATTATAGATATGGTCCTCAAAGCATTTGAGAATACCAAAGGGTATTGAAATTGAGGAGGAAAATATTAAAAACCCGACTCAACATTATTGTTGCAATTTATTCAGAAAGTACAGTCCTGATGACAAGATTTTATTCAACAACCAGAGTTTATTTATTTGCCTTCATGTTGCTTTTCTAACTTTTCAGTCTATCCAATTCTTAGTGACCCCATCTGGGTCATTTTTTGCAAAGATACCAGAGTGATTTGCCATTTCCTTCTCCTACTCATGTTACTGATGTGGAAACCAAAGAAAACAATGTTAACACTTGCCAAAACTATTAAGTGCCTTATGCCAGGTTTGAATTCAGGAAAATGAGTCTTCCTGACTTTGGGGACAATACTCTATTCATTTTGCCACCTAGTTGCCCCTATTTTCCTTCCAAGGGGAATATCCACCTTAGGGAGGGACAATTAATATGGGAAAAATTGTTAACAAGCCATGAAGGGGGCAGCTAGGTGGTGCAATGAATAGAACACCAGCTCTGGAGTCAGGAGGACCTGAGTTCAAATCCAGCCTCAGACCCTTGATATTTACTGTGACCTTGGGCAAGTCACTTAATCCTCCTGTCCTACAAAAAGGAAAAAAAAAGCTATTGGAAAAAAATTTCTTCCGAATGTCAGGTTTTTATTCTTATGACAAACTAAAATTTATTTCCTTTCCAAGAGGTCTTTATGAATAGTTATGAATCCTTTATGTGTTCTTCATATCTATTATAGGTTCCCTTAATAGTTCTCACTTTTGAATTTTTCTGAGTGGTGAAGCAAAGCATGTGTCATTCATTCATTCAATCAATAAGCATATATTAAATGTTTGCCATGGACCAGGCAGCAAAAAATAACCCTCTCCTTAATAGGAGAGGAAAAGTTCAAATAAATATGTATTAAGAAGCTATAAACAGAATAATGGAAAATGGAAAATAAGCACTAGATGAAAGACACTAGGATCAAGAGTGATTGGGAAAAATTTCATGTGGAAGGTGCAATTTTAGTTGGAACTTGATGGAAATCAGGGAAGTCAGGAGATAGAGATTCAAGAACCTAGGCATGGGGGATAGTCAGAGAAAATGCTAGATTCAGGAGATAGAATGTCTTATTTATGGAATATAAAGAAGTCCAGTATTACATGATGGAAGTATATATATATATATATATATATATATATATATATATATATATATATATATATATTTGTGAGAGGGTAATATAAATGGTAAGAAAAATATAAAGGTGAAAGGGGGCTAGATTATCATAAGCTTTGAATACCAAATAGAGGATTTTGATTTGATCTAAAAGCAATAAGGCTTAGCCACTGGAATTTATTGACTAAGGTGATGACCTGGTTAGACTTATGCTTTAGGAAAATCATTCTGGTAGCCTATGGAGGATGGATAGGAGAGTGAGATAAATTGTAGGAAGATTGACCAACATCGAACTTATGTTAAATGTTTTTATGGTATCTGGAGACCTGTTATCCATATTTGTAGAAACAATTATAGATATTCTTCAAAGAACATTTTGTCTTGGTACATAGCAATCAAGAGAAAAATGTCTTTTGGAATCAGTTTAGAGACTAGACCCAATCTGAGTTCAGAGTTTGGAATGCGGAAGACCAGAGATTATATCAGTTAGGGAAAACAATCTAATTGAATGTCATACTGTAAGGTGTGAGTAGCCATCACTTAGCACATTCAGTATTATTTGTATATTACCTGAAATAGAATTTTAATTGGTAAAAGTTTAAGCAGTTTAATAAAATGAAGAATTCCAGACAGTGTGGAGAAAATACTTTTGGTCTATAAGGACATTCTTTGGACCCTTGACAGACTAATATAGTAAAGTCAGTTTTATGATTAGGTGTTTGAGGTACATTTATTTTTAGGTCTTAGTACTTTTTGGACAATTCTAATTTTATAGAGATGATATCATATATGAAATCAAAAGCTGATTCTTTCTAATTTTTAACAATCAATACCTGCAAAAATGTATGACAATGTTGGAGCATTGCATAGGGAGCTTTCTTATTACTCAATGGTTTCTTTTATACCAAACATTTCAAAGAAAATATTTATATCTTTTGGAGTGGTAATAATAAAGAAGTAAATTCATTTAATCTCAAAAACTTCTTGAAAATTGCATATAGGAAGAATAAAGTTATAAAAAATGAGTACCCTAAATATATCAATGGCAGGTTCTCAAATTCATGTTGTAATCCAAGAAGAGAAAGCAAGCCCATTATAAAAAATATTTTAAGCACTACATTTTTGAAATTTTTTTAATTTAAAAAATATCCAATTTACAAATGAAATTGCTTATTTGTTATATAGTCAATAGAAACAATCTTCATTTGCTTTGAAATACTTAAATAGTCCTAAATGTGAAAGGATAAGGAATGCATTTGTCATGAACCAATAACTGTTTTTTTCCCTTTTGACAAGAACAGTTCATAGATGTCTTGTAAAATGGTATATTGAAAGATGAGTCTCAAATATGAACATCTTAGGATGTTTTGACTAAGACTTATCTGGTTTATCAAATAAGGCAATACAAATTGTAACAATCATTCATAACCTCTTATTTGTGTGATTTGGGGTTTTCTGCTCTAGTTATTATAAAGACAACATTTCAATCTCAATTAATGGTTCAAAAGGAATTACAAGAAGCAAGTTCATCTGGGACATGATGTTTTGAAAAACTCTGCTGAAAAACAAACCTCATTACATTAATATTATTATCATGGTTATTAATGTATATAATTGTGGAAATAACATAGCATTTAGATAGTATATGTTTTGTATGTTATTTTATGTTAAAATTTGTCTTTATGCTTTTATAATTTTAATAAGTTCTTTATTTGAACAAGATGTGAACAAAGAAAATTGTATAAGTCCTTTTATATAAAAATATAGTAGATGGCTTTTGTTTTAAAGTGAGGACTCACTAGGCTTTTCCAACATAAAATTTAAGAGACCTGCCCTAGAAGAGCTTGAGCTATTGGAGTCAACTAACCTTAAAAGAGGAGATTATATGGAGAGTGTTTCAAGATGAGGGGGGCTGAAAGAAAAATAATTAGCCCTGAACTAAAGTATTCTGCCTTTATAACTTCTTAGAAAGAAATGATTTTTCCTGATCATTTTTCCTGTGCTTTGAATACCAGCCATTGAGGCCAGTGATTTTTTATTTGAATCATTAAATGTTTCTTCTTTCATTTTTTTTAAGTACATACCATTAAACCAAAAAAAGCCTCAATAATTCAAATCCTTATTTGTAGAATTTACTGATTTCCTAGGTTTAAAGTCTCATAATGAATCGCTTAGAGTTGGTTGATCACTCCACTGGGTCAGGGTAAACTGTCCCCAATGGGAAGCATTATGGACAGCCCTTCCCACAACCCCACCTACAGCAACTATCTTCTTAATCCTTTGCCTAAAACACTGAAGTTGATGGTAATCTCTCAACTATTTTATTCATCCTGGAGATTCTTAGGTAAAGCAATTCATGATGAGTTGATATACCAGAGCTTTTATTCAATTTTAAAAGAAAACAATTATTTCATCTAACTGAGAAATAGTCCCAGAGCATTTTTATCCAATTCCATCAAAAAAAAGATAAGGAAACTGAAGGGAAATAAAATAGAATTTTCAATAATAGGTTCCTATTTATGTAATATGGAAAGACCAGCCTCTCATAAAAACTTAAAGATAGGTAACAATGTAGAAAGTTTGACTTCAAAACTGAGCAAACACATGAAACATGGTAAATAAGGAAACTTTATAAAATTCCTGATTTACTTTCAGCTCAATTAAAAAGGACTTCATCTTATCCTAGTGTAAAGGGAAAGTGCCTTATTCCTGATTAGGATAATTTTTTTTTTTGCAGGACCTTATACATCTTTCAGATTTTTCCAATCAATTGAATTTTGTCTTGTAAAGAAATTGACCAGGGACTAACAGATGTGTACATACACACATACACACGTATACCTGTATATACATGCTAATACAGATACACATCCATTGCATATAAATATACATGAATTTCGGATTTCTGAGTGATTGTAACTGAACTCAACTTTTCATCTAAAATAAACCCTGTTGCTCTTGTTATTTGTCCTTTGTTCTTGAAGAAGACAATGAACTCAGAGAGGTGATGCCATGACATGCACATGAATTGGATTTGAGTGAAGGGGGTGCTGTGATAAGTCACCAACCTCACTTTCTCCTCCTGAACCATCTGGGTCAAGAGGGCAGATACGATGATTGGAAATGGCCCTGGATGTGAGGTAATTTAGAGTTAAGTGATTTGACCAGGATCACACAATTCATAAGTGTATGGGGTCAAATTTGAACTCAGGTCTTCCTGACTACAGGATTGGTCCTCTATTCTCTGTGCTACCTAGTTTCCCTAATAATCCTTCTAGAACCAAAGAAAAAGAAATTAAATGGATTTTAGGGACCATTAAATTCCCTTCCTCAAGACTAAAATGAGATAATGTTCTTTGAGTGTCTTTGATTTGAATTGGGGTTATTAACTTCCACAGAGTAGAATGAGGATATTTCCATTACAAAATCACTGGATAGAGAATTTGGGGGATGACCATGTTGTTCTTTATAGGACCCTAGGTGAAATATGCACACATGTAATGCATGCATGCATGCATGTATGCATGTATAAGAACAAATTACTCCTGCTACTCTGAGCTCAGAAAGAAAAGTCTTCTGGCCACTGGACAAGGAGTCAGTTATTTCCTTTTAAAAAGTTTTATTAATGCCTTTTTGTAAAAAAAATATACATAACATTCCATCACAGGCATTTCTGAATAGAGGTGCTCCATTCTTCTTACCCCCCCCCCCCATCCTGCCCTGCATTAAACCTGCTCTGTTTTAAATTACTTATGGTTCTTGTTTAACTGGTCTGTTCCTCAGGTCTACTTTTTATTTTTTTTTAATCAGTACCAAATAGTTTTGATGATTACTACTTTTTAATATAATTGTAAATCTGGTAACACTTCATTCTTACTTTTTCCACTATCTCCCTTGAGATTCTAGACCTTTTGTTCCTCCAAATGAATTTTATTATTATTCTGTCTAGTCCTATAAATTATCCCAATGGTAATTTGTTTGGTATAATATTAAATCTGTAAGTAAACTTTGTAATATCATCATTTTAAAAATTATACTGATACTGCACCCAAACCATGGCATTTAATGTTGTATGTCTCCACTTATTGAAGCCTACTTTTATTTCTGTAAAGACTCTTTTGTAGTTGTATTTATATAAATTCAACATGTGTCTTGGTAGATTAACTCACAAATTTTATGCATTTTGTAGTTATTTAGAATGGAATTTCTTATTACATCCTCCTGTTTTTTGTTAGTACTATGCAGAAATGCTGATGGTTTTTGAGCATTTATTCTGTAGCCTAGTATTTTACTGAAGCTCTTAATCATCTTCATTAGTTTCTTCCTTTAATTCATTGAGATTTTCTAAGTAGAACATCATGTCATCTGCAAAAATGGTTAATTTAATCTCATATATACATATTATATATACATATATATATATATATATACATTTAATTTCACTCTGATCTTCCTGCTTGTAGCTAGTAATTTTAGAACTATATCAAATAATAACTGGACAAAGAGAAGTCCTTACTTTACTCCTGTTTGTACTAGGAAAGCTTTTAGTATTTTTCTATTACAATTAATTCTAGCTCGTGGTTTAACACACACAGACATACACACATACACACCTATACATGTTTTTGATCACATCAAAGAAGGGTTCTTCCATTTAAAAAAATTCCAAATTACTTTTATAAGAAAACATGTGGTAGAAATGAGGTGGCCTAGTGAATAGAGCATAGGCTTTAGAGTCAGGAGGAAGAATTCAAATTTGGTTTCAGTAATTTGGACTTTCATTTCTTACATGTCCTTTTTGTAGCTATATTGCTGTGGTCTCCTAGTAATTATGTTATTGAAAATATTTGTATTATCAATATTGACTTTTGTTTTAATTCATTTCATTTTATTTCCATTCAACTTCAACATTCTCTTATAAAAATGATTTATAGTTTTCTTTCCCTTCTTTGAGTATCATGACATCATATTTGTCTCATAAAAAGGTAGTCTTTCCTATTTTTATAGTTATCTTAAGCAAAAGTATGCATTGAATCTGTACATATTTGATAAAAAATTATTTATTTATTTATTTAGTCTTTAATCTCTCAGCATTCAAGGCAAGACTTTAAGAAAATGAATTTCATAGAAGGGGTCAGCCTGCACTGCTATAAAGTATTTGATAAACTGGGAGTTATTCTTACCAATGAAATCAGAGATCTAGTCCTATACCCTATCCCTTTTTCCTAGTTGCTAAGAGCTTTACATATATTATGTTATTTGATTTTCATAACCCTTTGGTAAGAAAAGGAATACAAATATTATTATCCCCATTTCATAAAAGAGGATACTGAAGGTCCCTGAAGCTACATGGTCTTTACAGTCACATTACAGCAGAAAAGTGATGGGGCTGTGGCTTGAATATAGTTCTGATTCCTAGTGCAATGAACTTTCTTCTATATTGGATTGATTATAGGCTGCATTATTATTCTAAACTATGCCAAAAAACCCCAACAACAGCAAAAATCTACCACCCATATTTTACTTCCATTTGTTGAAGCTTCATTATCTGGGCTGTCATTTAGACTCTCAACATTTTTGTCAGACAAACTGACAATATGGAAAACAAGATAGGGTACTGGATTAAGAATCAGAAAGATCTGGTTTCAAATTTGTCTCTGACACTAGCTGTATAATGATGGTCAAGTAACTTAACTCAGTTTCCCCAAAATAAAGAAGCTGGGCTAAATGGTCTCTAAAATCCATTTCAGCTCTGAAGCAATTATCCTGGAATCTTTTTTTTAACATTAAAAAAAACCCCATGATACAGAAAGTGTCTGAAGAAGATAGCAGTGCTGCCTCACTGAGAATATGCCTTTCTCAAGGGAAACATTAGTGCAAAAAAACCCCCAATACTTAATCTGGATTTGAAGTTAGAGGCCCTGGTTCCAAATATTGGCTATGCTACTTTCCACCTATGTTATATTAAATACATTACAACTTCTCCAGAATATCACTTTTCTCACCTGTAAAATGAGGAGTTGAACAATATGAACTTTAAAGTCCCTTTTAGCAATAAGAAACAATGTGGTACAAGAAAAGAACTTTGTCTCTAAAGTCATAAGATCTGGATTCAAATCCCTTACAAGGCTTATTATGTGTCAACCTCCCTATTTTTAAGTTTCCTCATCATAAAATGAGTAGGTTGGTCTGAGTGACCTCTGAAGCCTTTTCCACTTCTAGCTCTCTGATCCATGAACTGACTGTGAACTCACACTGTAAGGGAAATGCAGGGCTAAGCTTTCAGGTCATTTTATTGCCAGACAAATATCCTTTCCCTTGCTCCTTTCTGTGGCTTTTTGAAGCTAGCCACTGTTGTATATTAACCTCATGTTTTAATTTCTCTACTTAAAAATGGAAACTTTCAAAGGTGAAAAGTCTGAAGCAGCAATGGTAAATTGCAAGGGCAGCACCTATCTTTACTATGTTCCTGTTTCTGGCCCATGAAGCCTCACAGAAGAGGGTTTATTTTATATTGTTCCTTTGTATTTTTACATTTGACTGATTAAGTCAATGGAAACCAGCCCCAATTGTTGCTTTACAGGCAGGCCATGTTTTTCATCATTGGCACATACTGAAATAAACCAATGGGGAGTAAAGCAGGACTGGGCTGCTGTTTTCTGTTACCCTGCAAATCAGAAAAAGATTGGTAGTTCTGATTAATCTCTTCTTTTGTTTAGTTGCCTGCACAACACCCTGCCAAATGACTTTATAATAAATAATAAAAATCACAGAGAACTATGTGTTTATTCTCACCACCAATCCAAAGTAAAGATTTTCTTTAAACAAGTTATTTCTAATAAGGCACAAAGCCTGCAGAGAAATATTAAAGGCTAATTTCCCTCATGGTTTTATGTTAGGAAAATGCTCAAAACTTGAGAATAATTTCAACTAACAGTCATGTGGTTAAAAAAAGTTTCTGGAAAATGCCAAATTAGTCAAGGCTCTCCAAATGTATCTCCACATCTTGTAAATCTCCATTTGATTAATAAAAATTATTATTAGGGCACACATGATGCTGTTCATACTCTTCACTATAAATTTCAGAAACATACTTTTTTGGAATATGCCTTAATAGTATATTTTTTTAACACTCTAAAATGAAATCAGGATGTATGTGAGAAGAACCCTAGTAATAGCAAACAGAACCCAGTATTGCTAGGCACACTTTCTCAATGGGAACATTAATTAACAAGGTCATTCTTATGCAGGAATGTGGCAAACATCAAAGCACAATTACTATTCTGCATAAGCATACTACTTAACAAAATATAAAATGCCTTAAGTTCAATTTTATTTAGCTCATCTTTACTGCTACCAACTACCCTGCTCTCTCTCTCTCTCTCTCTCTCTCTCTCTCTCTCTCTCTCTCTCTCAACAAACAAGGAAGCCAATGAATTCAGAAGGAAATGATCTGCTTAAGGTAAAAAAGGCTAAAAAATTCCAGCAGTGGAATGTGCTTGGAGTTTTTGAAATCCTCTATTTTCATCACTGGAAAGATACAGAATTAACACTAAAACCCAATAATCAAAAGTCTAGTTCATGAAAGCAACATCTGGAAGTTGTTTCTGGAGCGCAGAATCTTAAGGCAAGTGTGTGAGGGTAATTGATTGATTTAACACTTTTTAGGGAAGTTTCTTCTTAATTTTAGTATTTACTGGCAAATAATAGTGAAGAATTAAGGAAATATTATTTTTTCCATGACTATGGATCCATTAGGCCATCATCTTTTCCCCCTTCAAGCTCTGTGAGCTTCACTTCCTCCCCCAAGATTTAGGCACTGAATTTATAGCTTGCAAAATGAGTTCTACTACATTGGTCAATGGGCTATTGGATAATTCTCAAGAGGTCTATTCCTAAGGAATTAGATTATTTTATATGCATTTAGTTATTTTGCCTAATTGTTGAAAGTAACTATCCTCAACTAATAATTCAAATACCTCAAAGCAATGGACAGCCATTAGACTTCGATTCTATGGGCACTGATTCTATAACTTTCAGATTTCAAGAGTATTTTTTATCCAACCAAGAATTCTCTTTATTTAAAGGCTTCCTGATAGGACCAATGATACTAATATGCCACAAATGCCTTTGTAAAGACCTGAAAATACCCAGTTCCTAGAGAAGGATAATATATAAATTACTATTTCAGAGTGCTGAACAATGAAACAAAGAGTTATATGCCATTTTTGATAAGATGAAACTATTATAGATTTAAAACTGGAAGAGATTTTGGAGGTTATCTAATTCAACACCTTTTTTTTAAAAAGAAAAGGAAATTGATATCCATAGTGGTGCTGCAAATTGTATAGGACAACACAGGTAATAAGGGGCAGTTGCTGTTGTTCATTCATTTCAGTCATATCCAACTCTTCATGAGCTCTTTTGGGGTTTTCTTGGAAAAAATACTAGAATAGTTTGTCATTTCCTTCTCCAGTTCATTTTAATAGAAAATGAAACTGTGGCAAACAGGCTTAAGTGACTTGTCCAGAGTCACATAGCTATTAAGTGTCTGAGGCCAAATTTGAACTCTGGAAAATAAGTCTCACTTACTCTAGGCCCAGCACTCTATCCACTGCACACCTTGTTCCCCCTAACAAGTGGCAGAGATGGGATTTAGAGGTCTCCAATCCAATGCTTTTGTTACCTCATTGCATCACCATGACCTTGTTTTTTAAGACATGGTTAATATAGTTTTGGCAGCTGCTATGTTTCAACCAGTTGAAAGTATTTTTTTCAGAGGAAGAGTAGTTGTTTAAGTAATTGACAGCTTAGGAATTTTTAGATAGGGCATTATGAAAGAGTGGAAAAAAATTCAGGAGTCATAAATCAAAAGACATAGGTTTGACTCCTGATTGCCATTTAGTGGTTGTGAAGCTCTGAGCAAGTCACTTAACTTCTGCTGATCTCAGTCATTGAATTTGTAAGCTGGAGTTTGGTTTGATGATCTCTGAAGTCCTTTCCAGGGTTAAAATGGTATGATTCCAGTACCAGGTAGAATTTATTGAGCATGATTAATTCTATGGAATTTCTTAGTAAGAGACAGAAGAGAAGGAGTTGGAAAATGAAATAGCAGGATTTGAGAGATATCTGAGAACATTCTTAAGTTTATGTTATCTTGGTTTCCAGGGAATATTCTTCATACAACTGTTGCAATTGGTAGAGTGGATGTTGAAATGATGTTTTACACAAAAAGCTTTGAAAAGAAGAGATTTTCTTCATTCCTTGTTTAAGAGAGAAATATAGGATTCCAGACTCTTAGGGACTGTCTCTTGAGAACAAAAAGCCTCTCTTACAGACATATAGAGGATGATGAATGCTCACCATATCCCTGATTTTCAAATTACTTTTCTTGATCTTTCAGGAAATTTCTCCTTGGGTAAGATTAGAGCTTCTCTTGTGGTTGAGAGAGAAATCATCTTACTTTCATCTAAAGAATTAATTCACTCTGTATTTTCTAGTATATTTTAATCCATATAATTTATCTAAATTCTCTGTTATTTCCCCCGGATATCTGGGTTTTTTAGTTATTGGATATTTGTGATAAATTTTTCTGTAGTCAGTATTTGGTGGGAAAGAGCCATGACA
This sequence comes from Macrotis lagotis, assembly GCF_037893015.1. Taxonomy (NCBI): domain Eukaryota; kingdom Metazoa; phylum Chordata; class Mammalia; order Peramelemorphia; family Peramelidae; genus Macrotis; species Macrotis lagotis. The sequence continues at coordinate 134,093,171 of NC_133662.1, read as the reverse complement.
ATGGATATAAGCTTGGGATACCCAATTTCCTTCAGAAAAAGAGGACTGAAAAGCAACATTTTGTTCATGGTTTGAGTCTAGAAATATTTAGGGAGACAGATAAATATATTTCTAATCCAGAGAGAATAGTCTTATTCAACTTCTCTCATTCTCCTCAAGGCAAGATTCACAGTTATACTTGGAGAGGCTTAAGCAAGATTCCAGAAATAACTATTAACAACTCATGTCAACTGTCCATACTTTTAGACATCTAATTTGGACATACATAGCTTTCATGCTTAGTATACACTTTGTATAATGCCTAGGTTTTGAAATATGGAAAAATATATAAGCCATTTGTAGAAAGAACCAATGCTGTGTTCAATAAGACTATTGCCATACATATTATAACAACAAGAAAAAGTTGTATTTTATGTTCACTTTTCCATTCACTAGTCTGACATTAGATAAATAACTTAATCCATCTGCTCCTTCTTCTGTATCCTTCATCTGCATCTATTTTCTACTTTTTGCTCTTCCCTTCCTTCTTCTTCTTCTTCTTCTTCTTCTTCTTCTTCTTCTTCTTCCATTTCCTTCTCTTTCCCCTTATCTGCCTTCTTTCTCTAAAATTCCTCCATTGGAATACTGCTCTTGCACCTCACTCTAACATGAGAAGTGACCTTGTATTCAATAGAACTCAAACTCTGGGAAATACCATGTAGCTAGGAAGTCCCTGGTCATGGACCCATTTACAAATTTTTTGTTATATGAGGACCAATTAACTTGCTTTAAGGGTTACAAGATGCTTTCTAACAACAGTCCTGTGAGGTCACCAGTAAAAATATTATCATTACAATTTTGTAGATGAGGTGCTGGAAGTCCAAAAAGGGTTGTAACATTCTCATGTCCCCTTAACTACTAAACATTGTAGTCAGGATGGATGAATTCAAGAGCTCCAGAGGTCTTCAGCTTTGAATTTCAGATCTCTTAACATTATAACAAACTGAGGCTTTCTGTATCTGAGGTTTGCCTTTTGAAAATTGAGCATTATATCTGTTTTATTCACTACATAGGTAGCTTTAAAGATAAAATGAAATAATTCATGTTAAAATGATGTGGAAAAGTAAAAATGGAGGGGGTAGAGCCTAGATGGTGCAGTAAAATCAGAGATTTGATTGAATACTCCCTAAATATCTTTAAATGCCTTTATATAATGACTCTGAATGAATTCTAGAATGTCAAAATCCATAGAAGATGGAGCAAAACAATTTTAATGTTTAGAAAGTCAACAGGAAAGGTATGTTGCACCAGGGTGAGAGAGAAGCACAGTGTAGTGAAGGGCTTGCCAGGGTAGACTGGCCCCCAGAAACCTAGGAGCTGGCAAAGAAGTGACTGAATCAGTGGCAACAGTGATGGTTTCCAGACCTCTCAGTCCATGGATGATGCCAAAGACAATTTAGAAGGTCGACAGGAGAGGTCTGACAGGCTGAGAGTTGAGCACAGTCTTCAGAGTCCAGTGCAGGCCATGCCAGCAACCAGAAGCAAGGATTCAGAAGTCATGAATTAACAGCGGCGGTAGTACCTTCTGGAGCTCTCAGTCCATAGACAGGAAGGGCTAGCACTGAGGTAGGACTCTGTTGCTTTGCCCATGCTTGGATCTGGGTGGCAGTTACAGGAAGAGGAGGAGCACTATCATAGCAAAGCTTGCTACCACAGGAGGGCAGGGATCCTCCTCATGGTTCCAGGGCAGAAAAAAATATTTGAGATCACTCACAGAGAAGAGAACACAGTGGTAAATATACCTCTCGATAGATAATACTACCTTGGAAGAACTGAAATATTGCCCTAGAAGTATCTCTGAAAATAGTTGCACAAAACCCTAGAAGTGTGGGACAAATGTATCCTCTATCCTGGAAGTAGCATTCTATTTATTTTAATTTTTTTTTAAATTTAAGGCAATGGAGTTAAGTGACTTGCCCAAGTTCACACAGTTAGGCAAGTGTCTGAGGTCACATTTGAATACAGGTCCTCCTGACTCCAGAGTCGGTGCTCTATCCACAGCAACACCTAGCTGCCTCCAAAGAGCCCTTAACAAAGAATTAAAATCAAGTCACAGACTGGGAAAATGAGCAAACAGAAAAAAAAAAACTAAAACTAAAACAAAACTCTGATCATAGAAAGTTACTATGGTGGCAAGGAAGATCAAAATACATACTCAATGGAAGATAACATCAAAATTCTTACATCCAAAGTTCAAAGAAAAATGTGAATTGGTCTCAGGCCATAGAGGAAGAGTTTAAAAGTGATTTTGAAAATCAAAGGTGGTCGAAGAAAAACTGGGAAGAGAAATGAGAGTGATTCAAGAACATCATGCAAACTGAGTCAGCAGCTTGGTGAAGGACATACACACACACACACACACACACATAGCACTTTAAAAACCAATCCAGGGCAAATGATAAAAGAAGTACAAAAAGCCAATAAGGAGAAGAATGATATAAAAATAGAATTGGTTAAATGGAAAAGGAGATACAAAGCTCACTGAAAAAAAATAATTCCTTAAAAATTAGAATACAGCAAATGAACATTAATGGCTAAGAGAAATCAGGAAAAAGTAAAAGAAAACCAAAAGAATGAAAAAAATAGAAGACAAGGTGAAATATATCGTTGGGAAAACAGGTGGCCTAGAAAATTAATAATGTTTGTCCTTCATTTTCAAAGAAGCCATTGACTTTAGGGAGATGATGCCATGACAAGCACAACAACTGGATTTGAGTGAGGGGGGATGCTGTGCTAAATCACCAGTGTCACTTTCTCCTCCAGCATCGTCTGGGTTCAATGATCAGATATGAATCAGGATGACTGATGATGGCCCTGGATGTGAGGTAATCAGGGGTTAAGTGACTTGGCCAAGTCACTTATTAGCTAATAAGAGTCAAGTGTCTGAGGTGAGATTCAAATTCCAGTCCTCTTGACTCCAAGACCACTGCACCACATAACTGCCCTAAGTCACTTAGATCAACTGCCTCTCATCCAGGGCCAGCACCAATCATCCGGACACTGGACCCAGATGGACCTGGAGGAGAAAATGGGATTGGTGACTTAGCAAAGCACCCTCCTCACTCAAATCCAACTCAGGTGCTTACCTTGACATCTTTGAGAATGAATGTTGAACATCATCAACATCATCATCGTGACTTCCCTCCATTGACTGAGGAACCAAACAAACACCATTTAGGCTATCTCTCTATACATAATCTGGAAAATAGATCTAGTAGATATAATTTAAAAAGTATTTGGCTATCTCAAAGCCATGATCAAAAAAAGAGACTAAACATCATTTTTCAAGAAACTATCAAGGAAACCTACTCTGATATTCTAGAATCAGAGGGTAAAACAGATATTGAAAGAATCTACCAAACACCCCTGAAAAAGATACCAAAATGAAAACTCCCAGGAATATTATAGGAAAGGGAATCCTTAAAGGAGTTAATAATGTTTAAATGCTTATATTCTGGTATGGAAAGATGATAATGATAACTCATATGAACCTTCTTATAAACAAGGCAGTTAGGCATACATATATACATATATATATATATATATATGTATATACATATATATATGTATATATATATATATATATATATATATATATATATATATATATATACACATATGGATGGATTCAAGAACTCCAGAGGTCTTCAACTTTGAATTTCAGATCTCTTAACATTATAACAAACTGAGGCTAGAGAGAGAGAGAGAGAGAGAGAGAGACAGACAGACAGACAGAGGTCACAGATGTGAGTTTAATATAAAGGGATGAAAACTAATAAAATAAAATTAAATGGTGAGAGAGAGGAATGCATTAGGAGAAAGGGAAAGTGAGTTAAAATGAGTAAATTATCTTACATAAAAGAGAGACAAGAAAAACCTTTTACAGTGGAGTATAAGAGGAGGGAGGTAAGGGGAAATGACTGAACCTGACTCTAATAAGAATTTGCTCACAAAGGGTGGTTGGAATAGATTTGATGACTAAGCAAATCAAATTGTCAAAATGAGAAAAGGAAAAAGTGAATATTGTGAAGGGAATATGATTTCCTTACAAAAGGCTATTTTTAATATAATCATCTCCTCTTTTGACAGAAGACTAACGGGAAAAGTAAATACAGAGTTTTTGTGAAATTCCTTATCCCATAGTCATACTTTTGCCATTTATATTGATTGTCCCATATTGTTGGAATATACTTTTCCTTTATCTTATAGCCTTAGAATTATTTATTTCTTTTAAAACTCTGCTTAAGTGACATCTTCATTGTGGTCTTTTTTCATTTCTTCATTAGCTACCATTTCATGCCCCAAAGCTGTCATTATCCTTATTTTCCTTTTGTGTATATTTATTCATGCAAATGCTCTCTCCCTTAGTAAAATGTAAACTTCTTGAGGGCTTTGGGAGCATGCAATTGGGCAATGTTTTATTACTGTTTTTATTTCCTCAATGCTTGTTATTTAAGATCCTTAATGAAAGAGAAGAAACTGAGATAGTGGTATGCATTGAAAAATCTCTTCTACAACAAACTGAATGTTCTAGTCAAAATTACTCCTGGCAATTTTATTCTTGCTGTAACTTATAAATATCCTCAGTCCAATTCCCTTAAGATTTAAACTAAAGCCTATTGCAAATTTAAAGTTCAGGGCTTTGTGGGATCTCTTCCAGGTAATTAAAAACCTGTTTAGTATGCTTGACAATGTAGCCAACTATCATATGAACATACATGACTATAAAAAATTGAAACTATTTTTAGGGTGAATTGAGGAAGAAATTTTCACTAAGGAAAATATAAGATTCTTGAGGTTAAGACAGTTTTAATTTTTATCTTTGATTCCTCCACAAGCATTTTCTGGCAGTAGGGGATTAATTAATATTTGTTGATTGGTTGATCCTCAACACTTAATACAAAAGTTTGTACCTCATAAATAATTAATATATGTTTGTATAATTGAATTCCTAAACTTTTACAAGTTGGGATGAAAATATGAGACCCTCTCAAGAAGTACATATAGCAATGACCAAAATTATTTTATATTTTTAGTACTACAGTAAAATATATCCATATTTTGCAATGAAAACTAAAATTACATTGAAGTAAACAAAAGGAAAACTAAAATTTCAAGTTATTCTAACTGAAAGTAAATATAGGGTAATGATTATTTAATATAGTATATACAAATGAGGCTAAATTTTTGTTGACTCAAATCTCAATGCAGTGGAACCTGCCATTCTGAAAATCAATATATTCCGATGGTACATAAGACTTAATATTAATATTCTTTCTACATTTGAACATGAGGTGTATAAATTTGAAATTACATTATATTGGTGTAGAAGTACTGTCATTATAATACTTCTCAAATAATTTTAGTGAATAAAAAAACAATAGGGCAACTAGGTGGTACAGTGGATAAAGTATTGGACCTGGATTCAGACAGACTCATCTTTGTGAATCCAAATCCAGTCTGACACTTACTAGCTATGTGACCCTGAGAGAGTCACAACCCTATTTGCCTCAGTTTCCTCATCAGTCAAGTGAATTTGAGAAAGAAGTGGCAAACCACTCCATTATCTTTGTCAAGAAAACCCAAAATGGGGTCACAAAGAATCAAATCAAACTGAAAAACAAATCAATAGCAATAGCAATGTAAGAAACTCTTTTCTGAAAAAAGACAAACTATTAAATACTCAAATAATTTCAACTTAATTTTAGAGTCCATTATATTAAATTACAACTTAGTCAATTATATTTAATTACATCTAATTTTTATTGCTTTAATTTTTCAAAGATAAAATATTTAATGCCAGGTAAATACACAACTTTAAAAAGAAGCAAATAAAATTCATGAACTGTATACAAATTAAAAACAGTATATTTCAGTTAATTAGTAGAAATATAGCAAAAGATTCTAACAAGCCTAAGTATAGTCAATAATTGACTGATGTAGGACAAATACTGTTATAGATAAAGACAGATGAATTTATTTTCTAGAAATACTTCTATAGATATAATGAAACAAAATATTGCAACCACATCTTATATATAATATGTATATAAATATACATATATATATATATATATATATATATATATATATATATATATATATATATATATATATATATATATATATATATATGAAGAATGCAAGGGTTTTTTCCCAGAGAAAATTTGATATATTTAATAAACAAAAATAAATTTTCCAATAAACAATGATTGTGACATCAAAGGGATTGCAACAAATTGCTTACAATCTTGAAAAGTATTAAAAATTATAACATAAAAAGAGTTGATTAACTGTAGCTTTAGATATCATTGAAAAAATTGATGGAGAAATCATATATGAAAAGCAGTTAGTTGTAGATAGTATATTAGGAATAAGAATTCCTGATAGCCCAAAATCCTTTGTGAACAATTGATTGAAAAAACAAAAATTTTCAATTTTGCACTGTAAGTAGATAAAGCCACTAATTTTTATGTACTTATAGAATCATGATATATTGTTAAGAGTGTTTGTAGGGAAAATTTGTTACTTCACAAACGACATCAATGACACATCAAGAGAAAATTTCAATATAATTGTCAGATTATTTTTCAAATGAAAATAATTTAATGTGTGAATATTGCATGATATTCTGTTCTAAAAAGTTGATTGATAACAGGAAGAAATTCTGATCCATAAATTTAAAATTTACTATGGTTCCTTTTGAAATTTGGAATTATTTATTTATTTATTCATTCACTCATTCATTTGTTTGCTTATTTAGTGGTACTTTTAAATAGAAATATGAATGAAAATTCAGGCTTATAAATATAAAATGAAATGACCCTGAAGGAACCTCAGAGACATATTAAAAATTTTACAGATGAGGAAACTGAGACAAAGAGAAGTAACTTTCTCAGACCCACACAAATGTTAAATATTTGATGGAGATTTTGAACTGAAATCTTCCTGATTCTAAGCCCCAAATTCTACATATTGTGCAAGCATCAAATAAAAGGACATATCTGATAATTTATGTGCTACAAAGGCAGAGGACAGGGTAATTTTTTTGTCATTTCCAAATGTAAAATTTGTGCTGAAAAGTTATTCTACTTGTCACATTATTACTATTCTTTTTTATTATATAATTATTTTATTTGTTTTCTAATTATATACAATAGTAGTTTCTAGCTATCATGTTTTTGTAAGGTTTTGAATTTTACAATTTTCCCTCCATCCTCTCTTCCCTCCCCCTCCCCCCACAGAAGGCAATTTGATAATCTTTACATTGTTTCCATGTTACACATTGATAAAAATTCAATGTGTTGAGAGAAAAACATATCCTTGAGGAAGAAATAAAATATTACAGATAGCAAATTATGTAGTACACAAGACAACATTTTTGGTAAAAAAAAAAAATGAACGTTAAAAATCTTGGGTAAAGACTGAATATAGATAGCATTCCTCCATCAAAGATACCCTAAAATTGTCACTGATTAATGCACTGATGGAATAAGCAGGTCCATTAAAGTTGATCATAACCCCCCATGTTTCTGTTAGGGTGTATAATATTCTTCTTGTTTTGATCATTTTGCTCAGCAACCATTATTCCTATTCTTATGGTGATTATTTTGATAGAATTAAAATTTGCAAATTTGCAAAGAATTTTAATAATGATTATCTGTTGCATTATTTAGATTACATAAGATTTGTTGTAAAAATTATAATAGGGAAATGTTTTATTTGAATAAAATATATCTGTATAAATTATTGCTTCTTTTTAAAAGGAGAGAATTTCTACATAAATTTTGATAAACATTTAATTACTTTATACTTAAAGTTTAATATAAAATTCTAAACATTTTTAGAATATGAAACATATAAATAAATAAATAAAAGAAATAGAATATAAAATTCTAAATTTTAGGCAAAATTAATGGTAGATAAAGCATATTTCTGCATAACATCTACCTAGTAGTTGGACAGCATATCCCAGTTATTTTGTATTTGTACTCAAATAAAAATGACCAATTCCATAGAATAGGGCTTTTCCCTTTTAGTTCTACCTACTTCCTGAAAGAAAGGGAGCAAAGATGTGGTTTGTGGAAATGGCTGAAATGATGACAAAGTGCTTCATGGTAGCACACTGGGACTGATAAAGTGGAAGCATTTGGATATGGAAAACCTGATTGAGAACCTTGAAGTGCTTCAGTGACATCACATAGGACACTACTTTGTCAAGGATGAATGCTCCCGGTCATTGGTGTCCTGAAACAAATCTCTAGAGACTCTTGCTTCATTAAACCTACATTTACATGCAAATACCATGAACATATTTCTACACAAATATAAAATACAATTGTTGTTTACTTTAGAATGTGTTTCTGTTAATGGTGTTGCTTTGCAGAAGTAAGAATTTAGTTAAAAGAATTCACACTGCAAGATCAGAAATCCCTTCAGCAGCCTGTCTGAAGATAAGCTTTTGTTATTTCATAGCTTTTTACAGGGTCTTTTATTTTTCGCCCCAAACTTCCAATTCTGAGTTTTTCTGACAATTGGTAAAGACACTTTACTTTTCAGTTTCCCATAGTCATTCTGTGTTAGTTTCTTTGAATCCTTATAGTTTTTCTTTTGTTCATTCTGATTATGACATCTCCAGTTTAGCTAACCATATGTCAGCTCCTGAGAATGTTCACAGTCAAAAACATACTGTGTCCAGGAGTTATCCAGGATACGATGGTGAGTTCTGCTCAATACTCTTTTTTTTTAGGTTTTTTTTTTTGCAAGGCAAATGGGGTTAAATAGCTTGCCCAAGGCCACACAGCTAGATAATTATTAAGTGTCTGATGTCAGATTTGAACTCAGGTACTCCTGACTCCAGGGCCGGTGCTTTATCCACTGCGCCACCTAGCCGCCCCTCAATAGTCTTTTAATGTCTTACTATTTTGCTTTTATTTCCTTCATGAAAACTAACAATGAGAGTATGAATTCACCAACTTTTTCACATAAAATTTAGGGGATAACAGTTTTGAGCTCTTTATTTAGTCATCAACCTTTTTGTCTCCTGCCTCCTAACCATGTATCTGTCCTTTCCTCCTTTCATCTTTCTGTGATTAAGATTTTTCCCTCTTCCTTTGGAGGATGTACTCCCACATCCACACAATGCTTCTTGACTATATCCCCTCCATGAGCATGATAACCCTTAACCCTCATACTCACCCTGCCTTCTACCTCATCATTAATGTGTCTTTTCCTTCAGTATCTTCACAAACTGCATTCAAATTTACAGAAATCTCCCTTCTTAAGAGGTCTCCCTTTTGTAATACATTAGCTCTACTATCTAATGATAGTCAAATCATTTTTCTTCTCATGAATGGTTTCTAATTCATCCCAGTTATGATGGATGAAGTCTTGAAAGTGCTGACAGATTTCATAGATGCTGAATTTTCATTCTTCCTTTATTTTGTGCTTCAGTTTGTATTTAGATACTATTAGCTTTGCCTTTGGTATGGATCACATTCTTTATCATAAGTCCATAGGGGAAATTGCTTCAACATTTTCCCCCATAGTTGCTATTGCTAGCTGCTATTGCTATCTCATTGCTAGCTATCCTATTCCTTTCCACCCCCATTTGTACTATTCTCTCAATCCTTTCATTCTATCCCTCCTCAAAAGTGTGATGATCCCATGATCTTCCCTCTCTTCTATCACCTACACCCCCTCTCCCTTTCCCCTGTCCCCTTTCTCCCATCCCTTTCCTTTCCTTTTTATGTTAGGATAAGATAGATTTCTATACCCAATTGAGTGGGCATGTTATTTCCTCTCTGAGCCACTTCTCATGAGAATGAAGGCTCATTCATTCCACCACCCCTTCCCCCCTACCACTCCATTACAAACGTTCTTTCTCATCCATTAACTCCATAATTCTAATATATTATACTTTCATGTTCCCTCCTGTGCCTTGTTTATATATGCTCCTTCTAACTGCCCTAATAAATGAGAAGGTTCATATGAGTTGTCAGTATCTTTTTCCCTTGCAGGAATATACGCAGTTCAACATCATTAAAATCCTCATTATTTGCCTTTCCTCTCTACCCTCTTTATGCTTGACTTGCATACTGTACTTGAAGATCAACAGGAAAGTTTGAAAGTCCCCTATTTCATCAAGTGTCCATCTTTTTTGGGTAGTTGATTCTCGGTTGTATGTAATACAAGCTCTTTTTCTTTCTGGAATATTATATTCCAAGCCCTATGTGTCCTTAATGTAGATGCTGCTAAATCCTGTGCAATCCTGACTGAAGTTTCATGATATTTGAATTGTTTCTTTCCATTTGCTTGTAATATTTTCTCCTTGACTTGGGAGTTGTGGAATTTGACTATAAAATTTGACTATAAAATTCCTGGGAGTTTTTATTTTGGGATCTCTTTTAGGAGGTGATTGATGAATTCACTCAATTTCTAGTTTACCCTCTGTTTCTAGGATATTAAGGCAATTTTCTAGGAGAATCTCTTGAAAAATGACATCAAGGCTCTTTTCTTGGTCATGACTTTCAGTTATCCTAATAATTTTTAAATTATCTCCTCTAGATCTGTTTTCTAGGTCAGTTGTTTTTCCAATGAGATATTTCCAACTTTCTTCTAGTTTTTCATTCTTTTGGGTTTTGTTTTTTTGGTTTGTTTCTTGATTTCTCACAAGTCATTAGCTTCCCTTAACTCCATTCTATATTTGAAAGAATTATTTTCTTTAGAGAGCTTTTGTATCTCATTTCCCATCTGACCAATCCTTCTTTTTAAGGCATTTTTCTCCTACTCACCTTTTGGACTTTTTTCCCCATTTGACCCAAACTGGTTTTTTTAAGTTTATATTTTCTTCAGTATTTTTTTAAAATTTTCCTCACCAAGTTGATTTAAGTTTCATGATTTTTCCTGTATTGCTCTCATTTCTCTTCCTATTTTTTTCCTTTACCTCCCTTGATTTTCAAAATCTCTTTTGAGCTCTTCGATAATCTGAGAACAAGTCATATTTTTCTTGGAGGCTTTGGATACAGAAGCTTTGACTTTGTCATCTTCTCGGTGTGTATTTTATTCCTCCATGGGACCAAAGTAATTGTCTATGGTCAGATTCTTTTTCTTCTGATGTTTGCTCATTTCACCAACCTTTGACTTGATTTTAACTCTTTGTCAAGGTGGAGCTCTGTTTCCAGGGATATCACACTGTTCCAAACTGTTTTCAGAGAAGCTCCCCCCACCCCCATCCCCTGGGAACTTATTGCAGGCTTTCATCATTCTCCTGGCCTGTGCACTGGACTGTGGATGATACAAGGATTCCTTCTTTTCCCTGGAATTATGAGCAGGGTCCCTGCTCCACTATTATTTTAAAGCTCCCTTTTCATGATCCTGGGATCTGAGTATGGGCAAAGCAACAGAGTGCTGTCTCAGAGAGAGCAGAGTCTCCTTTCAGTCTCCCCTGACTCCCCTACTGGCCTTGGGCTGAGCATAAGATAATAGCTTGCTTTTTCCATTTTAGAGTGATAAGGGAAATTAAGGGTCCCTAAATCTAACCCTCCTAATTTTATAGATGAAGTAAGTAAGGTATAAATGGCTAACCCAGAATTATACAACTTCTTAAGTACCTTAGTTAGGATATTCTGTTTTCAAATACAGTGCCCCCTATCCACTCCCTTTCAAGATTCATAATGGTTAGTTGGTTCTTGTCCTTCATTATCAGAAAGACCAAAATTAAAATAACTATGATAGAGATGAGTTACAATATGTCTGACTACGGCTGATCAGACCAATTCGAGCTCAGATTGCTCTACCATAAGTCAGTGCATGTGAACACCTGGGAAGGTTCTAAACTTACCTATCTCATGTTTCCTTTGAGCTACTTCAATTTTGCCTTGCTCAAGGTGCATAGCACCTTCTCTGATGAATGTATACAATGCTGGGCAGTCTTGTAGCAGTGTTTTCCATGCTGCACAATCAATTTTAAAGTTCTTAAGGGAGACCATCAGGATATTCTGCTATCATTTTTTCTGAACTCCCTTTAAGTGCTTGCCCAGTATGAATTTTCCACAAAATGGTCTTTTGGCAAATTGAATACATGGTTAGTTCATCATTTTTATTCTTTCCATAGTAAAGTTTGAATGCTTGGCAATTTAACTTAAACAAGGAACTCAGTGTCTGGTATCTTATCTTGTTAGGTGGTCTTCAGAATTTTTCTAAGACAATTTAATTGGAAGCAATTCAGTTTCCTGGCATAACCCTGATAGATTGTCCAGGTTTCACAGTCATATAGCCACAGTGGTTCTGTAGCTATTGTTTGGTGGTCAGTCTAATACCTCTTCTCTCCCACTCTTTCTTTAGAAGTCACATCAAACTAGTCTGGATTTTTGTGAGTGTTCTGACACAAATGAATAAGAGCTGATCATCTTTCAGGCCTGTTGAATCTTGTGTTGTCTATCAATGTGCCCACATTCCATGCACTGATAGCAAGTGAAATCTTTTTGAATCAGTTTTTGTAATTTTTTTGTGTTTCAACTGCAGGGTGGGATTCCCACAAACCATGGTAATCAAGTCAGGATTGGATAAGCAGACAATTTTTAGGGAATATTTTCTAACCATTTCTCACACCAGCAGGTGAACAGTATGTTCCTTAAAAGGGCTGATCAGTCACGCAGGGTGTTGCTGAATCCCACTGCTGTTTCCAGTGAGGAAGGTTGTGACTATAGCTCCCAGTGTATCTGGACCTGCTGCTTTATCACTTGTCTGTCACCACAGCACTTTTGAGTTATGAATAGTAAAGTGGTGTGGGTGATGTTTTTTGATTCATATATAAATTGTATTTAAGTGAGGCATTGCATGAAGTTGTAGGCCTCACTTTCTCTTCCAAAGTCATCATTGTATAGAGCCAAGACAGAGCCAAGACAACTGGTGATAGTTCTAGAAGCAGTGGATGGCTTTGAATTCTTCAATATCTAACCAAACTCCAAGAACTTCAGAGTAACTGCTTCAGCTATTTCATGAGCATGAAATTTCATGACTACCAGTGGAAGATTTTACATACTAGGGTAAATACTTCCCTTAACTCGTCGATGGGTTTGAGACCCCTCAGGTCACCATCAAGCTGCTTTAGTCCCCTGCAAAAGTGGTTTACCAGAGTATGGCTGCTGTGCAAGCCTCTTGAAGCCATAGATGAGAATTAGGTGGCTCAGATGGACATCAAAAGTGGAAAGAAGTCTTGAAAAGGACTTGGCAGCCTTCATATCAGAGGTACTAGTCTTGAGCACACCTATACCTTTAGATTGATGATACATAAGATTAATACTCAAATATGTCTACTTTTTTCTTCATATTACATAATATCCATTTCTGATATCGAATCCTTTGACAGTGCTAAGGATCTTGGTAGTGAGAAGTTTCTGTACTAATAGTGGTGGCTTTGTTCTGGGATTACTGCTACTCTTAGTGCTCTAGGGTAGAGGGTTCTTATGTTGTCTCTACCTGTTTTGAGTTCTTTTCCTTCTCTACCCATGTTATTCCACAGAAGAGATGATGGTTGTTATTTCACCCACTTGCTCCTCCTGCCTCTAGTCTCTCTCTTGAGACAGCTTGCTATTCTGACTGGCCTATTTTATTGTAATACAAAAATACTGATTGTGATCACCCGTGACGGATGCAGCTCCTCTCAGCAGTTCAGACAGCTAGAATGACCCTGGGAGACCTGTTATGGACAATGCTATCCACATTCAGAAGTAGAAAAAAAAATAAAAACTAAACAAAAAATACAAAAAATACAGAATCTTAATAAATACTATATACACTTTAAAAAATTTCTCTTATGTTTTTCTTTCCTATCCATGGATTTCTTTCTTTTCCCTTTGTTGTAATTCCTCATACAGAAAATGTCTAATATGTAAACTGCTAAACACAAATATATATGTACTATGTTCAATAGACTGCTGCTGAGGGGAGGAGGGTGGTAATGGAGAGTGGAAAGAAATTATGTAACATAAATATGTATGTGGCCAAATGTTGAAAATTTTCCATAACTTGTAAATGGAAAAATAAAATAAAATAAGGGAAAATACGAAGCATAGTTCAAAATTGACATTAAGCTAATTAAACCTTACACAATGAAAATCAGGACATAACCATTTTATACAAACACACACACACATCAATGAATGTATGTATTTGTTTTTTCTGTGTATCTACTTGTTTGTCTATCTATCTATCTATCTATCTATCTATCTATCTATCTATCTATCTGTCCACCCACCCATCCATCCATCCATCCATCCATCCATCCATCCATCCATCCATCCATCCATCCATCCATTGGTCCATTGGTCCATCCATCCATCCATCTATCTATCTTTTGATCTATTACTGGAAAATCTGAGTGCAAATCCAGCCTTAGATACTAATTGTGCTGTGTAACCCTTGGAAATTCACTTGATCCTATTTGTCTCTGTTTTTCTCATCGGTAATATGAGCACAAATGGCATCCCAGTAGTTTTGCCCAATCATGAAGAGTCCGGCATTTTTGTGTGTGTATTTTTTGTTTTGATAAAGAAGCAAATACAGGATATGGGAGACTTGATTTGTCAATAGTTTACACAGAGAAGATCTGTGGGTAAAGGTTACTGCATAGCAAGTATAATGTAAGTCAGAAATATGATGAAGTGATGAGAAAGTTAATGTGTCCTTCATTCTTTGGCAATGAACTTTATTTCATGGGTATATATCTGGAATATTATTGAAATTTATTTTGAAAATATGGATCTACTTAAAATTTAGTATACAAAGGAATGCAAAAGAAGTCACAAAATCAGTTTAATTAAATCATTCTTTCTTCATGGAAGCCAAAAAGATATGAGAAAAGTTCTTTGGTATATATTCAATTCAAACATTTATTAAATGACTATTATGACCAAGAGTTATAGTTCTTTGAGCTTAAACATATAGTTCTTTTAGCTTAAATTCTTTACAGTTTTTACCTCATTTGATTCACCACACAATCATCTGCGATACATCTAAAATACTCAAATATTTTTATCTCCATTTTAGAGAGGAAGAAACTGACACTCACTCTCAAAGAAGTGTTAAAAGGTCATACAGCTGGTTAGGTGTCAGATCTGGGAATCAAAACTAGGTCTTCTTTAACTTCTAACCTCTAAATCCCATTATGTCTCTAAAAGAGGAGTAGTAATAGGCATTTGGTTCTATCATAGTAGAGATTTAGTTTATATATTCTGGAAAGAATCAAATAATGTAGCACTATCAGTGAATATCTTCCCTATTTATCATTTCTAAATGATAAATTCGACACAAGAAAGGCAGCATAATAGTGGATAGTACACTTGCCTAGATGTCAGAAGACCAATAATTTTATAAATGAGGGGAATAAATTCCATAGAAATGACTTTTCTAAGCTCACACAGGTAAGCAGGTAGCAGACTTCAGACTACAGATCCAACATTCTTTCCTCTGTATGCCACTGTTTACACGTTAAGAAGGGATCTTGTTTGTTGTGTGAAAATTCAAATTCCAAATTAGTCCACAAAAAGAGGTATTTAATCAACTCGTACTTTTAAATAAAAGAAATTTAGAGATTATGAGTATCATTTTAAATTTCAGGCTTCTTTTTCTCCAGACACTTGTATAGTGTACCATCTATAAAGAATCATAGAAGATTTTAGGTAGAAGGAATTTTATTTCACTCAGGAGCAATGAGTAGAAATCACAAAGAGACAAATTGCAACTTGATGTGGGCAATAACTTATTATTGGAACTCTCTAATAATGGAATAGTATGCCAAATTGTTGGTGCATTTTTTCCTTTTTGGAGGTATTTAAACAGAGGCAGGTCATTTTCCTATTGAATCTATTAGAATAGGATTCTTTTTATGTATGGACTGGATTAGATAGTTTCTGAAGTAAATAAATGATAAGCATTTGCAAGCACTGTACTAAATCCCAGGAATACAAAAATAAAAACAGTCCCCAACTTTAAAGAGCATATATATTCTAATGGTGGATCTGCAGAGGGGCATAAAATGTAAAAAAACTAGATATTTAGAAAACAATTAATCATTTTAATTTCATAATTCTGATTCAGAATTTTGGTTCAAGCCCTTTATTTGTCAAATGGAATTGAACTTGCATGAAGTTGAGTGGTTTGCTCAAAGGCCTATTGCTAAGTCATGGCAAATCCAGGTCTTATAATCAATTTCTATCTATAGTTTGCTTTGTATGTGTGTGTGTGTGTGTGTGTGTGTGTGTGTGTGTGTGTGTGTGCGCACGTGCATATATGTGTGTATATATATATATATATATATATATATATATATATATATATATATACATACATATATACATATGTCTGCAATCTAATAGGGACAAAGACAGGCAATATATATTTGTTGTCTGTCTCTGTCCCTATTAAATTATATTCTCCCTCAAGTGCAAGGACTATCTTTTGTCTCTTTTTTGTATCCCGAGTTTTCAGGATAGTACCTGACATATAGAATGGGCTTAATAAATTTTATTAATGGATCTAATTTAGGACATTTTCACTGAATATTATTATAATATGCCTCAGATTTCTCATTTAAGAATGAACCTTAGTTTCTTCATCTCTACAATGAGGACAAAATATTTTCTCATGAGTGTTTCAGATGATGATAATGAGATAAAAGTTAAAGTATTAGCTAAGAGAATTATATAAATGTAAGTATATGACAATTTATGTATTCTCAAGGAATGAAAATTGAAAGGAATATAAAATTTAATATTGCTTGAAGGAAAACACAAACAATTACAAAAGTTAAAAATTCACGCAATGTATGAAGCTAAATGGAATAGGTGGGAATGATATCTGTTCTTTTCAATTATCTGTGACATAATTTCTATACAATCAATGTGGATAACTAGGAATTGACTACATTTAAAAAAATATACTGATTGAAATTCCCCCAAAGTAGAACCATATATATATATATATATATATATATATATATATATATGCATATATATATGCATATATATACAGAAATTATATATCTGTCAATCTCAAGAATTCAGAAGATAGTTATGAATTAAAATAAAAAGGGCCTTTGAACAGTCTAAATATATTTTCCAAAGTCCATATATTAACATATCTGGCTGTCTGGTTGTTCAGATCACAGAATATTAGAAACAGAAAGTTGGGACATGTAGAGTTCTATATACAGATATACTACCCCAAGCAAGGAATCACTGAAAGTGATGACAAAGATAAGAAAATTGTTAAAAATTGGCATAAGAACTATAAAAAACCCCCCAAAACCAACCCCGTACTCTTCTGTTCCATCACCACATTATAGTATAAAAATTGATATTAAATCTTCAATACAAGATGAAATGACATCCAATACATTCTGGGAAATTTCAGAAGACTTAGATTTGAATTCTAGTGATATTACTTATTTGTAAGATATAGTGAGTCATTGATCTCTTTGAGCCTCAGTTTTCTGATATGCAAATTGTAACAAATAATTGTAATGTCTTTTGCAGGATTTTTTATGAAGAAAAGTTCTTTATAAAGTATAAAGTGCTATGAATGAGTTATTTTTGCCACTATTATTAGCCAGTGAATTGCATAATATATTTGGTAGAAATTTCCATCAAAACTGATAAAATTTTTTTATTATAAGTTTTGGCTCTTTAAATAAATTGGTAAGCTGCAGTTACTTAGGAATTTATTCAGATAGAAAATATCATTCCTCAAAAATGATGGACAATCTATCTCCCCTGTGTGAAATAATTTTTGTTATTAAATAAATATAACCTAAATATGAAACAAAATTCTTTCAATGGTAAAATAATTTTTGGAACCTAAGACATTTTAAATTGTCTGTGTGTGTGTGTGTGTGTGTGTGTGTGTGTGTGTGTGTGTGTGTGTGTGTATCTATATATGGAGTGATGGTGTCTTCCACCTAGTAGACTAAATTATAAAGATTTTAAGAATTAAAAAGAAACCAAAAACAATAGCTGAATTTTGGAATTGGAAAGGAAGATAGTAGTTATCTAATCTCATCCATATGCAAATGGAATCCATCAATGGCAAATAATCATTAAGTATGTTTTTCAAAACTTCCCAGGAAGTAGAATCTGTTCTCCCCAGAAGCAACTCTTTCTCTTTTTTAACCTCATTCATTTTAACAAGGTTTTGCTGATAACCTGATTAAAGTGATCTCTTAGAATCTTCTTTGTTTTTCCCTTAGACCCCAAAGAACAAACATTAGAAAGTCTTCCACCAAAGACAATGCCTTCTGATATTTTGAGAGTGAGTTTCAGATTACTAGTCAAGAAAGTCAAAGGTTTTAGTACCTTGATCCAGGGATTAGAGATCAATGAAACCTAAAATGTGCTGACTTTGGAGTCAGACCACTGCTTGAATTCAAATTGTCATTTACTACCTATGTGACTTTGGGCAAGTCGCTTAAACTTTCTCAGATACCTCTATAAAATTACTGCTTTAAACAAAGTGACCTTGGAGGTTTCTTCTAGCTTTAAATCTAAGTTCCTATGACTCTTGGATGAAGGGTAATGTCCCCTGGAGGGTGAGGTTAAATAGAAGCAGATATTCTGGTGATCTACGTGGGCTAAGTAAGGCCTACAAACCAAGACTGGATATTTCAAAGAAGTAGCTATAAATAAGTGTGGATGGTTTGGTCAGATCATGGAGGGTTTTGAAAGAAATTCAGATTGTAGTAGTATTATGGCAAAAAAATTATATTATGACTTAAAGTAGATTTCTAACTTCCATGTTATTTCTAATTCATCAGAAATAGCATGCAGATTAGAGTGAATTTTTGTTGGAGATATCAAATTTCAAATTAGATAATTAAAATAACTCAAATTCAGATGAGCCTTCAGGTCTAATTGGATCATTAAATGGCAACTTCCTATCATGATATTGGGTCAGTGAGGGTTTTCCTCTCTAACAAGATAGGGTTGACACCCTGCTCATAGTGCTAAAGAAAAGGTCAACACCAAAGTAAATTTATTGCCTGATGGACTTTGTTAGCTATCATTCATCTGCCTCCTTAAAAGTTCTTTCCTTTTTTTAATATTTTGAGATTTAAAAACTCTGAATTTTACTTTTTTTTGCATAGCTATCTTCCATATGTTAAAACTGACTGTAAACAAATGGGTAAAGTTTAAATCCAAAGCAATGAAGATTCCCAGAATCATATATATTTTTGAATCACAGCTGTTCTCACAAGCACATTGCTTGGCACATATTAGGCCCTATATAAAGGCTACCTATAATAATAACAATATTTATTATTATTAGCAGTAGTAGTAGTAGTATTACTATTATTGATATTACTGTTATTTTAAATTTTTCAATGTAAATACACTATTGTATTTATTAGGTAGACTACCAAAGAGTGATGTCTCAAGTTTGTAATATTGTCATCTGTTATCTGTCTAAATACACTAAGCTAAACTATATTTTCATTTATTCTTGGCTTAATAGATGTAAAAAACAAGATCTGTACAGTTATAACTCTTTCCCTTCCTAAGAGATGATCTAATTCGTTTTTCAGTATCTAGTAGTGAATATGAGCAACAGTTTTATAGATTGCTGCAGTTTTATAGAATCACCAAATTTAACAGAAGGAATCTTAGCAGCCATCTAGTTCAATCTACTGAAAAATTGGCATCTTGTCTCTCCTTGATGGCCACTCCTGGCAAACAGATTCACTTTTATGAGGAAGTTTATTTTTTGTTTCCCATTTCAAAAGCCCAAGTTTGTTTGGTTGCAACTTTTACTTGCTACTTCTGCTTCTGTTCTCTGGGACTGAAGAACACAAGTCTACTCTTGTTCTATAATGAGAGCTTTTTAAAATACTTGTTGGATAGTTCTCATGCTACCCTAATTTCATCATTTGATTGATTCTCTTCAGTTCTTTTACTCTTGACTAGTTTCTTCCTGTTGATGATTATATGTTAGTCCTTCTTTCTTGCTGAATCCACACATTCACTACATTGTTTTCTATTTTCTGCCACATCAGATCAGATTTTGAACTATTGTCTAACATTATCCAATCCAATATTCTTACCTTCAAATGCAGAAATTAAAGCCTAGGTAGATTAAGGGACTTGTCCAAGGTCATAAAGGAAAGAAGAGGATTTGAATTAAAGCTTTTTGACTCCAAATAACACTTACCTTTTCATGCTCCCTTCTTTATATTTGGTATTATCATTTAGCTTGAAATATTCTGAATTTTCAAAACGTGAGAGATAATGATCTCATTACTACACTATAGTTTTTCTGATACCCACCAATTCTGGTGTGGTCCCACAGAAAGAGGTCTTACTGTATGGTGATTGGGTGGATGAAAGTGACAGTGGAATTGAGGGTTAGCAATAAGAAGAAATAAAAAAAATAAAAAGGTAATAAAAAGGCTTCTGGAGACTCATGATAGAAATGGAGGTCCACACTTAGGAGAATCAATAAAGGTAACAAGGCAGGATGGAAAACAGCAGAGTACATTTGAAAGGACACTAACTAGCATCTAGGACTCTGGTTCAAATCCTGCTTCTTATAATTATTACTTGTGTGATCTTGGGCAATTCATTAAACTTCCATGGACTCTAGTTTCTTTAACTATATAAGTAGAATCTTGAACTAAATGACTTCTGAATTCTCTTGTAGTTCAATGATCCAATGATCATTGCTTCAGGTCATTTAACTTTTCTAAGAAATGGCATAACAGGTTTTTATTAATTTTATCAATTTCCTATTGTCAATTTCCTATTTTTGATAATTAAAGTATAAATTAATAATGGACCAATAGCTTCACTTTCAATGCTACTGGGTTTTACATTTACATATGTCTATGGTTGAACCATATTAAAATGTATATGAATTGTTCAGTACTTAAATGGTTATAGTGAACCCATGGGAAGATGGGTACATGGAAGGGAGATGGAACGAATTGAATAATCAATGCAAAGGGCATTATATCTGGTTTTACTGGGCAGGATTTACAGCTTCATGATATAATTAATCAACCACTTCCCTTTTCTAGGTCTCAGTTTCCCCATCTATAAAAAAGGGGGTTGAATTGGATGATGTCCAAATTCTCTCCCATATATGATATGACATAGCAGGTTATAGGAAAATATAGGTTATTGGAATAATCCAACAGATGAAGAATGATATAATTTTTGGCAGAGTAAGCAGGGAGAAACTATAGTTGAGAGAAAAACTGGATTTGGAGAGAAAGGATATAAATTACAATCCCAGCTCTGCTATTTAACTACCTTTGTGGCTTTGAAGAACTCAATCTCATAAGGCTTCATTTCCTGATGTGTTAAATATGGATTTCAGACTAAAGGATCCCTAACATCTAGCTCTAAAACTGATAATAAGTTAACAAACTTATTGCTCTGATCCTAGCCTATGTCAGTAAGGTCATGGATTAAGGGGTAAAGGGAAATGAAATGGGAAAATTAGAAGTTCATTACAAAAGAATAAATACAGTAAGTGGACAATGAAAGAGAGGGAAAAGTCAAAAACCACTTCAGGGATTTTCAGTTTAGATACTGGGGGAATTGCAATAAACTGACTGAAATAAAGGGAGAAACAATATGAGGAAAGACAAAACAAACCAATAATGACCAATCCCACCATTATGACCTTTTTCAAATATTTTTCAAGATTTCCTTATTACTTTGGACAATTTAATTCAGTAGATAAGTGAAAAGGAATTAAGAAGCTGAGGGCAAGGTTAAACTCATCATACCTTCACAGACCTCCTTGGAAACAAAAAAGCATACTGCAAAAAGCAGATATTTGAAGCTGTAAGAAATAATTTTATTTTAAACACATGTGCTGACTTAATGACACAAATTATTCAGGCATAGGGTAGTTGGCCTTTGGCAGGAAGTGCTGATTTGCTTAATTCTATTAAGTCAGTCTACAGAAGGTAAATCTGTCTTTTGAAATTAAACTACTTCTGCTTTCAAACAAATTTGACATTGGCCAATAATCACCCTGACATTCCTGTGGCTTTTGAGCTTTTGGAAACCACTGAATGACATGATGGGGGGAAAATGGAACCAGGAATACCCAGCCATTGAATTAGACCATCCAAACGGGAAGAGTCCAATATACAGACCATACCCTCAGAGAAGTACAAATAAGTCTCCTGCCAGCCTTGCCCACTGATTTTCAGTGGAGTTGTGTCAGGTCTAAGGGAATTTCCTATAAAATCTTGAAGGCAGAGGGGTGACTTTCTCCTCAAAGGATGCCAGGGAAACATCAGGAGCTGATTTCATTGTCAGATTGCTACAATGACCTAAAGAACAATGTGCCAGGCTCATATAAGCTTCAGCTCTTGCTTCCTTAATTTTTAATTCAGATTTGCCACTACCAATTGGACTCCAGTCCCTAGATGAGTTGTCTCTAGATGGATAAGAAAATGTTGGTAACTGAATTTGTGAGTTCCTGGAAATCTTGGGAGGTGGCAGTGACTGGGGGAGTGGGGTAGGGTGGATGGGTGTGGGAAGTGTAACCACACTAAGCCAAGTCTAAGGCCAAAAGGAGTTCAGAAGTACCAATATTCCACGAACTGTTGAGTCATCCCAAAGCACATAGTGGTAAATTATTGTGCACTTTGGGTGGCAAGAATATATGGTTGGTTGACATTTACAAGGTGGTTTTTCTTCACTTCCTCTCCCAAACTCATAGGTCAAGTCAATGCCATTCTTGACACTGTCTTTCTGTTGTAGAGGTGGCTGCAGTTTTGTTGCAATCTGGAGTGAAAATGAGAGACTTTGAAGTGGGTGAAGTTAGGTTCTGGATCATTCTGATCCCAGCATATTACAAATGTCTTAAAAGAAAAGACACACTATAATGTCTAAAGAATTTAAAGGACAAATCAATAATAAATAATTCCCATTACTGTTTGTGAGTTGCAGACAAAGGTTTCACTTAAATTCAACTATACCATTTGCTCTGCTCCACTCTGAATTCACAAGAGTTCAGGGTGACATAATTTTAGAAATAAATGACCCTCAATTGACTTAAATACCTATTTCAGTTCAGCTGGGAACCTTTAACATCATCTAAACTTAGGTTGTACCTTCCCAGCCCAATAATAGTAAATCATGTATTGTAAAAAAAAATAAAGATATCTTTTGTTTTATATTATATTAATTTCTAGTATTATCCTTTCCATTAACCCATGGCTAGTAATCTCTTGAAACAAAGATAATAAAAGAAAGAATGGAATAGAACAATTAATACAGTATGTACAATTTTACACATACATACTTGTGCTGCACCTCTTTGCAATAAATGGAGATTGACACATTTCCTCAATTCTTCCTAGAGTCAAGCTTGGGAAAAATAATTACATGGCATTAATTACAAATTAATTTTTGTTACTAATTTTATATTCTTTTAGTAATTGTGCAAACATGCTTCCTATTGCTACTTCACTCTGCATCAGAAAATGTCTTCCTATGTTTCTGTGAGTTCATCATTTTCATCATATCTTCTAATACATTATTCCATTACACTCCTGGATCAAAATTTGCTTGACAATTCCCCCAAAAGATAAACATCTACTGTATTTCCATTTTTTTTGCTTCCATTGAAGTATTCCAATGCATAGTTTTGCATATATGTAGCCTTTCTGACATTAATCTTTTTGCTGGTATTCTGATCTGGAATGTGCCAAAATAAAATAGTGTCTTTTAAATGTTTATATGTTTCTGGAATGAGTCTTAGCAGAATAAAATACTTTATATATCAAATAATTATTTAATAAATCTCTTTTACTATTATTTTCTTCTGTATTTGAAAAAGGTAATTTATTTTATATTCTACTATTTTTCTGAGCTTTTAATTTTCTCAATTAGTTTCTTTACTGATTGTCTATGGTTTTCTAAGTGAACCCTCATGTTATCTACAGATGTGGTTAATTTTATTTCCTTTTTATGACTATTGCTAGGATTATGTCTGAGGGGGGAACTTTATTTTACTCTTTTATTTATTGGTAAAATGTCTTCTCATTGCAAATGTTTTCTTTAGGGATTAGACATATTGTCATCAACTTAAAATTTTTCTTTCTATGCTTGTACTTTGTGGGGGTTTTAGGATAAATGAATGTCATACTTTTTCAAAGATATTTTGTATCTATTAAAATAATCAAGTGATTTCTGCAATTGCAATTTTTAACATAATCAACTCAAGTGATTTCCTAATATGAACTTATTCTTCCTTTTATTGTATAAATTAAACTCAGTAATTGTCAATAATTTTTGGATATATTGTGGTACTCTTTTTGTTAGAATTTTATATAAATGTATTGTATAAATATCCATGAGCAGAATTAGCCTAGAGGTTGGTTTTTTGCTTTGTTTTATCTTTTCTTAGTTTAGATATTAGTACATAATTGATTCATAAAAAATTAGAGTGTTCTAGTTTTCAAAATTTGAGAAAAATTTGTATAGCATAAGCATTAATTCTTCTGTAAATATTTGGTAGATTTAGCCTGAAAATAAATTTGGGTAAGAATTTTTCCCCCTTTGGTAATGTCTTTCATTTAAATTTTTTGAAAATCAGTTAGACATTCTGTATAATTTAAGAAATCATTCATATTCTTTAAATTCTTGGTTTTGATAACATATACTCATTTTTGATGGATTCTGATTATTTTTCTTACTTCTCTGTTGTGATTTTATTCATTTTTAAGTTTTTCTTTCTTTTCTTTGGCCAGAAATTTTGAAAAATCAATTTTTGCTCTTTTTTATTATTATTTCTTTTTAAAAGATATTTTTCTTACTCTAATTATCAAAATGTCTTATTTTTAATGATTGTTAATGTATACAAAGTTCATTCAAATTTGTTATTCTATTTTATTTAATTTTTCAGTTATATAGTCTTCTGCAGACTGAGTTAACTATATCCCAACCATAAAATATAGCCTTTTTTTATCCTCCAACATAGTTATAGATTTTTCTATGATTTCAAGACATTCATTGAACAATCTATATTATCTACATTTATATCTCAACCTTATTTATTATTGTCTCCATTTATGTTTCAATTTTTTTATTTATCATACCAAAAAATTAGTTTTATTGTTGTAAAATCCTTGTTTATTTTATCTGCTTATTTATATTTTCTTTGTGTACTCATAAATAGTCAGGTTTTTGTAAAAGATACATACAATTCTGATAATTATTTATACTTTGATATTCCTATTCAGAAAATACCTTAAGAATTTGAGATCTAACTTCTCAAATTATTCATTTCCATTTTTCTTTTGTTTTTGTTTGATTTATCCAGCTCCAGGAGAAGAATATTAGAGCCTCTCATAATTGTTATATTAATAAGCATTTGTCTGAAGATCAGTTTCCTTTAATGGTATGCTGATAAATCCTTTCAAGCATATGCATTTGTCACATCACTCAAGGTACTTTTAATCATAGTGTAGTTTTCTTCATTTTTATTTTGACAGTTATTTTTAATCTATTATTTTTGTTCTGATAGCTAGATATCTTTCAAATTGGAAAATTGTTGGATTTTGTTTTCTTCATTGTGTTGCTAGTCTCATTTTAGTTTGATTATGTTTATCCTATTCACATTTGAGGTTGTGGTTTTTTAGTGATGGTTTTTTCTTTTCATTTTTTGCCCATTATTCTTTATTCTATTAGTATCTCCAATCAGAAATTTGCTCATGCAATTAATTTTTCTTATTTTACTTTGATTTTATACTATTTTATGTCATTTATCTTCCCAAACTTCTTTTTAACCTAACCCATCCTGAGTTCTATCTAAACTAATCTATTATCTACATCTAATTTCCCACTGTTTTTTGTCTTTTAACCTATCCATTTCTCTGCCCAACTGGACATATTGTTAGATTTTTTTTTTCCTTCTGCCTCTCCCAAACCAAGGAATAAGTAAGGAAACAATATTTTTAAAATTCCTGTTATATTATTTCAGTTGAATCTCAAACAACTCTGAAAAGTAGGTGCTCTTTTTAATCCCCAATTTACAGTTGTGGTGATTTCACACAGTTAGTGAATGACTAAGGCTGGATTTAGAAATGATGATTAAATCAAGAGGTTTAATAACATTTAAACTTAATTTTATTTGAAACTTCTACATTATTTCATTTTATCAACACAATTGTCCTGCAAGATAAATGTTATTATTATCTTTCTTTTACTGATAGGAAATCAAGGTCCACAGTAGTTAAGTTACTTTCCTTGGGTCACAAAAATTAAAAAAAATGACTGAGACTAGATTTGAATTCATATATTCCTAGTTCATCACTTTAACAACAACATCCTACAATTGACTCTCAAACAATAGATTTTGTTAGTTTTGTAATAAATTTCTCTTTATGTTATTGCCATTTCTCTTCATGTCCAATCTATTCTGAATTCTAGTCTCTAATCCATGGACTATCCTCCAATACATTTATTCCTTCTTTATCCTTTTTCTATCATGAGGATAGCTAATGCAATATTAAATTAAAATTTACTTTTTATTCTATGTTTACAGAAATAAAATTATAGGTTTTACACCATTTTCTTTCATTTCTTTCTGTTATTTTCACTGAGAAACAACATTTCACAAGGGAAACAATGTTAAATGGAAGTAATGTCTTATAGTGTTTTGAGACAAGAGACTAGCCTTTTTCCTTGGATTTATAATGACCACTCATTACTCCCAAATCCAAATTATTCTAAAAAGCATCATTGCATCTCTTCTTAATTATGGACAGGTCAGGAATGTACCTCTGACTTCTCTTTGTCTCGTAGATCTCCTTTGTCTATTAGCACAACTTCTCACAGTTATTCTTTTCCAAAATAATGCTAATTAACTTATGAGTATCATAAGATTTAATTCATGGAATATTATCTCAACGTTTCATTCTAATCTTCAACTGATTCTCTAGGTTCACCTCAAATCTTTAGCCACTATGAATTTTTAATCCCAAGATGATCTTGTTTTGTTCTTTATTTTTCCTTTCCATTCAATTTAGCTTTGGGGTACTCCATCTTTTTGGGAGAGTGGTCAGGAAAGCAGCATGAAACATCTAATTTCCCCTTTTGACTATCTATATTTAAAGTAGAGAGAGCAAGAATTTTACTCTGATTCCCCCATCTCTGAAAATAGCAATGACCATTGTATTTGAAGGGAGGAAATGCAGTCATAATATTTACTATTTTTTTAATGAAAATAAACAGCCTATTTTAAAATTGAACCAATTTTAAATCTTTAGATAGAAGACATAGTTGAAAGTCACATTCCTTAGCAAATGGATATATGACCTTCTCTAGAACACCTCCAGTGATTTTGGGATTCAATACTATTAACCATTTTATTCCAGAAGTATTTAATACTTCTTTTTGTTCTAGTGTTGATCACTTTCTAGTTGTCATCAAAACAATCTTTGTCTCATGTGACCTCTAATTTTGGATCAAAAAAGAGTTTACAAGCATATTTTAGTCCTATGTATGATAACTATTAGTGCCACATACATTCATAGCTGACTGAATTATTTCTTAGGCAATATTGAACTATCATACTAAAGATGCTATGAAAATAGCCATTGTATTATCTGAAATATTCACCCATATTTGGAAAGCATAGTTTGAAAATTAATCATCACCTGTGTCAATAACCAGAGTTTTTCTCTGAGCTTAGTTTCCTTTAGGAGGAGGAAATTCTTCTCATGGATAGTTGATTAAGATTTCATATATATATATATATATATATATATATATATATATATATATACATATATGTATATATGAGAACAATACAAATTTGATATAGAAAAAAAGTGGGGAGGGACTCTGGTTACATTCTTGAACAGAAGAGTAGAGAAATTTAACTTGTAAGAGCTAAAGATTATTAAAGAGTAAGCAACCTCAAATGATTTTGGAGAGAGAGGTTATTATATGTAAATTGATTACCCTTGATATCTCATGAAAATGTTTGACTTTGGAAAATAGGCCAAATATAACATCTGTAAGTAGTTAAAACTCATCCATTGTGTTCACAATCAGAAGCATCATTTGACAGTTTGCTCTGTCCTCCAGCTGTCCATCTGGGTTGTTTGGAAAGAATATTTTTCAGCTGTTATACTGTGAAGTGTAAGATCCTTGGTTTGGAATTTCATATATAAGAAGGTAAAGTATCATTTCTATTCAAAGAAGATGATATCAACACACAAATGTTCTTGATCTCGTTCCTTCCTCCCTCCCTTCCTTCCTTCCTTCCTTCCTTCCTTCCTTCCTTCCTTCCTTCCTTCCTTCCCTCCTTCCTTCCTTCCTTCCTTCTGTCCATCCTTCCAAGTTGGGAAGGTTTGTTTTTAATCCTTCATCAATCATTTACTAGCTATGCAACCTTAGGCAAGTTAATTACTTCTTATCAGCCTGTTTCCTCAGCTGTAAAATGGGTTTATTGTACCAATTTAGGTAAAGAGCAAATGAATTTATGCATGTATATATATATATATATATATATGTATGCATAAACATTCTGAAAAATAAATTATTAAATAAATCTGACATATTAATGTTAAATATTCCTTTATTGTGTTAAAATCTGGAGTTGTATTTGTGTGATTATTCTCTTCATTGAAGCATACTAATAACTTTCTCTAATTTAATACTTTATTGAGAGTTGCCAGAATTGAAAAATTCATTATCTTGTAATCAAACTTGTCATGAATTTCTCTATACTTCTCTGGGCAACAGACAAATAGTTCATTAGACTTTACTAAAGCTTTTCTAGTCTGAAAGGACATATCCAAATCTGTGCACTGCTATCCTGTGCTAGCCTTTGAGAACTTGTATTACCTCCAATCCATCAGAAAACATCCAAGGGGAAGTAACAAAAAATGGCTTTTGTTTTATTACAGAAAAAGGGCAGTGTTTATATAAATGTCTGCCAAATGATGCCATGGATTGTAAACATCATAGATGAATTATATTCTGATGTGTGGCATCAGATAATGTATTCAATATTCTGCATTAATAGTTCCCCAACTTCTTGACCTGAGGAGGAAAAGTGTTTTATTATCTCTTCGGAACTTTCAGTGGTTTTCAATTTAATCAGAATTTGATTTTCTTATAGTAATTTTTTAATTTACATTATTGTAGCCATGGTCTACATTGTTCTTTTGATTTTACTTTTTTTCAATCTGTATTAGTTCATACAAATTTTCCTCTTTTTTCTATTCCTTATATTTGTAATTTCTTACCGTATGACAATTTTTCTTTACATTCCTTTACCATCGTGTTTTTTGGTTATTCCTCAATTGATAGGCACCAATATTTTTCCAATTCTTTGAAAACTCAAGAGGTAAAGTTATGGATATTTTATTATGTACTACAGTTTTTTTTTGTTTGTTTTCTGCTTCATAATAATGAGATTTCTGTATCGAATGGCATTGGTGATTTAGTCACTTTTTTTCACCCATTCTCTGGTTATTTTCTCTGGTTTCTTCAAAGTTCTCCCTCCTCTTCTCTACCTACTGGCTTCTCTGATTCCTTTTAATTCACATTTAAATCTAGTATACCTGGAAACTTTTCTGACTCTTCTTAATTTGAATGCCTTTTCTCTTTTATTAATTTCCAAATTATCTAGTATATAGCTTTCCCCCCCTCCCTATTATATTATGAACTTTTGTTTGCAGAGCTATCCTTTGCCTTTTTGTTTCTCCAATGCTTAGCACTGTGACTGGTATATAATAGACATTAATGAATGTTTGTTGATTCTGGAAATTCACTTTCTGATTTCTCTAGCTTTTCCCCTCTTGATTTAAGTTCTGAACTTCAGATTTGCTCCTACTACCAAGCTAAGCTATTTGAGATTTTTCTAACCCTTCTCTAAATATCCTTTCTTTGACCCAAACTTAGAAAATTCTACCTTTTTGTTTTCTCTCCGTTCAATCCTCCTGTGACAAATTTTAAGGAGAAAAATATTACTAAGAAGAAAAACAAAGAAGACAATGTTATACATTAAAAATGTATATTTGGAGGATATACCTCATAATCCAAATGAAATCCATCACTGACCTGGTATCTAAATTGGATCTTCTTTATCACAGTGGTGAATACCTTTGCTGAACAAATACTTTCCTTGTTTTATGGTTTGCTTGAATTTTACAGTCAGAGAGTCATTGAAAAACTATCTGTTATATCTTTCAAGGAAAATGAGTGATTTTCATGAAAGGATGGGAAACATCTTATTTGAAAAGAATCTTCAAAGAAACATTTTGAGTTACCAGGTCAAATACCTTTTCATAATCAATAAACATTAAATTTAATAGAATTCTTTATTCTCTATGCCTTTCAGTCAATGACAAAGTAATAAAGATATGGTACCTTGCAGAATATTACTTATGAAGGTCTGCTTTCTTTAACTAATGTCTTCATTAACGATGTCCTTGATTAATGTAGATATAATTCATGTGGAGATTTTGTAGGTGGGAAAGTAGACATATATGTTAATCATTTAAAAAATGTTTTCTCAGTTATCCCTGTTTTAAGAAGGTCAGAGATAGTTTTATATTCCTGTATTATTTTTATTTCTTACAGATACATATCTATAGATGCTTATAAATCCTAAACCCTCTCACAATTGAGCTCATTGAACACAGACCTTCCTTATAGATTCTACATCTGACCAAAATGCTTTTCCTAATTTTGTACTCTTTAATGTGATGTAATCTTTTATAAGCACATCTGGGAAAATAGTGCCTGTCCATCAGTATGTATATCAGAAACTTGGAATATAAAAGGAAAAAGTTGGACAAGCAAAGGAGAATAGATTTAATTATCTTTATAGAATTACAAATCTCCTATGGAAAGAAAAGGTCCATGATTTAAATGCCATATTTTTCTTTATGTCAAAGGTGAGTTTTTGTTTTTTTTTTTGTTATGCAACTATCTATGGAGAACTAAAAATAAACACAATATAAAGGACAATTCAGAAGCCCAAGTGAGAGTAAGCACATTGCAACATAATTGATGAAGAGTTTTATAAAGGAATAGGAGTAAAATATATTATCAAGGAAATGTATGATAGGAAAAGGAAAAATATTGGTTAACTGATGAGGCTGACAGATAGCAGGTAGACAATCAGTTTTCTCTGGAAAATTTGTTATGTCATGAGAAAGCAATGCATAGCACAATGATGGAACCCCAGAGAAGAACTTATGGGAGGACATGGACAAGTGCCTCACAGGACAGACAGACATGAATGGTTTCTGATTTGCATTGGTGGTAGCAATTCACAAATTGTTGAAATCTCAGGTACATGTGAAAGTACTGAGAAAAAATTCTATAGAAATTTAGTTTATATCTGGAACATATAGTGTACAAAGGTGGACAAAGGTGGGCAAGAAGATGCAAGATAATTATAAAATTGTCTAAAATGACTACAACTATAAATATGAAGAAAAATATTTTCCTTGGTTATTTACTATCTCTAGATATTTTTCAGTCCTTTACTATTTTTCAGGTTTTTCTTTGTATTAGGTTACTTGGGGAGAATCACAATGTCTTATTCCCATAACTGTCTCTGTTCTTGGATTGAGTTTGACTTTTTGTTCTAGATGGCCCTTTTCTAGTAGATGAGAGGTTCTACTCCCTTGTGGGATTTGGTTCCTACCACCCTGTCACTTCAAGACATGTGTTGTGTCTTTTAGTTTTTCAACCTCTTTTTCATCTAAAAAACAGTGCCATTCACTTGCCCACATTTTAAGTTTATTTCCAGTCATCATACTTTGTGGCTACTGGATGCTCAAATGCCAACAACAGACCTAAATTCATTTACACTTATAGGAATAACTTTTAGTACATATCCAATGATTTTGGTAAGTTGTTTCATTCACTTCCAAGGGTAGAAAACTCATTCCTGAGTTGAAAGCCTCTATTCAGTTTAAATGTTTCATAACCATCTTGGAAACAATTTTTAACATCTATGAATCTATTAATCTTGCATTGAAACTTCCAGAAATAATTGTTCCAAAGAAAAAGGTAATAGGTTGAGGGAGGGAGTGATAGTTGTAGGAAGTCAAGAGATATTCATTAACTCCATTAAAAATCCAACTGTCAATGTTATTTGACTTAGAAATATAGAAAGGCAGAATTTAAGAGAAAGTCTGATGGATTTGTCATTCTATATACAAATGCACAATTTACATTTTTATTCATATTATCCATCTTTCCTGGAATTTTTATTTATTGGAGAAATCTAGTTGAAAGTATGAAACTTTAAATGCCTTTTTAAAAGGTCTATCTGAATGGAAATCCAGTAAATATAACCTTTATAACTATATCTAGTTTTTTTCTAAATTCCTCTCAAGAACACTAATAACCTATGTGAAGTAAAGATCAGCCTATCAAAGATATGAAAGGAAAAGAATTCCCATAGAATAGTCCCACTAAGAGGGGAAAAAAGACAAAATAAAAGGGATTCATCCTATTTGTTTTATATTATTGACAACTCTGTTCTACTTTTCCAAGAGGAAAAGGACCAAAGGTTATTATCATCTAGTTTGATATTTTAATAAAAATGGAAAAACCTGTCATTCTGTGAATGTGATAGAAAGAGAATGATTTGAGAATGATAGTAAACTTCTTTGATATCTGAACTAATGCTGAAAAGAAAAGGGGGGAAGCTCAGAAATTATTCTGGAATTTCTTAATGTCCTACTCTATATCAAGAATCAAATATTCTGTGTAACTATTAATATCCTTACTATCCCCATGACAAATCACTGCTCTGGCATTTTATAATCAAGAGGAATTCAAGGGAAATATGAAAGCTTTTGCCATCCATTCATATTAGAGAGATTGGAAAAAAATGAGCAAATATAATGCAATTTCAAATTCAAGAATTTGGGCCAAGAGAATCCTATGAAGAAACTTAAGAGAAGGGGGATAATCTGTTATAATTACAATTAAAACTCCTGAAAAGAAACCAGAAAGACTACAAGAAATGTATTCATTCTAGGAAACACTTTAAGCTAAAAATGACTGTAAATAAATTGCTTATAATATTTAATTCAGTAATAATTTTATTAGAAATAGACACCATAATATTATATATTAAAAAACCCAGAACACTCCCATGTATACAATAGTAGTTGATAGCATCACTTTTTTAAGGTAGCAATTTTTAAATTTTTTTTTATTTAAGGTAATGGGTTTAAGTGACTTGCCTTAAGGCAATTAAGTGTCTGAGGACAGATTTGAACTTAGGTCCTCCTAACTCCAAGGTTGGTGCTCTATCTTCTGTGCCAACTAGTTGCCCCTAAGGCAGCAATTTTTCTTTTAAAATGTTGCTCACTAATTATGGAACAGTTGAAAAAATATAAGAAATGATGACCATGAAGAAGTCAGAGAAAGTTGGGAATAGTTTATTAAAATGATACAGTGTAAAACAAACAGAACCAAGAAAACAATTTATATAATCACCACAGTAATGTGAAGGAAAACAGTGATGAAATAAGATACTCTTATCAATGAAATGCTGCACCTTCACTTTAACAAATTGATCATACGGCAGAGAGAGTTGGGGGACTATAAGAACAATGAAGTATTACATTACAAAATCTCTTGGAATCTGTTGTTGTTTTGCTCAACTATAATTTTTTGTTATAAGGGATAGTTGTGAAGAATATTGAGAAGTGAAAACAATATTTATTTTTAAAAGTATTAAGAAGTCTGATGGAGTGTAAACTACATGAGGGTTTTTTTGTTCATTTTTGTCTTAGTGTCCCTAGTTCAGAGCCCAATAGTTCAGTAGCCTATTAATGAATATTTGTTGAATTGTACTAAGTTTATGAAGGGGGCTTGGGTCAGTATTCATAGAGAAGTTCAAATGCTTTATAGAAGATTTCTTTAGGTAGACATATATTGTAACAATGTATCAATTTATAGTACCAAACTACTATTGTGCTTCTGTGGATCAGCATCTAGATTTACAAGGTACATTTGATTTATAGTAAGGTCTGGATTTAAATCTTGGCTTTTTTCCTTATTACTTGTCTAAACTTGAGCAAGTCATTTCTGTCTGAGTTTCATTTATCTCATTTATTTAATGAGAAAATTGGACAACATGATGTCAAAGATCTTTTCCATCTCTAAATCCCTCCACTCAGGAATCATCATGCAACAGAAACTTATGCTTACTCTCTCTCTCTCTCTCTCTCTCTCTCTCTCTCTCTCTCTCTCTCTCTCTCTCTCTCATACACACAAGCTCTGTAGCTCTCTCTCTTTGTCAATCTATTTCTCTAAGTCTTTTTTTGTTTCTTTGTTTCTGTCTCCACCTCTCACTCTTCTGTAAATTTCTTGTCATATCTTTTATATCCTCATTCATTATTTTGTGATTTTTTTGTTTTATCCTGTTTTTGCAAGACTTTTTTTCTAATAAAATAAAGATGTTTTTGTTCCTAATATCTAAAGGTGAAATCAGTGAATACAGCTTAAAGGATCAGTGATCATGAAATAAATGCATTTATGCTAATGGCAATTTTACCTATATAACTAATGCTTGATGGAGCTGGGATTACATGCCATAAGTGGCATGGGGGACAAATGGACTTTTTACAAAGTGTGAACATTTTCTGGAGTATCATATTACAGGAGGCTTAATTATTACCAAAAAGTATTACTATTTGCCACACACAATGAGGACCAAAGGGATGTTCTCTGTTTGCATTATCAGCACCAAATCTGTCCTACATTGATAGCTTTCAGTTTAGGTTTCCCTAGAACAATGGATTCTCCTATAGGGTCTTCTAACCCTGAACCATTATAGCAATTGTGTCTTTTTGGTATTTGGGAATAGGAAGTGTTATTTAACTGGATTTATTAGATTAAATATATAAGATTAATCGTGATACATATTTAATTATTTAATCCAATATTGTTTTTAGATCCATATATAACCCATATATTAATATGGGTTGCTCATATAACTAAATACTTGTCCTATGCACATCTCTGATCATAACAATCTCCTATTTAGGAACTTTGAGTGACTCCTAATTGCCTATCCATTGAATAAAGTGAAAATACCTTAGCTTGTCATTCAAGATCTAACATACTCTGGCCATAATCTACTTTTCTGCTCTTCTTAATAATGACTTAGAATTATATATCAATTTGTATTATTCAATTTACTTCAAAATTACATAATTATTAACTAATCTCATGAGTCAGAATTCCAGGTGTGTCCCCCCATTTTATTGAGACTCCAAATGGGTATATGAATTATTCATGTTCCCTCAGTTTAAAAGGATGAGAAGGAGAATTTAAACCCTTATTTCAGATTCACGACTACAACTGAAAGCATGCTGCTTCTCTATGTTCTATATATGTTAATCAAATCAAACTGCTTGACATTGCTGGAAGATGTGCAATAACTTTTAGCGAGAATGATTTTGTATATGCTCTTCTATTCATCTAAATTTTCTTTACTTCAGTCTTACCTTCTGATATTTTTATTCTTATTTTAAGGTAAAGTTTTAATGTCACTTGCTATTTCAGACTTTGCCTAATCTTACTAGGTTGAACGTGATGTCCCACTTTTCTGGGCATCTATAGAGCCCTATAGAGAACTGTATTACACTTCTTTGTTTGGTCACTTATTTCCTCTGCTAAATTGTAAGTTCCTTGACAATTGTTCTTATGTTCTATTCTTTCTTTTTTTAATCACTAATTCTTAGTATAGCACACTAAACAGGGAAGTTAATATTTATCAAATTTAACTAAATCATGATATTCATTTTGCCTTCCTTTTTGCTTAGAATTTGACTCTCTAAAGGATAAAAGTCTAGTATTTAAAAATAAACTATGGGGAGCTTAATATTGCTTACCCTTTTATATCTCTGATCATAAAAAGAAGGTAATACTCCCTTTCTAAGTTGGAAGGGACTGTAAGGATTATTTTGCTAGTTCAATCTTCTCATCTAAAAATACTGTAGACTTGGGGTTAGAGAGATTAAATGACTTATTCAAAGTCACGTAGGTTATTTAGCAGTCCTTTTTAACTGTAGTGCAGCATAGCTAGGTGGTACAGTGGACAGAGTGCTGTCCTGAATCTGAAGTCAGGAAGATTCATCTTCCTCATTTCAAAAATCTGACCTTAGACCCTTATTACCTGAGTGACCCTGAGTTACTTAACCTTATTTGTCTTAAATTTTCTCATCTATAAAATAAACTGGAGAAGAGAATGGTAAATCATTCCAATATCTCTACCTCAAAAATTTTAAATGGGATCACAAAGAGTTGGAATTGATTGAAATGACTGAACAACAATAGCACCTATACTAGAATGAATTCCTTAATATCTGTTTATATTTGATGAGTTAGATTTAGAAACTATTATTGATCCTTTGTTGTTACAGAGAATTTATATAAAATTTCCTCTAATTTCTTTTCTTTAAATTTAACAGGTTAATCACCATTTTGTCATTTCAAAATAGTATTAGAATTTGAATATTTTTAAGGGTTAACAGATTTCCTTCATTCATACTGCATCTTCAACCCATCTTTTGAATTATTATGTTAGTATTCTGAAAGGTTATCTATATGCATGTATAAAGTGTTACAAATTTGGCAAAGAAGGCTTTTTGTTTTATATAGATATCTGCTTGTTTTGATCATGTCCAAAATTTACATCAGAAGTATTTCCACTTTCAAGTGTGCCTCAATCACTATTTGGTTATTAGGGGGAAATGAATATGATGAATAGAAAGCACATTAACTCCAAAACATCTCATTCATTAATTGAAGGACCTCTCTGATCCCTTGCTTATGAAAATAAATAGTTTCTGAATTATAATTTTAGCCTCTAAATTATGTCTTGTTAGATATTGGTAGAAGTGAAATTTTGATAACCTCCAGTGATATGTTGCACAGATTTAAAGAAAAATTTCTTGCATAATCTGCATATACCAATAAGTTCTGATTCATTAAAGATAAACTTTCCCTATATATTGTGAAGATGGTCTGATCCCAAATGGTAATCATAAACCTTTTCATTCTTATAAGCCAATCAGAATGATACAGTCATTTGTTCAGAGTTGCTTACCATCACATTTTTGGTTAACTTCATATGGTTGTAGTCTATATCTTCATCAAGAAAAAAACTTTTTGGTTACATTTTGCAAATCCAGTGGTTTTTACTTATTGTCAGACTTTAATATGGGGTAGCGCAGTGATATCTGTTCTAAAAATATATCCATATCACTCGTACAAAAATATTCATAGCAGCCCTGTTTGTGGTGGCAAAGAATTGGAAATTGAGTGAATGTCCGTCAATTGGGGAATAACTTAATAAACTGTGGTATATGTATGTGATAGAACACTATTATTCTATTAGAAACCAGAGGGATGGGAATTCAGGGAAGTCTGGAAGGATTTGCATGAACTGATTGATGCTGAGTGAGATGAGCAGAAACAGAAAAACATTGTACACCCTAACAGTAACATGGGGGTGATGATCAACCTTAATGAACTTGCTCATTGCATCAGTGCAACATTAAGGCACACTTTGGGGATATCTGCAATGGAGAATACCATCTTTATTCAGAGAAAGAATTGTGGAGTTTGAACAAAGACCAAAGGCTTTTACCTTTAATGTAAAAAAAAAAATGTTGTTTATCTTATTATGTAATTTTGCTATCACTTAATTTTTTTTTAAGGATATTATCTCTCTCTCATTGCATTCAACTTAGATCAATGTAGACAATGGAAACAGTGCAAAGACTAACAGACTGCTTTCTGTGAGGGGGTGAGGGGAGGAAAGTGAGATTAGAGGAAAAATTGTAAAATTCAAAGTAAATAAATTTAAATGAAAAAATATTCATAAGGTTCTATCTTGACTATCGCATGCTCTGAGAATATCTAATAATAGTTATTCTTAATTTTTTGCAAGGAATAGTGTTTCTCTAGATGTCTTTGGGTAATAAGATGTATATTTCATTAATATTATACACATTTTATTATGTTATCTTCCAAATATTTTTCTTATCAGAATCATCATTATCATATCTATCTATCTATCTATCTATCCATCATCTATCTATCTATATAAATTCAAAGGCTTTCAGAGATAAATGATTCTGTGTCAGGTTTCCACTCTATGATTCTTTTATGATGAATGTTCTATGGATTCTTATAGAGATAGACAAAATGCCTTTTTTGGGGGTGAGAATTAAAATTTAACATCAAATTTTATATTATTCTTGTCATTATTTTTTTAAAATGGAGATATCTGAAAGGATTAGAATATTCTTGAGTACAGATATAATTATTTTAATCTTTATATTCCCCTCCTTATTCCATACTTGGCTTCCTGGACATTGACTAGAACTTCCCTCTGTCACGTTGACATTTCCATCCATTTATATTATTGGTGAGTTCCTCTTGTTGCCTTCATTTTGAGGAATTTCCTCGACTGATCAACTTTTATTGTTCTTCCTCTCTGCTTCTGACTTTCTGGAGTTTGACATCCCCATACCTTTTACTGATTCCTTCCCTGGAATTTTAGCTTTATTTTGTGTGATATCTGCTTGGAGAAGATAGCTTTCCTTTGCTTCTACTTGTATCCCAGAACTTAGAACAGTTCCTAGCATGCCATAAGCACTCAGTAAATTCTTTTTGCATTACCTTCATCCTTAGTATCTATTATAAATCCTGCACATAGTAGGTGCTTAATAAATATTTCAAGGAATGAACAAATCTATTGGTTTATCAGAACCAATTATATTGAGCTATATTAACAATTGAAGGTGTTTTGCCTCGAGAATAGAATAATAGTTATGTAAAAATGACTTCAAGAATGAATTCTTTGCCCTATACCAAAATAATGTCAAAATGAGGACAGGATTTAAACATAAAGGATGATACCATAGACCAATTAAGAGATCAAGAAATGCTCTATCTATTGTATCTATGGAAAGGGGAGAAGTTTATTACCAAATAAGAAATAGAGAACATTATAAATTATAAAATGAATAATTTTGACTATATTAAAATAGTTTTTGCACATATAAAATGAATACAGCCAAGATTAGAAGGAATGCAGGACACTGCGAAACAATTTTCACAGCTAACAAATATTTCTGATAAAGGACTCATTTCTACTGAATCAAATTTATAATTTTACAAGTCATTCTCCAATTAATAAATGGTCAAAGGAATGACCAGACAGTTTTCAGATGAAGAAACTAAAGATATTTATAGCTATATGAAACAAATGTTCTAAATTATTATAGACTATAGACTGCAATTCTAAGGAACTATCTTATAGCTATCAGATTGGTTAAGATGACAAAAAATGAAAATGATCAATGTTGGAAAGGATATAGGAAAATTCAGACATTAATGCACTATTGGTAGAGTTGTGAACTGCTCCAACCACTCTGGAGAACAATTCAGAACAATACCCAAAGGGCAACAGAACTGTGCATATCCTTTGTCCAACAATACCTTTACTAAATCTGTATCCCAAAGGGTTCATAAAAATGAGAAAATTCCCATATATTCAAAAATATTTATAATAGCTATTTTTGAAGTGGCAAAGAATTGGAAATTGAGGGGATGCTCATCAATTGAGGAATGGCTGAACCAGTTATGGAATATATGAATGCTATGGAGTACCATTTAGCTATAAGTAATTATGAGTGACTGGACTTTAGAAAAGCTTAGAAAGACTTGCATGAACTAATGCTGAGTGAAGTGAGCAGACCCAAGAGAGCATTACTTACATTAGTAACAACACTGTGAGATGATCAACTATGATGAATGTAGCTCCTATCCGCAGTTCAGTGATCAAGGACAATCCTAACAGACCTATTAAGGAAAATGCCATCCACATTCCAAGAAAAATCTATGAAGTATAAATGCAGAACAAAGCATAGTATGTTCACTTTTTAAATCTTCTTTTATGATTTTTCTTTTTTTTTCCATGTTTTTTTTCCTCCCTAGTTCTAATTCTCCCTTCACAATATGGTTAATATCAAAACATGTAAAACATGATTGTGTATGTATAACTTTTTACCAGATTATTTGCCACAATGTGGAGAAAGGGCAGAAGGGAGGGTGATAGAAAATTGTAGAACTCATAAACTTTCAAATGGATGAATGTTGTAAACTACCTTTGCATGTAATTGGAAAAACAAAAATAAAAAAAGAATTAATTCTTTGATGAAAGGTTAATGATAAAGCATTAAGAAAGACATTCATAAAGAATTTTGAATCTAATTAAAAGGGAAGATGAAAACTAATCTAGTTATTTCAAGGACAAACAGATATAGTATTAATCATTTTCAGTATCTTTGCTAGTTATAACATCTGTTTTTTTTTTCAAATTTAATATTAATTTCTAAATTGTCAGGGTATTCTGAATGTTTGATGCAAATTACCAAGTACAATACATTCCAAATATGTGAGTCCTTCTCATATTTGAGGACAGTGATGTGTCATCTAATAATGTTTATAAAAGTTCCAGGCATCCTGTGGGCATGTAACAAATTAAGTGATTGATTGCATCCTCTTTCAAGAAGAAAAGATTTTTTTTTAAATCCTGAGGTCAGTGAATTTTACTTTTTTAAAGAAAGTGTTCTCTTGTTTTTTAATAATTACATTCTCTGAAGTGCCTTAAAACATTCTGTGTGAGATATATATTTTTTAATTTGAAAGAAATTTAATAATTGTTTTAGACAATAAGTTTCCAGGAAACCATCATTTTGAAACAATCAAGTGAGGCATAATGTGCAAACAATTTAAAGACAAAAGAAGCAAGACCAAATCTCTCAAATAACAAATCACTCAGTGATGAGAGAAAACAGAAAAAAAAGAAAACTTGATAAGAACATATAGAGAAAAATAATGACCATGTAATATTATTTGGACTGTATCAAAGAACAGAAAGGATATGAGATTTTGTTAACTGAGGGATATGCCTCCACAGAAATATAGGATGATCCTAGAGGTTAAGTAACTTGCTAAGAGAGACACATATATTGCAGGATTTTTTTTTTTTTACTCTAAGGTCTAGGTTTTTCTGAATCTAAGTCCTGTGCTCTATCCATGGACCATGCTATCATTTCCCTAGTCCAAGTCTTACTAGGCTAGACCTGAAAAGAAAATTTGTTCTTTACTAATTTTGGTGAAAGTAAACAAATAATCTAAGCTTCAAGTATTCATTTTGATTCATAGAACTTGATCCATATCTCAAATTGTTAAATAAGTTTATGAAATGTATATCTCACAATTTTTTTTAGCTTTAATTGAAGGAATACAGATAAATAAGTACAACACTAGTAGCATAGATACAAACTAATTTAGTAACAAGTAGAGGTGGACCAGCAGGTCCAGGGAATCAGGATAACCTTATAAAAGTTAGCATTTCAGCTGAGGTTTAATGAAAATTAAATATTCCCTCATGGTAGCTAGTGGTGCAGTAGATGTAGTTGGAAAGATCTGAATTCAAATCCAGTTTCAGATATTTATACTAGATCTATGACTCTGGGCAAATCATTTAACCCTGTTTGCAGAAGTTCCCCATCTATAAAATGAACTGGAGAAGTAAATGGCTAACCACTTTAGTATCTTTTTCAAGAAAACTAGAACTGAAATGACTGAACAATAGCAACAAGATATTCATCAAGACAGAGGTGAAGAGGGAATACCTTTCAGGCATGAGGGATAGCATGTACAAAGTTAGAACACTGAGGACAGTATAGGAAATAACAAGCTGATTGCTTTTGTTATGACATAGCTAATGAGGAATAATGTGTATTAAAAATATAGAATAGAGCTAGATTGTGTTAAGTTTTAAAATTAAACATAGGATCTCTCCTCATTTCTTTTGAGTATGTTGGAACACTGTGAGAGGAGAAAGATTATCTTCTTCACTCCCTAGCAGCCAGCTCCTAGGCTTACACAAAAAATGGTAGTAAGAAAATATGTTTGCTTAGAGGTATCTGAACCTAGACATCCAGCCTGTAGATTCCTCTTTTTTGTCTTTCTTTTTCCAGACACAGGTGACCAAAGATCAATTTTGATATGGTTGTTTTGAACCTTGGCTTTCACTTAGTGAGTTCAAGAGGTCAGGAGCTCCTGGATGCTGGTTCTTAGCAGGTGATCTCTGCAGCAACTTCACAGAGAGATAAAAGAACTAAGAAAGCTCAAACCCGGCCCCTTGTGAGCTTCACAGACAGTAAAGGTCAGAGGTGAAAGGGAAATATCTCTTAAATAATTTCATAAGTTTTCTAGGAGTTTTTAGACCTTCCTCTCCTTCCCAACATTCATTTTAAATAGTTTATTTTTTTTGTGGAGGGAGAGTTTGTGTTTAATCATGTGTTTGGGCTTCTTGTGCAGAAGAATGACATGGTCAGAACTGCTTTGAGAACATTAATTTGGTTGCTGTAAGGTAGATGGCTTAGAGAGGAGAGAGGATGAAGATGGTGAGATCAACTAGCATGCTATTACCAAAGTTCAGGAGAAGATCAATGAAGACCTGAACTAGGGACTATGGGATTAAAGAGAGGAGAAATGTCAGAGATATTCTGTAAGTAAAGTCAATAAAGCTTGGCAACTTATTGGATATGTGGAGTGAGTAAAAAAATGAGTTCTATTTTAGGCATGGAGAATTTGAAATGCTTATATCTCATACAGATGGTAATTTGATACAGATTTATTATTTTTAATACTAGGAATATCTACAGATATCTACCATATTTTTTAGGTCAAATGATCTAATGAAATGTTGGGTTTTGGGGTTGCATTCTGTGGTTTGTCACTTTCTTGCAGTAAGATCTTAAGAAATTAATTTAATATTTTTAGTACAAATCACATCTTTAAGCAATGAATTTCTGGAAAATGAATGATATTGAACTCTTTTCTTTCTTTTAGAAGTAGGTAGTATATTGATTTAGTGGCAGGAAGCATAATGTCAAAACCTGACTCTGCTACTTACTAAACTGGGTGATTAAGGAAGTTATTTACTTAAACTTCAATTTCATCATCTATCCACTGGAGAAAAAAAATGTGAAAATAGAATGAGCATATTCTTTAAGTGTTTTATAAACCTCTAAGTTTAATCATTAGGAAGGGGAAGAGGAAGAAGAGGAATTAGTTGAAGAAGAAGATGATGATGATAATGAGGAAGATGATAACAATAACAATTATGATGATGATCAGGTAGCTGGAGGAAACCAAAATGATGAAGAATTAGAGATGATACATTTCCTTCTTTGAGAAAGGAGGTTAAAACAGATCAAGAAGAATTATGAATAAAGTATATCAAAAGTAAAAGAATAGGCTCATAAAATATTTGAACTGAAAGGTACCTGAGAGATCATCTAGATAAAACTGGTCATTTTAATAATTAGAAATAAGAGGTTCAAAGCAATAAAATGTCCTGTCAAAAGTCACAGAGTCTCTTCTTGGAAAAAAACTGAAACTAGAACCAGAGTATTCTGACTTTCTGTT
Organism: Macrotis lagotis; assembly: GCF_037893015.1. NCBI lineage: Eukaryota > Metazoa > Chordata > Mammalia > Peramelemorphia > Peramelidae > Macrotis > Macrotis lagotis. The sequence continues at coordinate 134,049,600 of NC_133662.1, read as the reverse complement.
TTTTATCTTTTCAAAACAGCTTTTCAGATTAATCTATATCATGATTTTAACTTAATGGGGAAAGAATATTTCATTTGGCAGTTAAGTGGATAGAATGAGTATTAAAGAACTGAGTTCAGATCCTACCTCGATCATTTACTGTAAATTAAGTTTTTTAAAAAATCTATAAAATTAGAGAATGGGATTTGTTGATGATATCCAAGGTCATCTACAATTTGACATTACAATCTTGTAATCCTTAGGAGATGCTTTTGGATAAGTCACAAGGGGTTATATTTTATTTGTATAGGGACATAGGAAAATCAAATATATCTTTTTTTGTTGCCCTTTTTCTTATCTGGGTAAACCAGCTGTGTTCCTTTCAAGTTTTCCATTTAAGGTACTCTGACATTCAGGCAGCTAGAGGACATAATGGATAGAACATGGGCCAGGCCTTGGAGTTAGGAGGATGGGAGGTCAAATCCAGTTTCAGATGCTTGACATTCATTAGCTGTGTGACCTTGAGCAAGTCACTTAACCCTAACTGTCTCACATTCAGGACTCTCTCAATCTAATATCTAAGCACTGGCTCCAGATGACTCTAGAGGAGAAAGTGAGGCTGCTGAATTTGCATAGGACCTCCTCACTCAAATCCAATTCATGTGCTTATCATGGCATCATCTACCTGATGTGATAGTCTTCTTTGAGAATAAAGGACTAAACATCATCATTACATCTCCCTGACATGTTTCATCATGATAGGGAAATGACATTGTATTGGGAATTAGAATATTTGGGTTTTTTAAACTTTTACTTATTTAAAGCAATGGGACTTGACCAAAGTCACACAGCCAGTCAATTATTAAGTGTCTGAGGTCAAATTTGAACTCAGGTCCTCCTGACTCCAGGGCCAGTGCTCTATCTACTGTACCACCTAGTTGCCCCAGGATATTTGGTTTCTTTTTTTTTAGAGGTTTTTGTAAGGCAAACAGGGTTAAGTGACTTGCCTAAGGCCATACAGCTAGGTAATTATTAAGTGTCTGAGACTGGATTTGAACCCAGGTACTCCTGACTCCAGGGCCAGTGCTTTTTATCCACTGCACCACCTAGCCGCAGAATATTTTGTTTCTAATCCCTAAGCAGTCACTTTAGAGAAGTCACTTGGATCAAAGATTTTAGAGCTAGAAATGACCTTAGAGGTAATCCAACCCAATTGCTTCATTTTAATAAAAGATGAAAAAACTGAAGCCCTAGCGTTTGGTACTGTGTGATGACAAGTCTTCTAAATGCCAATGGGGCCTGAAAAACTGAGGACTCAGCAATTGCTGAATTAGAATGGAGTATAAATGTGAAAGGATTGATCTACCCATCCCTTATCCTACACCTGGGTTTTAAAGAAGGAGAACTACATTGAGATTCTTTAGCAGTAACTCCAGGTGTTGCCTGGTCTTTCAGTTGGAGGGAAGATAGCAACAACCTACTCTTTCCACTCTTCATTTCCCTTCTATGCATTCACACTCACAGATCAGGTCCCAAAGTTAACTACTAGTACTGTTCCAAGGGTTTTAGAGGTCACTTTAAATAACTGGGTTTCTAGTACTGTCATTCATTGATAATCAGTTGGTCAGCCTTAAGTTAGCTTTTAGAAGGTGGATTTACTAAGCTGGCATTGTAAGAACAATTGATACTTTCACTTCCACAAAAGGGGCCCCTCTCCTTATATACAAATATAATGTGTGTGTGTGTGTATATATATATATATATATATATATATATATATATATATATATATATATATATACACATATATTTAAGTACAAAATGTTGCTAGGGGAAGTCAGGTTAATTAAAGTACAGTGCTAGTGAGGCACATAAGGCATATACAGCAAAGGGGTACTTTGACCCCTGCTCCGGGAAGTTCTTTTCCTAAGAGAATATTCATGAAGCACTACTTAGATGTAATTTTATTGGGTACAGAATCTATGTATCTTTTGTTTCTGTTTCTGTAGCATTTTTTGAATTTGTCTCTTTCACTCTAATTACTTTCCATCATCCTTTGTAAAGCTGCATCACTTCCCACCTGAACTATTGTAGTAGCCTGTTAGTTGATCTTCCCTATTCTATTCCATCCTTTATTCAGCTACCAAGGTGATCTTTTTAAAACAAATGTTAATCTTATCACCCCTCTACTCAATAAACTCCAAGACTGTATTATCATTGAGATTAAATATAATATTTTTGTTTGGCTTTTAAAGCCCTTCGCAAGCTAATTCATTCCTACTTTTCTAGTCTTCTTATACTTTACTCCTATCAACATGCTATATGAGCCCGGGACACATGTCTTATTGTTCTTTGCACAGGATAATCCATCTTCTAACTTTGTACTTTTTTAGAGGCAACCCCCCATTCTTGCAGTATTTTTCTTCTGCCTTCTAGATTCCAGGGTTTAACTAGCTTTTTTTCATGATTCACCTCAAATTTCCATCTTTTGCAGGTCTTTCCTAGTCTTTACTCCTTCCCCTACAGCTCAATACCTTCTCTGTGAGATAATCCCCTATTTAACCAGTATATATTTTGTTTGTAAATAAATTTGCATATTGTTTCTCTAATTGTAATGTGAGTTACAAGAGAATATGCCTTTCTTTATATCTCACTATTACAAATTAAGTATTTGAAAATGCTTACTGCCTGACGAGTTATTTGTCACTTCAGTCATGAATTCTAAAGCAATAATCAGGCTCAGTAACCTTTCCACATCTATTTGCTGATGGTCCTACTGCTTTTGACCACTAAAACTTTGATTGATAACTGTGACTATGTTGGATCACACTTAGGATCTGTTTCTTCTGAACTCACCCAATTGGTACCTTGAGCACTTTCATCCTGATATTGCTTATTCAGGGAAGGAAACAAGAGGTAGATCCATCCCAGTTAGACATACCCTAGAAAAGATATGTGTTTGAAGCAATCTTGCATCCAACTGAAAGACCAGGCAACACCTTTTCTACTTCGGATTCATTAGCAGTAACTCAATGTAGCTCTCTTTCTTTAAAACCCAGGTGCAGGGTAAGCGATGGGTAGATCAGTCCTTCCACATTTATACTCCATTCTAGATCAGCAATTGCTGAGTCCTGTTTTTCAGGCCCCAATGGCATTTAGAAGACTTTTGTCATCACACAGTACCAAACCCTGAGTCATCATGACCAGAAGCAGCATTTCACCAAACTTATATAAAGCCATTTGGGCTGAAACTGAGACAGGAGCATGTCAATATACTTCAAGCACTGTCCAATTCTCACTGATCACATATACAATAAGGAATTTCTACTAGATTATTTCTAAGGAGTATTTTATCTCAAGCATTCTATTATCTATAAACTTGCAAGCTAGAGTAAGAGAAAAGGTCTTCTTTCTAATTTTTCCTACCAAATAAGTTATTAGACCTTTAGAATTATAATGAAAAATATGAAAAAGGTTCAGGATGTGTAGAGACAATTGACATTACTGAGCCTACATTTACACAAATATTTGCCTTAAAAATATTACTTGGGCCAGATCTGTGTTAGAATGCTATGCTGTTAATATTACTTATAAGAAATGAATATGGCCATTATTCTCATGTTACCTATATGGAGATGATAAAGGGATATCTTTCTATGTTCTTTGTCTCCCTTGCTATTTTATTTAAATAATACTTTCATAATGCCCATATTTGTTATTTTATACATTTAGGGTAGCAGCTGATTTAAAATAGTGGATCAAGTTATGTCCAGACACATTCTAGGAATCCCCACCAACTTTAAATAAAGGCACACTCTATGGTGAAAATTTTAATCATGTATGGATGGCTAACCTGAAACTGAATTTGTTTCTCAGTTTAAAAATTGCATAATATCTTTTTTCTTCTTTTCTTCCTTGGTAAAATGTCAAATACAAAAAAAGATCAATTGTCACTAATTCTTGAAATTGGAGTCTAAATGAAAGCCTGCTGTATTTTATGTGTCTATTAAATTATATTAGTAGTAGGAAGCATGGAAACATAATTGGCGGAGAACTGGAGCTAATTGACAATTCCTAGGAAGAATTACTGTATTTTAGGTGTCCAGAATCTCTTTGCTTCAGTATTAACCACTGTCAGACTCTGGACTCCATGAGTTTTCAACAGTAATGACAGCGATTAACAACATATTAATAGCAATAAAAGCCTTGATGAGAAAGGAATGTTTCTTTCTACATAATAAAAACCATATAATATTATTGTGTACATAGTAAGGTACTTATTTTTATTAATCATTGTTATTACTTAAATTGTTAAAATCTTTAATCTTGGAAAGCTAGCTGAATTGAAATTGGTTATAGATAGAAGGTACAGGGGTCAGGTAAAGATAAAACTAGCTCTTTTTCACTCCTTTCACCAAGGTCAGTGTAATTTAGTAGTTAGAGAGCCAACTCTGGAGTCAGGAAGCCCTCAGTTCAAGCCCTATAGCTATATCAACCTAGTCATTTGACCCTGGTTAGTCAATTTACCAGAACTCTATAAAACATATAATAGGAAGGAATCAGTGTTCATTGACATAGGAAGTTCCTCACTGAGATGTCCCTCAGTATAAGAAATAATAGGTCTGGTTTAAAAAAAAATTAAAAACCCTATAGCCATTACCTTTATTACAAAAGATAAGATAAAAACTCCTTCCCTTCTTAGTGAGTGGAAAGTTGCCAACACCTCTGGATTGATTTCAGCTGACCAATGAACATCCCAGGAAAAATAGCTTTGATATTTAACATATTCTAATTTTGATTTTTTTTTTTTTACAAAAGAGCTAATTAGAACTGGGAGGGGTTATCCTAATGCTCTCATTTTAGAGATAAGAAAACATGCAAAGAAAAGTTAAGAGATTCATTTAAGGTCACAAAATAAATAGATGGTAGGTAGTGTCAGAACTAAAACTCACGTGTCCTGACTCCATTTCTGGTATATTTTCTAATAGAACCCACTTCATATGATCTCACAAATAGAACTTGAAAGGATGGTAGATATCATTTAGTCCAATCCCTCATTTTTAAGATGAGAAACTAGGACAGACTAGTAAATTATAATAGCGATGAAAACAACAATAGTAATGATAATAACCAACAGTTATGTAGCACTTTACATATAAATATATTATATATACATATATATATATATATATATATATATTCATTTCATCCTAACAATATTGTCAGGTAGCTGGTATTATTATCCGTTTTACATATAAAGAAACTGAAACTGAGGTTAGTCCCTGTGGCTAGATTCAAATACAGATAGATCTTCCTGACTCCATGTCTCATTTTTCCAAGCATATGGTGCTCAGTGTAAGTCACTAGCCCCATCAGACCACTTTTCTCTTGTTGCTTCATTTGTAGCTCAGTGTTCTTTCCAATATACCATTCTTTTGTTTATGGTTGTGCCAATTCATGAAGATGAAAATCACATCGTTGTATTTGTAATAGTACTATGTAATATTTGTGCTAGTAATTATAGTATAATAAAATATTATAACATTTTCTATAGGTTAAGATCTTTATAACTCAATTCAAAAGATCCTAACCAATTTCAAATGAGACTGAGAGAAATATTTGAAATGAGATAAAAACTTGGGATATCTACTAAAGAGAAGCAGATAATAATATAATTCTACTCTGCAAAATATGCATATATCTACACATACATTCTTATAATGAGTAAAGAACAATGTTTTCTTTATGCAAGTGTGCACAAACTATCCTATGTGAATATGGATTTTAAACTTGAAAGTTCTATGAAAAATGTCACTCCTTGGTTTTATTTTTTTTATATATTTTTCCTGAAAGGACCAGACACAGGGTCACCATATGGAAGTGATTTAGAGGATTATTCAAATAAGTTCTCACTGCCACTAGTTTCTTACTTCATCACAAATCTGTCCTAAGTTGGAAGTACACCTTATGACCATATGAATACTTTACTCACACTATTTAGTTGATATATGTGAAACAGGTATCATATTTCTTCTGCTTAACTCTAAAAGAAAGAACTATAGAAAATGGGTAGGTGCAGTTCAATAGAAAGAAAAATTTATTAGTGCTTAGAGCTATCCCAAATTTCAATTTTCTATCTGGCAAGGTAATGAGATTCCTGTTACTACAAGTCTTTAAGCAGATACTGGATTATCATTCATATTTACTATTATAAGTTAATCATTCTTCAAGTAAAGTTGCCCTATTTTAGAAGCTGAAAGTCACTTCTGAGGCTCTATCCAATGCTGATGATTCTAGCCAACTATGAGGATTCTCTGAAATATCACACAAGACTATGAGACAGAATTGAGTAGCCAAAAGTTTAATTGATGAGGAGACAGATGACCTGAGTTCTATGATTTTTACAATTTTTAATTTTTGTTTCAGCTTTTTCTTTTAAGGTCTTGAACAGGTCATTTTGGGTTTGCATTTCCATGTGTGCAGTAGCAGCTAACACTTATAGAGAACTTAAGTATTTGCAAAGCACTTTACAAATATTAGTTTATTTGAACTTCTCAACACTACTGGGAAAGAGATATAATTAATATCCTCATTTTATAGGTGAGGAAACTGAAGCAGACAAAGGTTAAGTGACTTGTTGAAGGTCAAAATATAGAAATATCTGAGAAACAATTTCAATTCAGATTTTCTACATTACAGGTCCTGCATTCTATGCACTAGGTCAAATAGATATTTTATAGAAAATCTTCCATTCTAAAATTCTAAGAAACTTGTATAATGTTTTCTCCTGTCATTTTCTCAAGATTTTAATGCCTGTTGTGCTCTTATTGTAAATGACTATTGCCTAATAAACTTAATCTTTATGAGGATTTAGACATAAAAAACAATATTATAAGTAAACTAGAAGATCAAGTAGTAGTTTACCTGTAAGATCTATGGAAAGGGAAGCAGTTTATGACTAAGTAAGAGAGTGGAGAACATCATTAAAAACAAACTAGATAATTTTTATTACATTAAATTAAAAAGCTTTTGCACAGACAAAACCACTGTAACCAAGATGAAAAGAAATGTAGTAAATTGGGAAACAATTTTTACAACTAGTATATCTGACAAAGGACTTATTTCTAAAATATACAGAGAACTGAGTCAAATTTTCAAAAAAACCCATTCCCCAATTGACAAATGGTCAAAGGATATGCAAAGGCACATTGCAGATGAGGAAATCAAAGCAATCTATAGTCATATGAAAAATTGCTCTAAATCATTACATATTAGAGAAATGCAAATTAAAGCATCTCTCTGAGATACCACTTCACACCTCTCAGACTATGACCAGAATGGATAATGATCAATGTTGGAAGGGATGTGAGAAATCTGGGACATTAATACATTGTTAGTGGAGCTGTGAACTCATCCAACCTTTCTGGAGAGAAACTTGTAATTACACTGAAAGGGCAACAAAAATGTCCATACCTTTTGGTCCAGTAATACCACTACTGAGTCTATATCCTGAAGAGATTATGAAAATTGGTAAAACATCACTTGAACAAAAATATTCATAGCAGCCCTGTTTGTGGTGGCAAAGAATTGGAAATTAAGTAAATGTCCTACAATTGGGGAATGGCTTAACAAACTGTGGTATATGTATGTCATAGAACACTAATATTCTATTAGAAACCAGAAGGGATGGGATTTCAGGGAAGCCTGGAAAGATTTGCATGGACTGATGCTGAGCAAGATGAGCAGAACCAGAGAAATATTGTACACCCTGATGGCGGCATGGGAGTGATGACCAACTTTGATGGACTTGCTCATTTCATCAATGCAACAATCAGGGACAATTGTGAGGGTATCTGTGATGGAGAATACCATCTGTATCCAGAGAAACAATTGTGGAGTTTGAACAAGGACCAAAGACTATTACCTTTAATTTAGGAAAAAAATGTTATCTCATTATGTAATTTTTCTATCTCTTATACTTTATTTTTCTTCCTTAAGGATATGATTTCTCTCTCATTACATTCAATTTAGATCATTCTATACCATGGAAGCAATGTAAAGACTAACAGACTGCATTCTGGGTTGGGGAGGGAAGCAAAATTAGGGGAAAAATTGCAAAATTCAAAATAAATAAAATCTCTAAAAGATTAAAAAAATAACAACTTGTATGCTATGTGGGGTATAACCTTATGCTTGGAAAAATCAGCATTTTTGTTCATTAAAAATTCTCAAATCCAGATACATTAAGTGACAAAGAGAGTTTATTACATAATTTCACAAATAGTGTTAAACATTTCCATTATTAAAATTTAAGGTGCCCTCAATCAAACTCTCTTGCCCCAATTAATTGATTCCCTTCCTCTCTGTTGCCCTCCAAATTTCATTTCCTAATGTCACCTCTCTGATTTAGATGTTGATAAAATTCTCTTGGGAAAGTTTTAGATGTTCCCCAACTCACAATCTTTATGTTTCGGGTGTTTATTTGTGACTTGCTAAAAATGTCAAATTTATCTTCTCATAAAAACCCATTGTGTTTAGGTTTCCAATGCTAACTGTTCAATCATGTTTATATCAGCATTATGCATGCTAAAATTGTAATGATGCAGAGAAAATTAGCATGCCTCTTGGAAAAGAATGTCATTCAAATTCAAAAGGTTTTCATGAATTTTGAATGTAATGGAATACTATTGTATCATAACAAATGACAAAAAATAGTTTGAGGAAAAACTTGGGGAGCTTATAGGATTTGGTGCAGAGGGAAGTGAGCATAATCACTAGAACAAATTATGTAATTATAGCAACATCATTAAAACAATTTTGAAAAATGTAAAAACAATGCACTAAAGAATCAGGATTCAAAAAAGACCAACAATAAACAATTATATATTATATAAAATATTATATATCTATCTATCTATATCTATCTATCTATCTATATCTATATCTACATCTACATCTACATCTACATCTATATCTATATCTATATCTATATCTATCTATCTATCTATCTATCTATCTATCTATCTATATATATATATATAAAAGCAGTGAGGTACAGTATCAAGATTCAGATTTAAATATTTTGGATTTTATAATTCCAAGTCACCTGTTCTGTATACTGGGTGATTTTTTTTAAATTCAAACATTTTATTTTTATTCTTTTCAATTTATTTATTTATTTTTTAATTTTACAGTTTTTCTCCTAATCTCTCTTCCCTTCCGCCATCCCCCAACAGAAGGCAGTTTGCTATTCTTTCCATTGTTTCTATGCTTTACACTGGTCAAAAATGAATATGTTGAGAGAGAGATCATATATTTATGGGAAAAAAATTTAAGAGATAGCAAAATTACATAGTGAGATAATGTATTTTTTAATTAAAGGTAATAGTTTTTAGTCTTTATTCAAACTTCACAATTCTTTCTCTGGATATAGATGTATTCTGCATCGGAGATACCCCCAAATTGTCCCTGATCGTTGCACTGATGGAATGAGCAAGTCCATTAAGATTAATCATCAACCCCATGTTGCTGTTATGGTGTACAATGTTCTTTTGGTTCTACTCATCTTGCTCAGCATCAGTTCATGCAAATCCTTCCAGGCTTCCCTGAAATCTCATCCCTCCTGGTTTCTAATAGAACAATAGTGTTCCATAATGTACATATACCACAGTTTGTTAAGCCATTCCCCAGTTGAAGGACATTTACTTAATTTCCAATTCTTTGCCACCACGAACAGGGCCACTATGAATATTTTTGTACAAGTGATATTTTTACCCTTTTCCATAATCTCTTCAGGGTATAGACCCAGTAGTGGTATTGCTGGATCAAAGGGTATGGATATTTTTATTGCCCCTTTAGGTGTAATTCCAAATTTCTCTCCAGAAAGGTTGGATGAATTCACAGTTCCCTTAACATTGCATTAGTGTCTCAGATTTCCCACATCTCTTCCAATATTGATCATTGTCCTTTCTGATCATATTGGCCAGTCTGAGAGCGGAGAGGTGGTACCTCAAAGATGCTTTAATTTGCATTTCTGATTTAGAGAATGATTCAGAGAAATTTTTCATATGACTATGTATTGCTTTGATTTCCTCATCTGCAAATTGCCTCCACATATCCTTTGATCATTTATGAGTTGGGGAATGGATTGTATTTTTTAAAATAAATTTGACTCAATTCTCTATATATTTTTGAAATAAGTCCTTTGTCAGAAATACTACTTTTAAAAATTGTTTCCCAATTTGCTTCATTTCTTTTGATCTTGGTTACAGTGGTTTTGTCTGTGCAAAAGCTTTTTAATTTAATGTAATTAAAATGAACTAGTTTGTTTTTCATTATGTCCTCCATCTCTTCCTTGATCAGAACCTGCTTTCCTTTCCATAGATCTAACAGGTAAACTATTCCCTAATCTCCTCATTTGCTTATAATACTGTCTTTTATGTCTAAATCCTGTATCCATTTTGATCTTATCTTGGTATAGGGTGTGAGGTGTTGGTCTAATCCAAGTTTCTGCCATACTAACTTCCAATTTTTCAACAGTTTTCTCAAAAAGAGAATTTTTATCACAAAAGCTGGACTCTTTGGGTTTATCAAATGGCAAATTACTATAACCATTTCCTGCTATTTTACCCAGTCTATTCCACTGATCCACCACTCTATTTCTTAGTCAGTACTAGAGTTTTGATGACTAATGCTTTATAATATAATTTTAGATCTGGTAGGGCTAAGCCACCTTATTTTGCCCTTTTAAATCCCTAGAAATTCTCATTTTTTTTCTCCATATGAATTGATTTATTTTTTAGACAGTGATGTACACAATGAGTTTTAGAAAAACAGTGAGTTTTTCTAACTCATTAAAGTAATTTTTTGAAATTTGGATTGGTAGGGCACCAATTAGTTTAATTAAGATAGAATTGTCATTTTTTTATTTTTTAGCTTGGCCTATCCATGAGCAGTTGATATTTGCCTATTTATTTAAATCTGATTTTATTTGTATGAGAAGTATTTTATACTTGTTTTCATAAAGTTTCTGAGTCTGCCTTGGCAGGTAGACTCTGAAGTATTTTATATTGTATGAAGTTACTTTGAGATTTCTCTTTCTAGCTCTTTCTGTTTTATCTTGCTAGTCATATATAGAAATACTGAGGATTTATGAGGGTTTATTTTATATCCAGTGACTTTGTTAAAGTTAGTAATTGTTTCTAGTAGATTTTTAGATTTAGATTTCTTGGGATTTTCTATGTATGCCATCATGTCATCTGCAAAGAGTGAGTTTTGTTTCTTCCTTCCCAATTCTAATTCCTTCAATTTCGTTTTCTTCTCTTATTGCTGAAGTTAACATTTGTTCCACAATATTGAATAGTAGTAGTAGTAGTAGTAGTAGTGGTGGTGGTGATAATGGGCATCCTTGTTTCACCCCCGATCTTATTGGGAATGCCTCTAGCTTATCTCCATTCCACATAATGCTTGTTGATGGTTTCAGGTAAATACTGCTTATTATTCTAAGGAACAATCCATTTATTCCTACGCTCTCTAATAGTTTTAGTAGGAATAGGTGCTGTATTTTGTCAAAGGCTTTTTCAGCATCTATTGAGAAAATCATATGATTTCTAATAGGTTTGTTATTGATATAGATAATTATATTAACAGTTTTCCTAATATTGAACCAACCCTGCATTCTTGGGATAAATCCTACTTGGTCATAGTATATTATCCTAGTGATAACTTGTTGTAATTGTTTTGCTAAGATTTTATTCAAGATTTTTGCATCAATATAGATGTAAATACCTGGTTTAGTTGTCAACACCATTTTGGTGTCATAGAAAAAGTTAGGCAGAGCTCCATCTTCACCTATTTTTCCAAAGACTTTATATAGATTTGGAAGCAATTGTTCCTTAAATGTTTGATAGAATTCGTTTGTGAATCCATCTGGCCCTGGAGATTTTTTTCTTAAGGAGTTCAGTAATGGCTTGTTTTCTGAGATAGGGTTGTTTAGGTATTTAATTCCCTCTTCATTTAACCTGGGCAACTTATATTTTTGTAAATATTCATCCATTTTACTTAGATTATCAAATTTATTGGCATACAGCTGTGCAAAATATTTTTAAATTATTACTTTAATTTCCTCATTGGTGGTGAGTTCACCTTTTTCATTTATGATACTAGCAATTTGTTCTTCTTTCTTTTTTTTAATCAAATTGACCAGAGGCTTATCAATTTTATTGTTTTTTTTCCATAAAAACCAACTCTTGGTTTCATTTATTAGGTCAATAATTTTCTTGTTTTCGATTTATTAATGTCTCCTTTAATTTTTTGAATTTTGCAATTGATATTTAATTGGGGGTTTTTAATTTGTTCTTTCGCTAATTTTTTTAGTTTCATGTTTAGTTCATTAATTTCCTATTTCTCTACTTTATTCATGTAAGCATTTAAAGATCTAATATATCCCCTGACTACTGCCTTGGTTGTGTCCCATAAGTCTCCGTATGTTGTTTCATTATTGTCATTATCTAGGATACAATCATTAATTTTTCTATAATTTGTTGTTTGATCCCCTCATTCTTTAAAATGAGGTTGTTTAGTTTCCAATTAGTTTTAAGTCTATCTCTCCCTGGTCCATTATTGCATGTGATTTTTTTTTAAGAAAAATTTTATTTATTTTAAGTTTTATAATTTTCCCCCTAATCTTTCTCTGCCCCATCCCCTGAGCAGTCTGTTAGTCTTTACATTGTTTCTGTGGTATAAATTGATCTAAGTTGAATGTGATGAGAAAGAAATCATATCCTTAAGAAAAAAAATAAAGCATAAGAGATAGCAAAATTACATAATAAGATAATTTTTTTAAATTAAAAGCAATAGTCTTTGGTCTTTGTTCAAATTACACAATTCTTTCTCTGGATACAGATGGTATTCTCTATGTCAGATATTCCAAAATTGTGCCTAATTGTTGCACCAATGGAATCAACAAGTCCATTAAGATTGATCAACACCCCCCATGTTGTTGTTAAGGTGTACAATGTTTTTCTGGTACTGCTCATCTTGCTCAGCATCAGTTCTTGCATGTGATTTTTATTGCATTATGATCATAAGTTTTATTTTAGATTTATGACTGTATTAGAGCTATTTGGGAATATTTTGTTATCTTTTCATTTTTTTCATTTTTTTCCTTTTAAATTTATTTTTTATTCTCATTTTGTACAACTGTTTTTTTTACATTAATAAAATATTCTCTTTACAAGTAAACAAAATACCCCTCCTCCCTCATGAATGTAGATAGACTTGTTTGGGCGAAAAAAGTAAAGGGGAGAGAAAAAAAATTAAAATAAAAAATAATAATAGTAATAATTGTAGGTATGGCCAGGTGGCGCAATGGACGAAGCACCAGCCCTGGAGCCAGGAGCACCGGAGTCCACATCCAGCCTCCTAAACCCAACAATCACCCAGCCGTGTGACATGCAAGCCACCCGATCCCCACTGCCCTGCAAAAACCAAAAAAAAGAAAGGAAAAAAAAGACCCAAAATAAAATAAAATAGTAATAATAGTAGGGGTGGCTGGGTGGCAGACAGAGCATTGGCCCTTGAGCCAGGAGCACCTGGGTCCAAATCCGGCCCCAGACACCCAAAGATCACCCTGCTATGTGGCCCCAGGCAGGCAGGCCACCCAGCCCCACTTGCCCTGCACCCTCCCCCAAATAATAATAACAAAAAATGTGCTTGAGTCTTTGTTCCAACACCAACAACTCTGTCATGGGTGGATCTCATTCTTTATGATAAGTCCATCACAAAAGTTATTTCCATATTTTTCCACCATTGCCATTGCTGATCGCAACTCCCTCCTTTCTTATTTCTCCACTACCATGTACTCTATTTTCTCTCTCCTTTCACTATAACTCTGCTGTAGGGTCGCTGAGTGGTGCAGAAGACAGATCCCTGGTCCTGGAGCCAAGAAGCCCTGAGCCCCCATACCACCCCTTAGGCCCAGAATCCACCCAGCCCTGTGGTCCTGGGCAGGCCTTCCAATCCCAGCCCCTCGCAAGAATTAAGAAAGAAAATGTGCTATATCTGGCTACTCTCCCCCCATGGTCCATCCTCTCCTCCTTTATTCACATCCCCACCCCTTCCCCCTGCTCCCCCCTCCTTCTTACTCCCAGACGCCTATACCCCATTGAGTATATTTGCTGTTTCCTCTCCTAGCCACCTCTGATGAGAGCAAAGTTTCCCTCATTCCCCCTTGCCTCCCCCCTTCCATATCATTCCAATAGCTCATTGTAATAAAAAAAAATCTTATGTGAAATATCTTGGACTATTCCCCCTCTCCTTTTTCTTTCTCCCATTCCATTTCCCTTTTTTTCTATTGACTCCATTTTTATACCATATTTTATCTTCGAATTCAGCTTTCTCCTGTGCTTCAACTATAAAAGCTCTCTCTACCTGCTCTATTAACTGAGAAGGTTCATATGAGTATTATCAGTGTCATTTTTCTATGCAGGAATATATGTAGTTCATCCCCCCTCTCCTCCAATCTCCATGCTTCACCTGAGTCCTGAATCTGAAGATCAAACCTTCTGTTCAGCTCTGGCCATTCCAAAAGGAACATTTGAAATTCCCCTGGTTCATTGAAAGTCCATCTTTTTCCCTGGAAGAGGTCATTCAGCCTTGCTGGGTAGTTCATTCTTGGCTGCATTCTAAGGTCTTTTGCCTTCTGGTATATTGTATTCCAAGCCCTACGAGCTTCCAATGTAGCTGCTGCTAAGTCCTGTGTGATCCTGACTGCAGCTCCACGATATTTGAACTGTGTCCTTCTGGCTGCTTGAATATTTTCTCTTTGACTTGGGAGTTCTGGAACTTGGCTATAATATTCCTAGGGGTTGGTTTTTTGGGATCTCTTTCTTGGGGGGATCGGCGGATTCTCTCCATTTCTATTTTGCCCTCTGCTTCTAGAATATCAGGGCAATTTTCCTGTAGTAATTCTTTGAAAATGATGTCAAGGCCCTTTCCCTCATCATGACTTTCAGGTATTCCAATAATTTTTAAATTATATTTCCTAAGTCTGTTTTCCATATCAGTTGTTTTTTTCAATGAGATATTTCACATTTTCTTCTAATTTTTCATTTTTTTTTTGTTTTGAAGTATTGATTCCTGATTTTTGTTAAATTCATCAATCTCCCTGAATTCTATTCTTTGTCTGAAGGATTTGTTCTCCTCAGAGTTTTCTTATCTCTTTTTCCATCTGGCCAATTTTGCCTTTTAAAGCATTCTTCTCCTCAATAGCTTTTTGAACTGTTTTATCCATTTGTCCTAAGCTGGTTTTTAGCATGCTATTTTCTTCAGCATTTTTTTTGGATTTCCTTGACTAAGCTGCTGACTTCATTTTCATGTTTTTCCTGCATCTCTCTCCTTTCTTTTCCCAGTTTTTCTTCCACTCCCTCATTTGATTTTCAAAGTCTTTTTTGAGCTCTGTCATAGACTGATCCCAATTTCTGTTTTTCTTGGAGTCTTTAGATGCAGGAGCTTGTGCTTCCTCATCTTCAGACTGAGTATTTTGGTCCTTCTTGGGCTCATTTGCAAAATATTTCTCAATAGTCTTCTTTTTGTTTCTCTGCTTGCTCATTTTCCCAGACTGGGCCTGGTTTGGGGTGTTTCTTGAGCTTTTGGGACACTCCCACAAGGGTCTCATTGTGTGAGGCTCTGTCCTCCCTCCTGGTCTGTGAATGACCATAAGCGCCCCCCTCTGCCACAGGGCTGAGGTGGGGGGGGGCTTGCTGTTCTATGGGGGGGGCCTAGACTGCGATCAGGATCTGAATGTGGTCAGAGCCCCAGAGTCCTGTTCCAGGGGCAGAGGACAGAGCTCTGCAGTCTCTCTTCACTCCCCTCCCTCAGCTCAATGGGCTCATGCCCTGGAGGCTCCTGCTTATGGGCTCCACCTGCTTCTGTTTCCTGGATCAGGGCTGGGGAAAGACCATGCTGCTAGCTGTGTGCCCTGAGGGCTGGGCTCCACGTGCTGGCTCTGGCAGAGGTCCCTGCTATCCCCCCACTTTGTGTCCAGTGCTCCTTGAGGTGCAGCTCAGGAGACTCCCCCACTGCTGTGAGTTGAGACTCCCAGGGCTCTGGGGCTGCCTCCGGGAGGCTGAGGTTCTTTGGCTCTGTTGGGCCACCCCTCTGGAGGGCCGCCTCTCCAATCCCGGGGATTTTTCTTTCTACTCTTTTCCAGGTTACCTTGAGTAGGAGAACTGCCTCACTGGGTCCCTTTGTGGGTTCTGTCTCTCGAAAGTTTAGTTAGAGTCCTTAGTTTATGAGTTTTATGAGAGAGCTCCTAAGACTCGATCCCTTCTTGTCCCCATCTTGGCTCCGCACTATCTTTTCATTTTTTATTGTATAAATATTTTATTTGTTTTCCAATTATATACAATAGAAGTTTCTACTAATCATTTTTGCAAGGTTTTGAATTTTATAATTTTCCCCTTTCCTTCTCACTCCTCCCCCCAATAGAAAGCAATCTGATATTCTTTACATTTGTTTCCATGACATGTATGGATCAAAACTGACTGTGTTGAGGGAAAAAAAAAACATATCCTCAAGGAAGAAATTATCAGAGATAGCAAAATTATGTGATATAAAGGATAACTTTTTAAAAATTGAAGGTAATATCGGGTGGCTAGGTGGCACAGTGGATAGAGCACTGGCCCTGGAGTCAGGAGTACCTGAATTCAAATGCAACCTCAGATATTTAATAATTACGTAGCTGTGTTGCCTTGGGCAAGCCATTTAACCCTATTTGCCTTGCAAAAACTAAAAAAAATTTAAAAATTGAATATAATAATCTTTCATCTTTGTTTAAACTCCACAGTTCTTTCTTTGGAGACAAATGGTATTCTCCATCACAGATCCCCTAAAATTTTTTCCTGATTATTGCACTGATGGAGTGAGCATGTCCATCAAGGCTGATTTTCACCCCATCTTGTTGTTAAGTGTACAGCATTTTTCTGTTTCTGTTAATCTCACTCAGCATCAATTCATGGAAGTTTTTCCAGGCTTTTCTGAAATCCCATCCATACTGATACATAATAGAAAATTAGTGTTCAGCTGTTCCCCAAGTGATGGACAT
Organism: Macrotis lagotis; assembly: GCF_037893015.1. Lineage (NCBI taxonomy): Eukaryota > Metazoa > Chordata > Mammalia > Peramelemorphia > Peramelidae > Macrotis > Macrotis lagotis. The sequence goes on along the minus strand of NC_133662.1, from coordinate 134,032,517 downwards.
CCACTTGATTTCCAAATATTTGCCACTACAAACAGAGCTGCTTTATATATTTTTGTATATGTGTGGTTTTTATTCTTTTTCATGATCTCTTCAGGATATAGACATACTCAGTGATTTTAATGGGATAGAGAAAGTTTACTTTAATTCACATTCAAGTGTGACTGACCCCCCCCCCCCAAAAAAAAAAACCTCAGTCCTTCCAGGGGCTATTTTCTTTTTTAAGAAAGCTTTTTAACATAAGTAAATTTCAAAATTGTAAGAACTAATTATAAGGTAAATGTATGTTTGAGAAGCAATATGAAAACACATATTCATTTTTCCATGTTTATTTTATTTTCTCCAAAGTATATTAAAAAAACTGCTAGGATTGAAACCAGGAGATCTGATTTCCTTTCCCTACTTTGCCACTTACTACTGGTATAATCAATTAACAAGTCCCAAACCCTCTGAGCTTCACTGCCTTCATTTATTAAATGGATATGATAATCCTTATAGCTGGCAAGGTGGTTGTACAAATCAGATAACATAAAAGAAACCACTATATAAGTATAGATTCATCTTATTTTGGTGTCAGTTTTTCCTGTTCCCTCACATTCTTTTAATGAAATAATGTTCCCCTCACTAGTCCAAAAGTGAGTTTTTAACTCATATATTTAAGACTGAGAGGCACATCCACCTACTCCCCCCCCACACACACACACACACACACACACACACACACACACACACACACACACACACACCACTCAGATGACATCCATATTTTCCACTCTTTAGCTTCTTCTTATGGTTATATCCCTATTACACTACCACACAGTAGGTACCCATCATTGATCTCTTTGACTAACTGGTTTGCAAGTAGATCTGTACTTAGTGAAAAATATAATCACTAGGGAAGACATCACAGGTTGCTTCAGCTATCTTCTAATACTAAAAATTTTTTTAAATGGAAGGAAATCTTCTGTAATATGACTTCCCTTTAATTTCAGATACTCCAGTTTTCTTTTTAACCTTATCTATTTCCAAGCAAGAATACTAAAGTTTCTTGAGATATAAGATCCACAAATATAGAAAGGAATTTAAAACTTCAGTTTACTATAGGATTTTTTCCTCTCCAAAAGAAACCTCAGATGGTTGTAAAAGATTATTTTCTTAGCTATAGTTATAAGTTCTGAAAAAAAATATCTCTGCCTAGAACTGTATCATTTGTGCACATAAGCTGATGCTGGACATTGCTCTATGAAACAATCGGTCTGGAGCTGATAATTACAGACAACAAGATCGTCTTGTTATTTTTTAAACTTTGAACATTATTCAGCTTTCCCCACTCCCCGGTTAGATGGATAAAATTAAATATATAGAAAATGAGATCCTATGACTCAAAGGATTTGAGAACCTAAACTTTGTATTTGATTGCATTCACATGTAATTATAGGGACTTGTAATATAATTTTTTTTCTACTGGATGGGAATTGCAGATATGCAGTATGGGTTTACTTACCTGATTGCACATTTACTCTAATACTTTCTGAGTATTAAGAGCCTGAAGCATGCAGAAAAATAATAGGACTCTGTTGTTTTACTTGGATTGTAGTCAGCTATATCATTGCCTAAACACTAATGCTGTTTCCAAGAAAGATGCAATTGTAATGTTGGAATGGTGCACTGTGTGTGGTTTGCTTTTATTTTACTCTGAATTTATTTTTATACCTTGATATTTCATTTTGATTTAACAAGTATTTAGTTAAGGCTCACTATATGTGAAGTACTGTGCTAAACACTGGGGTAAAAACACCAGATGAAACAGAGTATAAACGCTCAAAGACTAGTACCTCTCACTCTATTGAGGGAATATGACATTTAAATAGAAAATGAAATATAATATAATTTGAAGAGTAAAAGAGCATTAAAAACTAAGGTACCTAGGAAAGGCATTTTGAATTCATTGCACATGAATTGAACTTGAAGGAATCTAAGGATTCTTAGAAAAGGAGTTGAGATTGTGAGATGATCAACTATGATGGAGGCAACTCCTCTCAGCAGTTCAATAATCAAGGACAATCCTGAGAGATCTATTAGGATTCAGAGGAAAAAAAAAACTATGGAGTCTGAATGCAGAACAAAGCATCCTTCATTCACTTTTTAAAACTTCTTTTATGCTTTTTCTTTCCAATTCAAGATTCCCCCCCTTATTCCTAATTCCTCTTTCACAATAGGATTAATATGGAAATATGTTAAACACAATTATACATGTATAATTTTCACCAGATTGTTCATCTCCAAGGGGGAGGGGTGTGAAGGGAGGGTGGTAGAAAAATGTGAAACTCATAAACTTGCAAATAGATGAATGTTGAAAAAAATGAATTCCATTCAAAGAAAGAAATGTGCTCAAATATAGAAGTGAGAGATGGAATAAGGCATTCAGAGAACAAAAATATAGAAGAGGAAGGAATAAGCATTTTTGTATCACCTATATGCCAGATACTAATGCCTTCCCTCTTTATTTTTTTACAAACATTATTTTTATTTAATCCTTACAACAATATTTTGAAGTAAGTTTTTGTTATTTTATCTTAATTTTATAGTTGAGAAAACTGAGGCGAACAGAGATTAAGAGTCAGTAAGGGTCTGGCTAGGTAGTGCAGTGCTTCTTGGAGTCAGGAGGACCTGAGTTCAAATCTGACCTCAGACACTTAATAATTACTTAGCTGTGGGGCCTTGGGCAAACCACTTAACCCCATTGCTTTGCCAAAAAAAAGTCAGTAAGACTAGACATAGAGCAGGTGAAAGGGAGTGTCCTTAGACTGGATTTAGATGGTAATAAACTTTAAAGGATAAAATGAAGGATCTGGAGCTCACCATAGTGGCTTCATTGGAAGCCACTGAAGACTTGAACAGAGAATTAATGACATGGTCAGGTCTCTACTTTACAAATATTATTTCACATCAGTGAAATAATCAATACTATCATCTGTACATGAGATATAGATGTTAAATAATTTTCATGAGAATTTTTCTCACATTGGAATCTGATAATAAAAGAATTAAATACATATAAAACACATATTTTCAATGGTTTTATCAGCAAAATGGATTTGAGACTTGAGCTACCAGTAGTGCAATTCAATAATTCATGTATGATATAATGAAAACTGAGAACTGCTTCTGGAGTTTCACAGTGTCAGATGATAGAAGAGGATGATACAATAGATATTATGAAGGTAAAATTGAGAGGATTAGGTAAGAAATTGAATATGAAAAATGAGAGTGAAGAGTTGAAGATAATATTGTGATTGTGAGCTTGGGTAATTGTGTAGATGATTATATCCTTGACATAATAAGAATATTTGGGAAGATTTGGGGAGAAAGATAATGAGTTCAGTTTTGGACATGGGTTCAAGATGTCTATGGGACATTTCTTTAGAAATGTTCAAAAAAGAAGTTGAAGTTAGGCTGAGATTATGTTAGATGAGGAAATTTGAGAACCATAAGTGAAAAATGATAAGTGAATCCATGATAGTTAATAAGATCACTAAATGAAATAGAAGAAAGGGAGAAGAGTGCTCAGAACAGAATGTAGAGCTCACCCACCAGTAATGGATATTTCCTGGATAAAGATCCAACAAAGGAGAAGAAGGAATTGTCAGATTAGAAACATTAGAAAGCAGCCTTACCAAAAAACCTAGAAAAATATAGCATGAAGAAGGTGATCAGCACTGTCAAAGGCTACAGTGAGGTCAAGAGGGAGGAAGGAAGGGAGAAAAAAAGAGGAAGGAAAAAGGGGAGGAAGGGAAGGAGAGATAAAGAAATAGAGAAAAAAGAAATAAGATTAGTCAAAGTTCCCCACTGAAAAAATAGAAGGAAGAATGAGTTATGGAAGACTTTGAACTGGATGAAAACTTTGGAAAAGCTACTGTGAAAAGTGGGATTCTGAGTTAATTAGGAAGATATAAAAGAATTGCTTCATTTCAGTGAAGGGTGATGACAAGGGCATAAACCATCCTTGTGTGGAATTGAGGTGGAGTTTAGGAGTAGGTCATAGGAAATAAACATGCTGAAGAATTTGGAGATGGAGATGAGTGAGGGAGTTTACAAATGTTTTTAGAAGTCTCCTAGAATGAAGACAGGAATTGGGGAGGAAAGAAATTGTGATCCAAGCACTGAAGGAAGGGAGTATCCTGGAAGTTGGTAGAGAAGAGCTTCTTTTTATTGAGTGATAAATATGGTTGATACTTTTAGAAAAAGAGGTTAATGAGTATTGCTGGAAGTCTAAATTTGGACGTGATAATAAAGATTAAGAAGCATTCCAAATATTTCAGTTTTACCAGTCCATTAGAAGGATTGAGAAAGGGTAATCAGTGATGAAAAGGCCAAGAAGGTTGTGTCATCAGGAGGGAGCCAGGTTTTAGTGACAATAAATAGATGGAAGGAATGTGAAATTAAAAGATTTAAGATGAAAGAAGACTTTTTACCTATGACCAACAATTCCAGAGAGCACATTGAAAGGTGAAATTTACAATGGGGCATTAGAGAATTTGAGTTGAGAGAAATGGAAATAAGAGAATGAACATTTGGGATGGAGAATGAAATTTGATTGACAGCCAGAGATTCAGATTCAGCGGTTGGGAAAAGTATGAACAGGTGGGAGATTGCTTGTGCTTGTGACTGATGAAACAGTTCAAGTATATTATCAATCTTCCTAAGCAGTTGACTTCAGATTCGATTCTTTTCAAGATATTGGGTACCTTAGGAAAAAGTTGGGGGAACTAATAGAATAGCATTTCTCTGTCTCTGTCTCTGTCTCTGTCTCTGTCTCTGTCTCTGTCTCTCTCTGTGTGTGTGTGTGTGTCTGTCTCTCTCTGTGTCTGTCTGTCTGTCTGTCTGTCTCTCTCTCTCTCTCTCTCTCTGTCTCTCTGTCTGTCCGTCTGTCTCTCTATGTCTCTGTGTTTCCTCTTCTTTTGCAGGCTATATGAGGCCAGAGCAGTGGAGGGAACATTCCATCTCTCTCCTTTCCTTGTAGTCTAGCCACACAGGAAGAACACCTGTAGAAGAAGAATGATGGAATAATATCTTTATCTATCTCTCTCAGCTAGGAAAATGTAATGTCAGAATAACAACAGGTGATGAAATGATCTCTCTGTAACAACTTAATATATCAATGTGCCTTTTGTCCCAATTTAAAAAAATGTTTTTTGGGTTTCTCCAACAATCTTAACAAACATATGTTATTTCCATTATTATATGAGAGAGTTAAAAATAGAACCTAGGGAGAAAATTAATTTGCCCAAGGGCAAATTTTTTTACAACATTGATATATTGTGAAAATAGGGTTTATTCCCCCCCATCTTATTCACTGAAGCTGTGAGAAACTGTCCCAAAAAACCACTCAAATTCACTTTTCCTGTAAAAATTTGCAATTTGACATATTCTCTTTTCTGTGAAACATCTATGGCCTCTAAGGATTTGAATTTAGGATGAACTTAAGCAGAAAATGTGAAAAGTTGGTCTCCAAAGCAAAAAAAAAATCCTTTACTTTTAGATTTTTCCCTTATTTCTTCATTATTAACCCATAGCAAAGTAACCTGGAAACTTCTACCTAAGCAATTAAAGTATACCAGAATTCCAGCTAATGAGTGATACTGATACGTATAAACTATGTGATCTTAGGTAAATCATTTAATCACCTTGAACTAAAATGTCAAATAGGAGTCTGAGGGCAATCTCTGAAACTCCGGAGTACAGCCCAAACCAAAGTAAAATATAATTGGGAAATATTTAATAAAATAGATGAAAATAAAATAAAACATATGTAATATTATATTTTATAACTAAATCATTATGTGACTGGCAGGGATCTTATATGTAAGATCTCATGGTCCCCATGTCTATTTGAGTTTGACACCAGGGACCTTGAGCATCAGTTTATTCAACTGTAAAGTAAGCTTGGGAACTGAATGAGAGAGAGAAAAAACTTTGCTTCTACACATACCCCAATACTTCCAACCTAGCTTCTAAAATTTTCAAATGTATTTTGTTGCAACCCAAACCTTAATCCTTGTGAAACAACAGCTCATACCTATCACCATGGAGAATCTGACCTTTCTTAGAGTTTTGAATATACTTTGTTTTTAGCATAATATATAGACTTCATTCTATATTGCACTATAGATATTTATGGATAGTTTCTGTCTCCTCTACAAGACTTTAAACTTGAAGCAATAATGATTTTAGGATTATGAAATCTTATCTTTGGAAATATCCTAAGAAATTATTCAGTTATACCCCCTTATTTTATAGATTAGGAAACTAACATCCCAAAAAGTGAAGTTTCTTACTTATCTAAGGTTTCTGAGTAACTAAATAGTAATGCCAAGTTTGAAGCGGGGGTCTTGGAACTCCAAATTCAATATTGTTTCCATTAAACTTCTGTTACAATGAATTGGTATAAGAGAAAAATTGATGAGACTGGTTGGGTTTTTACCTTTCCTGTTTTATGGGCCTCTTGGAGGGATTGCTGATTACCTAAAGTGGAAGGAAAATGACTACTTTCCCATTTTAATGGAGCTTATTCTACATTTTTTAATTTTATAAATGTAAGAAGGAATATGACTAATTTATATTTTTTGATGTTTGTTTCTTAGATTTATAGTCTCAGGAAGACTGGATACAAGCAAAACTAATTCAGTCATTGTTGCCAAAACAACTCCATTGTAAAGCATTTCTGTTAGTTTTGTAACTTACATAATAATCTTCCAGTTTTTCTTACAGATAGAAAAATTGATCTATGAATCAATATCTTCTCCTATTTTACCTTAAAATCTTTTTCATTTCTTTTTTATTATTTAAATTTAAAAAGAAATCTATTTTCTTCCCCTTTCCCCAGCTGGGGAATTGGAAAAAGAAAAGGAAAACAAAATTCTTGTGATTAATATGCATAGTCAAGCAAAATAAATAACCAAAATATTCTTATACAAAATATACTTAAAACACTCAACTCTCTGTTAGATGATAGTTATGTTTCATCATCAGTTCTCTGAAATCATTTCCACTTTGTATTCCACAGCACACAGTAAGAAGGACATTCATAATAGATTCAAATTAAAATTAGATACCTAGTCTTATATGACTAAAACACTTAGATATGAGCTCATCAGTCTTAGATATCTACATTATCTCTCTAGACATTTTCCTGTCTTATCCCCATGGACTCCCCTCATCTACCATCTTTCCCATCCCCCTGTTCTAAGAATTATTCCAAAATATTACCTCTGAAAATGGTACATCAATGGACTGTCAATTATTCCATTCACTATTACGGTAACACCTTAGAACCAAACACTCTTCTCTGACTAGGCAATTTCTTGAGCATATTGTTTCTCCTCATTAAACTAAAAATTTCTTAAAAGCAGAGACTATCTTGCCTTTTTTTTATCCAGGGTGCTTTTTCATTCATTTATAATAAACTTACCTTAAATTTCTTTACATATAGGTATCCAGAAAAAAAAACCAAACAAATCAAAAAAAATGCCTATGAGACTTTTAGCTTTCAAAGTGGCAGCTTGGTGTAAGGACATCTGGAATCTTGGCCTCAAATCAGAAAGATCTGAATTTGAATCTTATCTCATTTATTAGCTATGTGACCTCGGACAAGTCATTAAAAACTCTCTGAACTTGAGTTTCATCTATGAGATGAAATAAATAATAGCAGAAACCTCACAACATTGTTAAGATGCTAACCAAATAAAATATACTATGAAGAAGGCTTTGCAAACTTTAAGAGGTTATATAAATGGCAACTATCATCTTTTTTATTTGCAACCCTAAACTGGATATAAAGTTTCTGCATTTTTCAAACTTTCAATTTCTGAGTTTTAATAGTACATACTTCAACCAAATGTTGGAGTTTGATATCATCATGCGAAAGACTCGTCAATTAAAATGGGTGATAATCTGTCTATACACATACACACACATACCTTAAAATCTTTTTTCATTTCTTTTACTATTTTTTAAATTTAAAAAGAAATCTATTTTCTTCTCCTTTCCCCAGCTGGGGAATAGAAAAAAGAAAAGGAAAACAAAATTCTTGTGATTAATATGCATAGTTAAGCAAAATAAATGATCACATGTGTGTATGTGTGTATGTATAAATGTGTTTGTATATGTATACACACATAAATATTTTCTTCTCTCCTCCTCTACCTAGTGAATCATCCTTTATAACAAAATAAAAGAGAGAAATTAAATAAAGGATGTTCAACTAAACCAAGCTACACAAATTTATTTGATAGTATATGTACAGCCCTAGTATCCCACCTCTTTAAAGAAAGGGGATTGAATTTTCTCAATTCTGAGGCCAAACTTTGGCATAATAATTATGTAATATTCTCCTGTGTATATGTGTCATGTCTTTTCTTTTTCTTTTACATGGCTATAAACAGATTATCACCCGTTTTAATTGATAAGTTTCTTACACACATACACACAAACACACACATACACACATGTGTGTGTGGGTGTGTTTCAGAGCTATTCTTCTACCTTTGGTTATCACCTTTACCTAACTCTCACCTGTGGCTCCAAGAAGCAGTACCATATACAATGGTCACACTCCAGTAAAACCATCTTGGAAGATAGGTTAAACCAAGATGACAGTACCCAATAGACCTCAAACCCATCACTGAGTTGGGGGGGATCTATTTCCCCAAAGTACATGAACACTTCTCCCAATAGGATGACTGAATGAGAACAATTTGTTCTCATCACGAAGATGACTGAAACAGACTGTAAAATGCTTAGAACTTGCCCAGGCATCAAAGATGACGAGGACATCCATTGCATCCATTTTTGGTCATCCTAACTTTTGGCCTGCCACTGGAGTTCCATTATTCAGAGAAAGAGAGTAAGAATGATGACTTCATGCAACTCTCACCCTCTTAAATCTAATTCACACAGAAAGCAAGACCAGCCCTCTTAAATCCAATTCACAAAAAAATCAAAATGTCTAATTCATACACAAATCAAGAAGTCACCTCTTGAAAATGAGTTAACAGCTAATTAACTAACTATAAATATGATATACATAAGTATAATAAATGAAATTATGTATATTTTATAGAGACATATATTTGAAATTGATGTAAAATTAAAAGACAGAAATAAAATATAATTGAAAGTAAAATGAATGACCTATCCTTATTTTTCATGTGATTTCAGTATTTTTCTCTCTTCATCCTCAAAATAAGAGGAAGGTTCCATTATTTTATCTCAATACTTTCTTGTTGCTGTGTAAATATTAACCAAAATGAGTATTGCATTACTAAATAGCTTTGGAAAAATTACCCCTCTGGGTCTCAGTTTCCTCATTTGTAAAATGTAGGAGTGAGAATAGATATAATCTAATATTTCTTTAGCTCAAATAATTATTGAATCTGTAGATTCAATACCATGACCATTCAGTCAGTCAATATGCATTTATGTAGTATTTGCTAATTATCAGTTAAGTTACATCTAAGGGTACATAGCCATTAAGAGTCTGAGACTGGATTTGTACTGCCCTGACTCCAGGACCAATGCCTTATGGACTGTACTACCTAGCTGCCCTGACTGTCAGTGGGACAGCTTGGTGGTGCAGTGGGTAGAGGACCTAAAGTTAGGAGGACCTGAGTTCAAATCCAGCCTGGGCGAGTCACTTAAACCCTGACTACCTAACATCCAGGGATATGATCAGTCATCCTTATTTACATTTGGCTGCTGGACCCAGATGACTCTGGAGGAGAAAGGGAGGCTGGTGACTTAGCACACAGCACCCCCTCAGTCAAATCCAATGTACTTCATACCATGACATTGCCACCCTGTTGTCATGGGCTTCTTCAAGAAGGAAAGACAAACATCTTCAGCTAATTGTCAAGCCTTGTACTGAGAATTGGGGATAAAAAGAAAGAGATAAAAACATAACCTCTGCCCTTAAGGCTCTCCCATTCCAGTGGAGAAAAATTTATGCAAGAAATTATATATGAATAAGTTATATATAGGATAAATGGAAGGAACTGTCAGAGAGAGGAGGAAGGAGGTAACTAGCAGGATCCTTGCTGAAGGTGGTGTTTGAGCTGAATCTCAGAAGAAGACTGGGAAGCTAAAAGGTCTAGGAGAGGAGGGAGGGGATTCCAAGTAACTTCCAAACTTCTATTTAAATTCTAATTGGCTGGAGTACTCCAGAATTTTATGAGAAACAGGAAGTATTTAGGGAAAGAAAAAGCCAGACAAAAAAACTTTTTCTTGGCTCAAAAGGGTTGAGAAATGAATTTGGGGTACATTTAGGACTAGTGTTATTTTATTGAAAATATTAATTCCTCGAGCTGCTTTTATCCTAATGTGGAAGAAATCTTCCAAGTAATTCCTACTTCTAACAGCGAAAGGCAAATTTTTCCACATCAGCTGATTCTGAAAAAGTCTCCTAGGTGGCCCAGATTACTAAATCAAAACCCATCAAAACCCAAATAGGATTGCCAGTTGTGAGTAGGAAGTGTACACTCTTCCCTTTTTTTTTTTGGAGGGGGGGTGCTTTGGGAGGGGAATAGTTACTCGGAGCTTGGAAAAACCTGATTGACATTAGCTTGACACATCACTAACATCTGGCTACTATCTGATCATTCTCAAATTATACATCCTGCAATTTGTGGTTGGATTTGGCGCTTCAGATTGGCTTGCTCAAAGAAGTTACATCAGCTTCTAGGATCAGAAGGGGGAGAAAGTATTTAAATATTAGTCAGACAGTCTGGGAATTCTTCCCTACAGTGTCTTTTAAGGGACATCACCAGGACTTGTAAACCCAATAAGCTTTAATTTGAACTTGTGATTCCATATTGGACCATTCCTACTGTTTTGGCTTGAGAGTCAGCAAGGCAATTAAGGTCACAGCTCTCTTTTTACCTCTACTGGAATAGTTTAGAATACAATGCACATTTTTTGAGGTCAAGAGTAAGGAAACCAAGGTGAATTAAGCACTAGATCTCTTGTTTTTCACTTTTCATTGGGGAATGGGGAGGCTAAACTAGATATCTATAGAGGAAAGAGGGATATAATTTGGTGATTCATTAAATTGTCATGCCTCCATTGTGTCCCATTTGGGGCATCAATGGGTGGGTCAAATGTGTGTGTTTCCACAAACAGAATTTTCAAGAGTACAGAGTTTGTATTCTTATGACCACTCCCATGACTCTCTGCTAAGAAAGTGGTCCTATTTATTGTTAAATACTTTTCCAGGCTTACAAAGTTTCTAAATACTCAAAACATCAATCAAGGGGTGGGTGGATAGAGGGGGAAAGCATTCCCAATCCACAAATGTCTCTTTCCACCACAGTAGAATGCTGTAAAATATGTGGTGCCAATTCTCCAGATCTCACATGGAAAGCTATGTGACTATGTTAGAGAATTTGTGGTTGACTGGACATGATCTGCTAGCTCCATACTAGTCTTCTGTCTACCATTATTTTACCTCTTAGGGGAAAACATGACATCTAATGACAACAGCAATGAAATACTTCCTTCAAGATACATAAGATTGCAATTCTATACTACAAGTGTGAAAAAATTTTATTTCATTTTTTGACTTGGGATTTTTTTTAGAAATACTCATGATGTTATTTGACAGTGGTGGCATTGTCAGGAACAAGATATCTGCCAACATGTGGAGAAATACTTTGAAAGTGTTTTAAAAATAAGAGGTCTAAGTGTTTACCTTCTTAAAAGGCAAACATATTTGTCCAATGTAATTATACATTCTTATTAAAACCAACTGTAGGGGCAGCTAGGTGGTGTAGTGGATAAAGCACCGGCCCTGGAGTCAGGAGTACCTGGGTTCAAATCTGACCTCAGACACTTAATAATTACCTAGCTTTGTGGCCTTGGGCAAGCCACTTAACCCCATTTGCCTTGCAAAAACCTAAAAAAAAAAAAAAAAAACTGTAGACTATTTGACTTGTCAAGAACTGGTAAATGTATATAAGACATATGTACAAAGTGAACAGTCACTACGATAAAATATCTGGCAACAATAAGAAAATAGACCTTTAGATGATGCAGGAGGAATAAAATCAAACTAGGATTAAGAGAATTAGGGTTCTTATCTTGGCTTTGCTCTTCTCTAGCTCTGTGACCTTAGACTTGTCTTAATCTCTCTTTGCTTCAGTTTCCTAATTTGTAAGCACAAAGGGTTGGTGATAGAATCTTTAATGTCCTTTCCAGTTCAAAACTGACTTGTATAACTAGACAAAGCCAAGTCAATATATGAATGGGAATGTGATAACACATTTATTCATAGAAGATGTGAGCTTCAATAAAATTGATACAGTCTGAAGAATAAATAAATGGAGAAGAAATTAATACTTGTCACAGAAACTGATATTAAGGAGGTAGAAAATATTTTTTGATCTTAATAAATGTTTATATTACTTGTCTATGCATTTAAAAAAATAAGACCTAATCTATGCAGTTGAATAGAGGTATATTGCTTAATTGGAAAGTAAATTAGTTCATTCAAATCAATTAAAGAAAGAATGAAGTTAGCATTTATTAAAGTTCCTACTATGTCCCAGGCATTAAGGTAAATATTTTAAAAATATTATCTCATTTAATCCTCACAACAACCCTGACACAGAGGTGCTACCATTTTCTTTATTTTACAGATGAGGAAGGTGAGGTAGACAGAAGTAGTCAGATCAAGTGACTTGTCTATGTTCACATAACTAGCATGTGCCTGAAGTCAGACTTGACCTGAGGTCTTCTTGTCCTCAAAATCTATAAACTTTCTATACCAGCTACAGTAAAAAATGCTTTATATTTAATAAAAGTAGATGATCAACATTTTCCATTTTTACTGATTCAAGAACTGGAAAAATTGAATGGATGAATAAGCATTGTGTGTATTTTATTTACAAAACAATAAATTTTAAAAATAGTAATGACCTTTTGAAAAGGCCCATTTTTTCATTCTTATTTTCTCCATTTGGTTCCTACACCAATATGTGGATGAATGAAGGAATTCATATTTAAATGACTACTATGATGCTGAGTTTTCAGCATTCAAATGCAAAAGTGAGAAAGTCCTAGACCTCAGGGAGTTTTCATTCTAACATGGGAATAAATGTTTTAAACTCTCCTGGTTTTCCTTTCGAACTAACAGGAATCAAGCCTCTTAGCAGATTTTGGAATCACAAAACCCCCAGAATACAGAGGAGAACATCTCCCAGCAAGGTCTGTCAAGGAGGAGTGTGGGTGTGCTGGGAGCAGAGAGAAGAGAACCAATACAGGGGCGGCACATTGATGCTGGTGGAAGTGATTGCCATGTACCCACTAGACTGAAGTGCTCTGGCACTGTGGCCCAGGTATATATCTGGCCAGTTTGACTTTTATAGAGGACTCCAGACATTAATCCCTGTGTTCTCAGCTGAAGAGCCCCCTTGTTTCCAGCTGAGGGCCTCCACTTAGAACCTCTTCTCCCACACTGTTCCTTAGGATGGGCCTGACTTTCTTCACAACAAACACAGAAATAGCTCAAGTGTTTGCATCATGCCCCAAGGACCAGGTAAAGGCAGCAAATCTCTTCCTCAGTGCTGACTACTCAGAGAGAGCTTTTAGATTTTTCTAGCCTAAGAGCCCAGCTCAGATTGTGTGATTGTGCCCCAAGCCTAAGGTGTGGGGCACTAAGATAATAATAACACAGATGATCCCAGGAAAAGGGGGATGGCTTCTGCCATTCCTTATTGGCCAGTCCATTGAGTAACCCTTTGGAGTTCCTAAGCCCAGTGAACAAGGCCTCTAGGAAACTCAGCAACTAAGATCTGCAAACCCAATCCCTCCCCCATCCCAAGCCTGGAGGGAAAGGGCCCAAAATGAGGAAAAGTCAGTGCAAAGAGGGGTCCATTGAATGTTACCTTTGAGATAAGGATACTAGCTCATAAAAGGAGGTCAGAAGTGGGAGGAGTTTCAGAGGAGAATATGAATTGATCTCCAATCCAGAAAGACTTCTTAGAATTCAGAAAGTAGTTTAAAAATCAAATGGAAAAACTGGGGAAAGAAATGCAAGAGAAAATTAGCACTACGCAATGGGAAAATGATTCAAATGAAAAAAGAAAATGATTCTCTTAAATATACAATTGTGCAACTGGAAAACCATAATGGCTTTTTGAAAAATAGAATTGACCAATTGGAAAAGGAGATGCAAAAGTAAATAAATAAAACAATCTCTAAAAATAGATTGGAATCTATGAAAACTAGTAACTTCATGAGACACCAAGAATCTGTTAAACAAAATCAAAAAATGAAAAAAATAGAAGAAATAAATACCCCATTGGCAAAACAACTGACATGAAAAATAGATCCACAAGAGACAATTTAAGAATCACAGGACTACTTGGAAAACCTTGAAGGAAAAAAAAAGCCTGGTCCATTTTTTTCAGGATATAGTGAAGGAGAATTGCCCTAAAATCCTAGAACCAGAGAGCAAAACAGTTATTGAAAGAATACATCGATCCTCTGGATGAAAATACCAAAGAATATGTGATCAAACTCCAGAACTATCAGATCAAAAATAAAATGCTGCTAGTAACTAGAAAGAAACAATTAAAAAACCAAGGAGTCATAGTCAGGATTATACAGGATCTGGCTGCATCAACATTAAGGGATGGAAGGACTTGGAATATGATATTCTGGAGAGCAAGGAAGTTTGGTTTACAGGCAAGAATTCACCACCCAGCAAAACTTAGCTTTTCAGGGAAAAAGAAGGGCATTTAACAAAATAGGAGACATTAAATTCTTCCTGATGAAAAGACCAGAGCTAAACAAAAAAAATTATTCTCCAAACAGGAAACTCAAGAAATACATGAAAAGAAAACAAAAATACTCAAGAGATCTAAGGGATAAGGAAAAAACACCCGTCGTCCATTAAGATTAAACTGACTAGGGGCAGCTAGGTGGAGCAGTGGTGCGGTGGTGCACCCACCCTGGAGTCAAGAGTACCTAAGTTCAAATCTGGCCTCAGACACTTAATAATTACCTAGCTGTGTAGTCTTGGGCAAGCCACTTTACCCCAATTGCCTTGCAAAAAAAATTAAAAATTAAACTGACTATATCCCCACCTGGGAGGAAGATTCTCATAACTCTTGAGAATAACTGTATTAGAGGGAATATATTTAGCCAGAAGGAATGGACACTCATGACATGCCCAGAACTTTGATGGAATGATTTAATAATAATATTTCATCAAACAGGGGGAACATTTAAGAGAGAGGAGGAAGGGAGAGATTGAATGAGATAAATTATGTCATATGAAGAGGTGCATTAGAGGGGAACAAGGGATTAAGTGAGAACCACCTGAATGCTAGTCTCATCAGTTTGGGCTCAAAGAGGGATTAATACATCCACTCAAGTGAATTTAGAAACTTATCATACCTTTTAAGTATTAAGAGGGGAAAGGGAGGAGGGGGAGGAAAGGAAGAACTGACAGAAGGAATGAAAGGAAGAAAGGAAAAAGGAAATGGTGAAAGAAAAGATAGAGGGTTGTACAGAAGGGGGAAAACACACTGATGGAGGTGGTATTCAGAATCAAAATACCAGGGAGTAGAGATAAGGTGAAAAAATGGAAAAAAATACAAACAGAGGGAAGATAGCATGGAGGGTTGAAAAGAGTTGGTTACTATAACTTTGAATGAGAATGGGATGAGCTTTCTCACAAAATGAAATGGGATAGCAGAGTGGATTGAAAACCAAAATCTTACAATTGGCTGCTTACAAGAAACACAATTGAAGCCAAGAGACATAAACAGTAAAGGTAAAAGACTGAAGCAGAATACATTTTGCTTCAGCTGAAGAGAAAAAGGCAGGGATAGCAATCCTTATCTCAGACAGAGAAGCTGCAAAAATAGATCTCATTAAAGAGATAAGGAAGAAAACTATATCCTCCTAAAAGTTATCACAGACGATGAAGTAATTTCAATACTAAATATGTATGCATCAAGCAATATAATATCCAAATTTTTAAAGGAGAAGCTGATTCAATTACAGGAAAATATAGACAGCAAAACTTGACTAGTGGGAGATCTCCACTTCCCTCTCTCAGCATTAGATAAATCTAACCATAAAATAAACAAGAAAGAAGTTAAGAAGATGAATAGAATGCTAGAAAATTAAGATGTGATATGTCTCAGGAGAAAATTGAATGGGGATAGAAAGGAACATTTCTGCAGTACCTGACCACTACACAAAAATTTACCATGTATTAGGGTGTAAAATTTCATAATCAAATGCAGAAAGGCAGAAATATTGAATGAATCCTTTTCAAACCATGATGTAATAAAAAATCACTTGCAGTAAAGGGTCATGGAGAGATAGACTTAAAACTAATTGGAAACTAAATGACTTCATTTTAAAAAATGAGAGGATCAATAAAGAAATCATAGAAAAAATTAATGATTTCATCCAAGACAATGATAATGACACAACATACCAAAACTTATGGGATACAGCAAAAGCAGTTATTAGAGTGTATATTACATCTCTAAATGCTTGAATAATATAAATTAGGAAATGAATAATATAAAGAAGAAATCAATGAACATAATATACAACTAAAAAAGTTAAATAACAAATTAAAAATCCCCAATTAAACACCAAATTACAAAGTCTGAAAACTAAAGTTGAAATTAATAAAATCAGAAGCAAGAAAACTACTGAATAAATTAAATTAAAAAATAAAAAATAAATAAAAACAAAAGTTCATTGGAAATACTATGATCAAGCATGATTTATTCTAGGAATGCAGGGTTGGTTCAATATTAGGAAAACTATCAGCATAATTGACTACATCAATAACAGAAATCATTTGACTATCTCAAAAGTTGCTGAAAAAACTTTTGACAAAATATAGCACCACTCCTACTAAAAGCAATATAGAGTATAGGGATAAATGCATTGTTTCTTAATATGATAAGCAACATCTATCTAAACAATCAACAAGCATTATGTGCAATGGTGATGTGCTAGAAGTATTCTCAATAAGGTCAGAGATTAAACAAGGATACCTATTATCACCGCTACTATTCTATATTGTATTAGGAATGCTAGCTTTAATAATAAGAGAAGAAAACAGAAATTGATAGAATTAGTATTAGAAATGAAACAAAACTCTCATTCTTTGCAGATGGCATGATGCTATACCTAGAGAACCCTAAAAAGACATCTAAAAACTACTGGAAATAATTAGCAACTTTAGCAAAGTTTCAGGATATGAAATAAACCTACATAAATCCTCAGTATTTCTATACATTACTAATAAGATAAAACAGGAAGAGATAGAAAGAGAAGTACCATTTAAAATAACTTCAGACAACTTAGAATACTCGGGGGTCTACCTCCCAAGGCAGACTCAGAAACTCTATGAATACAGTTATAAAACACTTTTCACAAGGGGCAGCTAGGTGGTGCTGTGGAAAGAGCACTGACCCTGGAGAACCTGAGTTCAAATTTGACATCAGACACTTAATATTGCCTAGCTGTGTGACCTTGGGACCCATTGCCTTAAATAAATTGAAAAAAAAAACACTTTTCACACAAATAAAATCAGATCTAAATAACTGGGCAAATATCAACTGCTAATGATAGACCAAACTAATAAATTTAAAAAAATGACAATTCTACCTAAATTAATCTACTTATTTAGTGCCATACCAATCAAGCTACCAAAAAAATTACTTTAGTGAGCTAGAAAAAAATAGTAACTAAATTCATATGGAGGAACTAAAAGAAATAAAGTGGTGAATCAGTAGAATAGATTAGGTGCAAAAGAGACAGTAGGAAATAATTATAGCAATCTATTGTTTGTTAAACCCAAAGACTCCAGCTTCTGGTATAAGAATGCTTTCCTCCATAATAACTGCTGGGAAAATTGAAAGATAGTATGGTGGAAACTAGTATTAGACCAACATAAATAAGGTCAAAATGGGTACAGGACTTAGACAATAGTGTAAGCAAATTAGGAGAACAAGAAATAGTTTATCTGTCAATTTATGGGAAGGGGAGCAGTTTATGACCAAAGAGAATATTATAACAAACTGCATAATTTACATTAAATTAAAAAGCTTTTGCACAAACATAACCATTGCAACCAAGATCAAGAGGAATGTAGTAAATTGGAAACAATTTTTATAGTGTTTCTGACAAAGGACTCATTTCTAAAATAGAGAACTGAGCCAAATTTATAAAAAAATGAGTCATTCCATAATTGATAAATGGTCAAAGGATATGCAAAGGAAATTCTTGGATGAGGAAATAAAACCTATCTTTAGTCATATGAAAAATTTCTCTAAGTTACTATTGATTTGAGAAATGCAAATTAAAACATCTCTGAGGTCCTACCTCATACTTCTCAGATTTGGTCAACATGATCAGAAAGGACAATGAGTAATGTTGGAGGGGCTGTGGGAAATCTGGATCAATAATGCATTATTTGTGGAGCTGTGAACTGATTCAACCTTTCTGGAGAGCAATTTGGAATTTTGCCCAAAGGGCAATAAAAATGTGTATACCCTTTGATCTAGTAATACCTCTACTGGGTCTGTATCTGAAGAGATCAAGGAAAAGGTTAAAGATCCCACATGTACAAAAATATTCATAGCCCCTTTGTTTGTAGTGGCAAAGAATTTGAAATTGAGGGGATGCCCATCAACTGGGAATGGCTGGACAAATTGTGGTATATGTATTCTATGGAACACTATTGTTCTATTAGCAATCAGGAGGGATGGGAATTCAGAAAAGCCTGGAAAGACTTGCATGAATTAATGCTGAGTGAGATGAGCAGAACTAGAAGAACATTGTACACCCTAACAGTAACATGGGGGTGATGATCAATCTTGATTGACTTGCTTGCCCCATCATTCCAATAATCAGGGACAGTTTTAGCGGATCTGTGATGGAGAATATCATCTTTATCCAGAGAAGGAACTTGGAGTTTAAATGAAGACCAAAACTTATTATCTTCAATTATAAAAGTTGTTTTATGTATTACATAACTTTGTTATCTCTAGTGCTTTCCTTCTTACCTGTGGATCTGTTTCTTTTCTCACAACCCATTCAGTTTTGATCTATGCATATCATGGATGTAAATGTAAAGACTATATCAGATTGCCTTCTGTTGTGGGGAGAAGGGAAGGAAGGGAGGAGGGAGAAAAAAATTGTAAAAATCAAAACTGCAAAACAGGGTGGGTAGAAACTTATGTATGTAACTGGAAAAATAAAACATTTATTTAATAAAAAAATAAATCTCCCAATATGAAAATGCAATAATATTTTAAAATTCTGTTTTTTCCTAATTCTATTTTAGTCTAACATTCCTTTTTTAATTCAGTTTAATTAGTAAATTATTTTTAAAATTTTACAAAAAGTTCTATAATTTATGGCAATTGTTATATTATTTAATCATAATTTTATTGTATTCTAATCTTAAGATGTATTTATTAAAATTTTGCTCTTTGAATTAAAAAAAGTTCAAATAATTTAGGAACTTTTCATGAAAATTTTCAAATTGTTGAAATGATTAGACCATTGCTAAGTTCAGTATGTATTAAGAGTTTCTATCTTGTATAGCTTTTTCTGCATTGCTGGTTTGTGGATTTTTTTCATGCTTACCAATTTAATATGAGGTAAAACCAATAATGTAACAATGATCCTCTCTCAATGATTTGCTGTAACATTTTGTTAATTGTATATCTTAGTTCTGAGTGTCATTTATTCATTTTTTTTGAATAATTAGCTAGGAAATGGTTCTTAGTCTCATAGTTGTTGTTTTCTTCTCAATTTACTAAAGCAGATTTTATTCTGAGTTATTTGATTAAACTATTCCCTCCACCCTCAAAAATACTGAGTTTGAGGTATTAATAGGATTTATGGATTTAATTGCCCTGCACTTGTTGGAAATATGGACTAGAGGTAATAGAAAGGGTAATGGATTAAAAAAAAAAGATTTGAAAGTCTTCTACATAGAAGAGATTTAAGATCTTAGATTAAGAACTGGAAGGATTCATAGCATCTGAGGTATCTTGGAGATATTTTAGATTGTCTGGTATTTAATAAATAGGACCAGAACAGGAATGATATTTGAATTACTCAAAGTCACACAGATTATAAATATAAAACCCCCCAAAAGAGAATGGATATCACTAAATATATAGGAAAAGGAAAGGTGAGCTAAAAAAAAAATCTTTGAGAAATGCATGAAAGCGAGAAACCAGAAAGAATTGAAAGAATGAGTGGTAAAAGATGTAGAAGTGCCTAGAGGCTGCCATGGAAGGCAAAGATAAAGAGAATATACAGAAGGAAGCTGTGGGCACCAGTGTCCGATATTACAGGTAAAAGTGAAGAATGAGGATTGAATATCAGTCAATTTGGTCAGTCAGTTATTGGTTTTGTTGAACAGGATATCCTAAATGGCATCATAGAAGAAAGGGCACTAGATTACAAGGAGTTGAAAAGTGAAGAGGGGAAAAGGGGGAGAGGAAAGAGGCAATAAATGAAGTTTGGTAATAGAATGGAAAAAAAAAAGTGATAAAGCAATCACCGCAATAACTATTAAGAAAGGTGAGGATTTTTTTTGTCTATTTTTTCCTGTTTTTATTTGTTTTCCTTTTGGATTAGGGAGATCAGAGTAGTTTTGGAGAAATGTGTATGTAGGAGAAGAGGAGGAAGTCAATAAAGAAAATAAAGTAAAAAAAATAGAGGAGATGAGAGGTAATGGGATCAAAGAAACACGTGGATATAGTTCATCCTCACTTTAAAAAAAAAAGAACATTCAATACTAAATTGGAGCTATTTGGAGATAGTCCTGATTCTTGACAGGCTCTATCAAGGCACAAGGGAGTGTAGCTTAGCACATGGAAAACCAAAGTATTAGGAATAGTTTCAGTTAAAGGTACAATCAGATACAGAGTGTTTAGGTGAGCTCTTATTTGCCAAGTATTTAGAGAACATCAAGACAGTAAGGAGCCTTTTTCCCATTTGCAAGGAAGAAAATCTCTCTGTGTGGTCATCTTGAGACCAAACAACTTTGTCTCAGATTGGTAGCGATTATATTATGCTGGTGGCTTTGGCTCCTAAATGAATGCAAAGTAACATGCTTGAGTAGCTATCTATTTATTTTATCCTTGCCACACAGTGTGCATTGCCCTCAGATGAGAAAAATTTCTTGGTTAAAATGAATGTTTGCAGAGCAGTATTTTATATCTTTTCTTATATTAGTAGAATTTTGTTATAACTTGATATAAAAGTCCTAGTTGTCTCAAATTTTTTGAGATCAAAATTACATTATAGTTTTAGGGGCATCCTCTTTCTTGTCCATCATCTTTTTTCCACTTTTTTTCTTAAAGCTCTCTTAAAAATTCATGTTTATTTATTTTTGTATCAGAATATGTATGACTTAACACCAACTTCCTTTTCCTTCTCCCAGGACAGTCTGAAGAATCAGATGTTGGATCTCAAGAGATTTTCCATTGCAAAATATTTGAGGAATGTGAGAAGAAAATGTTTGGCCAGTTCCACTTTGTTGACTTGCCCCGGCAAGCTGGTTTGGTCAGATCGCACACTGCACCTTACCAGTCAAACTGGGAGGTCAGACTTTGGTCTCTCAGTCGGGATCAGGGGAGGGATCATGAAACATTCCATGTTGAGGACAATGGTCTCAGTCTTCTATGGCTGGGAGATTGAGACCTGGGGTAGGAATTAATTTGAGACCAAAGGCCTCATATAACAAGTTTCTTTCCTTCTCACAGCTTAAAACACCTCCTCTCTATGTTTTTTTCTACTTGTCAAGTCCTGGGTTTCATGGAATCTCCAAAACTGTCACAATTTCAAAAGAGAACTATAAAAGCTTTGGAAGATTGAGGGGTCAGAGAAGGTTTCCTTTTTTTTGAAGATCCATACCCTTTGACCTTACAAGATGTTCTGTAAAAAGAAGTTTCAATGTTAAAGCAAGTTTTTAAGCATGCTCATGAAGTTGGAGTTGAAGAAGAAAAGGAATAAATCAGCATTTGATTGCTAAGATATTTGTGCTTCTGTGTTCAAATTAAAGATTCATGTAATGAACATGTATTAGTTACCTTTTATGTGCTAGAAATTGTGCTAGGCACTGGGTATTCAAGAACTAAAAACAAATAGTCCCTGTCCTCAAGCAATTTAGATTCTATTTATCTTATATAGATTCAAAATGATAGCTTATATTTACATTTTGTTTTAGAATTTATATAACATTTCATAAACATATCTAAGTCAATTCTCTCAACAAGCCTATGAGGCAGATAGTAAAAATATTATTATTGACATTTTGAAGATGAGAAAACTAAGACCCAAATGACTTGTCCAAGACCACATAGAGGAGAGTCAGGACTTTAAGCCTTGAGTCCTTTCCCTTCTGTTGTTGTCATTCAGATGTGTCTGATTCTACATGATCCCATTGACAAAGTCCATGGGATTTTATTCTCAAATATACCAGAGTATATTTTCATTCTTCAGTTCATTTATAGATGAGAAAATTAAGGCAAACAGGTTAAGTAACTTATCCAGTGTTGCATATCTGGTGAATTCTGAGGCTAGATTTGAACTCTCAAAGATGAGTTTTCCTGACTCCAAGCCTGGTACTCTTTCTAGTAGTCTTTGGTTAATGCCTGCCTAATACTCTATTCTTGAAAAGACAGAGAAATTACTACCACCCAAGGCAACCACATCCCTCTTTTTAAAAATCTCTAATTTTTTTTTATTATTTGTGTTGAACCAAAACAGACCTCTTTTTCATTTTTCCACCTGTTCTTTCTTGCCCAGTAATACAAAGCTCCCTTTTCTACTGGAAATGCCTAGAATATATTCTTCCACAGATTTGAAAACACATTTCCTTCAACCACTTCTTGTTTTCTTTTTTCTCTTATTTTGTTGAATTCTAGTTTGTTAATTTCCTCCTTGATATATGGTGCCCAGAATTTAATGCCACCTTTTAGATGTATTTTGAGCAAAACTCAGTTTCACCTATTAATTTTTGAAACATGAAATTCAGAATCAGAAAATGTTGAGAGGAGAAGAGACCTAGCAGTTCATCTAGAGCAGTGGTTCTTAGCATTTTTATGTCATGGACCTTTTTGATAGTCTGGGAAAGCCTATGGAACATTTATCAGAATGATATTTTTAAATACATGAAATAAAACAAATAGCATTGCAAGAGGAAACAAAAGTTGGAACAATAAATTTTTCCTCATCTAAATTCATGGACCATTCACCCCCAAATTGGTTCACAGATACATTTATGAACCTATGATGTATCAAACACATCTATCTACCTATCTATTTTTCTCCCATCCTTTGTTTCTTTTTCTTTTTCTTTTGGCTTTTGCAATGCAATGGGGTTAAGTGATTTGCCCATGGTCATACAGCTAAGTAAGTATTAAGTGTCTGAGGTTAGATTTGAACCCAGGTCCTTCTGACTCCAGGGCTGGTGCTCTATCTATTGCTTCACATAGCTGTCACCCATTTCTTTGTTTTTTGTTTCCTTTCTTTCTTGTGAGGAAATAAAGTTAAAGTTATTTGTTCAAGGCTAAACAGCTACTTATTAGCAGATCTTAAACTGCAATCCAGGTCTCCTGATTCCAGTCTTTCCTACAATCTCACAATGACATGAGATTTTCATATCCCTAGTAAAATTCTACTTTAGCAGGCCTCACATTTGGATCTAGAAGCTAAATATATGGCTAATGTCACCAAAACTGTAACTCTAATTTTTTTCTGTAATAGGCCTGACATGGTAAGACATTTATTCTATTCTTGGATTCTCCAATACGAATCTGAATTATCCACTTCTTTCTTGTCTTTTCTATCCCAAGAGATCTTAAGTGGAGAATATAAAGTAGACTAGAGAGGGGAAAAGTCAAAGGTCAGGAGGTAGAGTATGCAAGAATAAAGAGACAGTGAATGACTACAAAAGCTTCATGGGCTGTCTGAAGTTGAATTTTAGTCTGATTCTAATAACATATCAGCTGTCTAGCTAATAAAAATAATTCAAACTTTACCTAAACAAGAGCAATTAATAATGTGGAAATGCTAGTCAAGTATTTCCAGACAGTTCTTTGAACAAGTGTAATGGCAATTCCTGAGGGTAAAAATCCTACTGAGTAGGAAAATGTTAATAACAACCTTTCCCTACCCAACCCTCTTTTTCTTCCATTAGTGAGTGCTACCCTCAAATTAGCAGTGCCTTAGAAAATTTTATTTTTTTGTCATCAATACTGCTAGAGAGATTTAATACCTTTAAGAGACCCATATTGATGATAATTATTTTGACTATTGCTGAGCTTTGTGTAGTATAATGGTTCTAGAGATGACTTTGCAGACAGATATGTGGTTTCAAGTCCTTTCAATTCATGCTGATTGTGCTACACTAAACAAGTCCCTTATTCTCTCATTATTCAGTGAAAACTCTCTCAAAATATGTTTCTCAATAGATGACAATCTGCATTGATGAAGACTTTGCTATCTAGATTAAATAATAGATCTTTTTCAGAAAAAGTGTTATTTTGAAAATATTTATATGGAATTTTTAAGTTTGCAAAGAACTTGGAGCAAGTAGGTAACATAGGGGCTAGAGTGGCACGTTTGGATTCAGAAAACTCTGGGTTCAAAACCTGTCTCAAGAATCTACCAATCTCCTCCTAAAAGAGGTCCGAAAAATAATTACCCCCCCAGGAATATTTTATCCAAATTCCAGAACTCTCAAGTCAAAGACAAAATATTACAAGCAGCCAGAATGAAACAATTCAAATGTCGTGGAGCTACAGTCAGGATTACACAGAACTTAGCAATATCCTCATTAAGGGCTCATAGGGAGTAGAATATAATAGTCCAGAAGGCAAAAGAGCTTCGAATGTTTCAGAGAATCAACTACCCAGCAAAACTGAACATCTTCTTCCAGGGGGAAAAGATGAACATTCAAATAAATAGGGGAATTTCAAATGTTTCTGTTGAAATGACCAGAGCTGAACAGAAAGTTTGATCTTCAAGTACAGGACTCAGGTAAGGCATAGAAAGAGTGGATGAGAAGGATAAATTATGAAGGATTTAATGATGATGAACTGCATGCATTTCTGCATGAGATGATACAGATAATCATATAAACCTTATCATTTATTAGAGCAGTTAGAAGGAGTATGGGAGCTGAATTTAAAAGTATAATATAAAAATGGAGTCAATGGATGAAAAGGGAATGTACTGGGAGAAAGGAAAAGGAGAGATAGAATGGGTTAAGATATTTCATGTAAAAGAATCAAGAAAAAGATTTTGCAATGGAGTGGAAGGCTGGAAGGTGAGGGGGAATAAGGGAGCCTTCATTCTCAGCAGAAATGGCTCAGAGAGGAAACAACATACATACTTAATAGGGTATAGACTACAGGAAAAAGGAGAAAAAGTAGATGGGAAAAAGGAAATGGGGGAGGGAAGGGGGAATGTAGGTGACAGAAGAGAGTAGAGGGTACTTTTCCCAGACTTTTAATAGCTGGATGACTCTGGTCAAGTCATCTAACTATGTTTTCCTCACGTCATTATAATGATTTACATTAATTTGGCATTTTTTGGTCATCATTCATTCTATTTTCATTGCTGTAGTTATGTATATTGTTTTCCTAGTGCTATTTATTTCTCTTAGCATGATAGTGTAGTCATGGTATCATAGGTCCATAGATTTAGACTGGAAGAGAGATGAGAATCACAAATTCCAAATCTTTGATTTTACTGAAGAGAAAAATAACATTCATACATATTATGTGACTTGACTAGAAGTAGTTAGTATTTGAAGTAGGAATTGATTCCAGGCCTTCCCAACTCAAAGATCAGGGTTCTATTCACTACACAATGCCACCTATATCAAGAAGTTATTTTACAGAATTAAGTATAATGATGATAATGTGATGATAGTAATATTATAATTTGTTCAGCGGTTCTCCAATTGATAAGCACTGACTTTATTTCAAGTTTTGTTGTTGGTGTTTTGCTACCAAAGAAATGGTGCTATGATCTTGGTATATGTAGAAATCTTGCTTATATACTTGAGCTTCCTTATGAATACATTCAATGTAGATGGAGTACTAATAATTTATTGAGTGTTCTCATATAATACTAATTTCTTGTCAAAAATTGTGAGACAAAGATGTATCAGGGTGTTTCCCTTTCTAAATTATCACCAATACTATATTTTAATCATCTTTATCCTTTATCCTTTTTGAAAGCATGTAAAGCAAAATCTCAGACTTTTAAAAATTTGCATTTCTCTTATTTTAGTGTTTTTTTTTTCAATATTTCCGATCACTGTTGGTAACTTACATATATTCTCCTTAGTAAATTTTGGCTTATTTTTTTTACTACTAGCTATAGAAAGACTTGTTAATTACATATTCAAATCAATTCTCTAATAATATTGTATATCAGATTCTTTTCTGAGCTATTTTAATCAATGATAGCTTTCCCCTTTTGAAAGATTCTCTACAACTTCTAACAAGATTGGTTTATTTTGTGTAATATCTTTAACAATAATATGCAACCAGAATTATGTTATTTTTATGACTAATCCTTGCCAAAACATTTGACCCACTTCTGTCTAAGTAAGGTATCTCCTTCCATTCCTTTTTTTAAAAAATGATATAATGTTTTCCTTATTGACTTTTGTATATAATTTTAAATGCTAGTCTAAATCAAATTTCTGTCTAAATACTTTCCAGTTCTCTCAGCAGTTCTTGAGATACTTAGGTTTCCCCTGTAGTGTGTTCTTAGGTTTATCAAACACTGAACAATTGCATGGGATTATTGCTTCAGGGTCTGGTTTTTGAGATGATGAGCATTTAGGGAGTGATTGAAGATAAGAGAATTGCAATGATAGAAATGATCAAATGCTGAAGAACATAGGATGGGAAGGAATCACTTGTTCAGGATTACCTTTCAATGAGAAGGGTTGTGCTTTTATATAAGACAAGGGTGAAAATCTAGCAAAATACAACTGGGAATTGAGATATGGGGAAGAATATCTCTATGAATAGCTTCAATATTTTCTTTAGTGAAATAGGAGGCAATCTTTTCAGTGGGGAGAGGAAGGGCTAAAAAAGTCTATGAGACATATGAGGAGGGTGGAAAAGTTTGGAAAAGTTACAGAGAGGGTAGTAAGTCAATTAGGGAGGTGTAAAAGAATTGTCTTCCTGCAGTGAGGGTTCAGTTGAGACAATCAAACACATTTGTCATAAATTCAGTCTGTGTGCTATCAAGATTTTCCCCAGATCCTTATAGTAGCACTTGAGTAAGAACAAAGGTCAGTCAATGAGTAATCCAGAAGTTTATTGGGGCAAGGTCAATGAGATGTTAAGGGCTATAAAGACCTAAGAGAAGAACACAGTAGAGATTTGAACTGGTTCACCAAGTGGTCATGAAGGGAGTGTAAATAGTTTAGGGGAAACTGTTAGAGAAGGAACTAAGAAGCCAAGGTTTTGAAAAATATAGTGAAGACAAAAAAAATCACAATTGAGAAGTGAAATAATAATAGCTTGTAATCAGATAAAGGCATTTTAGAATTCTTGAATATGGAAAAATATATTTGTGATGATGAAATTAAAGGCATGGACTATGTGGAAATAGAAATACTATTAGAAATATGAGGGTTTTTTATTTTTGCTAGGCAATTGGAGTTAAGTGACTTGCCCAAGGTCACACAGCTAGATAATTATTAAGTGTCTGAGGCTGTATTTGAACTCAGGTCCTCCTGACTCCAGGGCCAGTGCTCTATCCACTGTGCCACCTAGCTTCCCTCTATTAGAAAGAAAGAAATAAAAAATGTAAAGGTGAGGAAATAGGAGGTTATAGTGTCTATAGGTATCCAGTATAAGAGCAGGAATTCAGGAGCAAACTATGAGCCAGGTACTGAATTTATTGAGGAAAGATAAGTAGTGTCCTGGAGGTTGGCAGACAACAATTTCTAAAAATTTTATTGGCAATAGATATGGGTGGTTGTCATGGAAGAGAAGGTATTTAGTACTGAGGAGTCAATGAGTTTGGAAATGACAATAGGGAACAAGGAGTATACCAACTTCTTCAGCTCTACTGATGTGTTAGAAGGAATGGATAAAACTATAAGCATGGCTAGAAAGTGTGGCCAAGAAGGCTTTGTCATCAGGAGAGAGTCAGGTCTCTAGGACATCCAGAAGATGAAAGGTAAAAGAAACAGGATGATGTCCGATGAAAGCTAGTTTGTCACCAATGTACCAAATATTCCAGAGAGCAGATTAGAAAGGATGGGTAGGTTTAGAGTTGGATTTGGGAGGAGTTGAGTTAGAGGAGATGAAAATAGGAGAATGGTCCATTGTGTGTTCTTGGAGTTCTACTCTATTATTTATCTATATCATCATCTTTTTTTAAAAGTTCTTTAGATCTTTGGAATCTTTCTGGAAGTTTCCTGGATTTTATTTTATTTTATTTACTGTTTGTCCATGACCATGTCCCAAAATTATTTTTAAATAGAGATTTTAGTTCATTTTATATTATGAATGTTATGTTATGTTATAAATAATACTTACTCAGTTTGTTAGTCTTTGAAAAATTTACTCATTTTGCCTCCTTGTCTCTTATGAGTTTCACTTTTGATTTACCTACTTTGCATTTAGAATTATATTCAATCTTTTTTTTTAAATTATATTTAAGCAGTTTTCTTCTATTATCAATAGTTTGTCTCTTGTTTCCATTCCTTACTCTCTCTTCCTTCAAATACTATGGTAGGTATCTTTCCCTTTATATGGATATCTGAGACTAGGTATAATTAGGCTTCTCAAGTAATGGGATGTTAGGGCCCATCTGGTTTCATGTCCAGAGTAAACTCCATAGGGAGAGGACTATCCCTTTCTAAATTCTGAATCCTGTTTGCCTCAGACACAGAAACCCCTTTCATTCAAGTCTGTTATACAATATCAATCCCATACCCTTGCCCTGTAATAATTCTATCTCTTTTCATTCACTTGACAGACTTAGAATCAATGTTTTCAGTTTTTTGTGATTTGTAAAAATGGGGATTCAGACTGAATCACTGCTAAGAGGATAACAGACAAGAGCCAACTAAACTAAGTTAGCAAAAACTATGATGTTCCTTGTTGCCTATCCCCGAAACATAGAAATATATAGAGAATTTAAAATGAGAGTGAAAAATAAATATTTAGGTTCTCAGATTTATTTAAATGAGGCTTTTCCCTTGTTCAGTAATTTCTCTTCTTTTTTGTGGATTCAAATTAAATTAATTCCTAAATTAATTACTAATTAATTACTAAAAACATGATACATATTTCATTCTTCTTTGAGTGTATGGATAGAGAAAAATGCAATCAACAATTATATTGTCATCATGCTTATCACTTTCCCCCTAAATTCAGAGAAGTTCATCTCAAGGTGGGTGTTAAATTTTTTAATCACATTAATTATCGAAGATCATTTATCAAATTCTGTTTAAGGGTTGAATTCGTGGGGGGAATTTTTATGCCAATGAAGTTACAAATCCTTAAGGCAATGAAGCAAATGGAAGACATTGTACCATTTACTACAAAAACAAAGATAGGAAACAAGAAGATGCAAATGCAAAGGGTTGGTAGTGGCACCCAAATTTCTTGGGAGTTACTGTGGTACAGAGGTAAGATTTCTAACTTTGGTTCTAGAGGAACTGAGTTCAAATATTACCTCAACTGCTTCCTAATTGTGTCTTTTTGTCTTCCTGCATGGAGTGCATTGACACAATTTTGCAATTTTATATATACATATGATATTATAAACATATATTTTTATTAAAATTTTGAATCTTAATAATGGCAAGTTATGTCCTCACAGCAAGAAGGACATAAGTTCAGATTCTGCCTTCGATACATAGCACTGTGACTTTGGGCAAATAATTTAAACTTCCATATATAACCCATATATAATAGGCAACTCTAGTATGCTACATTGCAGAGAAGATTCAGACCTGAGTTTTCTCAATTTGGAATTCCCTATATTAATGAAATAGTATATAGTGCTTATTCCTTCAAATTTCAAAATAAATATTTTCTTTTTAACATTTAAAATAAATACATCAAACAGATAAATTATACAAGAAAACTGTTACATTGCAAAGTAGAAAAATGTTAAGGAAGTTTTTAATAGTAATATTATTAGTTCTACCTTATATGAAAACATGAGGAAATGAGTTGTTGCATTAATGGATAAACTTCTATCATGTAATTAAAAATCTTTTCTGATGCCATTAGTATCTCATGGGGGGGGGGAGATCTCCTGGAGGCTAATTTCCAGGTGTTTTAAGTTATTAAAAAAAATCAGTTCAGCACATTTCTAGAATTGCTGTCAATTACCAGAATGAAAATGGGAAAAAAATCAATGATTCAAATAATCTTTCTGTTACTCTGGAGCTTTCTAATTTCCCTTGACTTTGCTGTCCAGGAAACATCATATAGTATGGACCTCAGGAAAAATACCCAAAGGAACTAGGTAAGTGTGTTCCTGCCATGAAAGAACAAACCTACTTTACCCATATTAAAAAAAAATATTCCATCAACAGCTTCTTAGGGAGGTATGAAGGGAGAAGTATTCTTAAAAATTGGAGAAATACCCTTATGGAAAGTGAACAGAGAGTGCTTCTCAGAACAGGAATTAGGGGCCCTGTGATTCTCTGAGACAGAACTGGTATCTGGAGGAAGCAATAACAATCATTTTATGTTGGTACACAGTGGCAGTTGATGTTTCTAACTCATAAAAAATGATTATTTTCCTGCCTCAACAAAAGTGATTCTCTATTCCAGTCATAACTAAGAAAGTCTTTCAAAGAGATTAAATGTGACCTAATTGTACCACAAATAGGAAACAACAACAACAAAAAACCAACAGATCTTAAAAGGATGATGTCTCCTTAATCCTAAAAGTTAGCACCAGTGTAAGGGCTCCTTCATGAATTTTTAACCCTTTATCCTGTTTGCTATCTTTACTTCAAAGATTATAATAAAGGTTCTTTTTTTTCTTGGATGGCATCAATAATTTAATACAGCATTAAGAATTTATTAAGTGCCTACCATGTGCCAGACATTGTGTTAAGCAATGAGGAGTCAAAGGTAAATATAATACGTTTGCCCTCAAAAAGTTTATGCTCTGTCAAAGGAGATAATGTTTAAGTACATAAGGAATAAATATATAATAAATACATAGAGTTTAGGGAGGAGGATGTTAACATTTGAAGGGGGAGGGCAGAAAAAGACATGTCAATCACTGAGAAAGCCATAATTTACTAAGTAACTACTATGTACTAGACACAGTGATAGGCACTGAAAATGCAAAGAAAGGATATCTCTCTTCTTGAGGAGTCCATAGTCTAATGGAGGAGACAACATATACATAACTATGTACAAATAAGATTCATACAGGATAAATTGGGGCATATTCTGAGGGGAAGAACATCTAGGTTTTGCAGAGGATAGAGCTCTGGATTCAGGTGGACCTGAGAAGGAAATGGCAAACCACTCTAGTATCTCTGGCAAGAAAACTTCAAATCAGGTCACACAGAGTCAAACACAACTGAAATGACTCAACAACAACATTCTCAGGGTCAAAGAATTTAGCATGAAAGGGAATTGAGAACTACTTCTTCCCCAAGGTGGGAAGATAACAGTTAGCTAAGCCTTGAAGGGAACTGGGAAGCCAAGAAGTAAAGAGAAGGGATTGAGCTAGTTAGTAAAATGCTTAAGTTCAGAGATTTGAGTCTTTTTTTGAGGAATAACAAAAAGACCAGTGTCAATGGATCTTTTAATACATGGAAAGGAGAAAAGTCTAAGAATATGGAAAGATATGGAGGATCCAGCTGATGAAAGGGTTTGGAACCTTGTGATCCAAAGAATATTATGTCCTCTCAAATCAAGACCAAGACTTCCATTAAAAGAAAGTAAAAGAATTACTGGCTAAATAAAATGGCAAATACCATCCTGACCATTTTTGATGCCATTTTAGGACTCCTAAAATGTGGGGACAGAAGCAAACAAACAAACAACCCAGTTATGAATCTTTTTGTTTCAATGTTCCAAAGATCTTGGGCAAATAAAAAAAATCTTGCCTTTGATTTCAAAATCTTCCATTTTAGAGTGGGTTTATATTGTTCACAGCTCAGTGATGGGGAAGTGAATAAATACAAACATTTTTTATAGAGAGATGCCTGTGTTTTATATAGATGTAGATATAGATATAGATGATATAGATATAGATGTAGATATATGGATATACATATATATAAATACATATATAATCACTCACATACATACATATGCATACATATATATGTTACATATATCTATATCTATCTATATCTATCTATCTATCTATCTATATATATATATATGTATGTGTATATTTCCAACCCTATGATTTCATTAGTCTAAGAAACTCCATGTATGGTCTTAGTGAATTGTTGTAGAGGCACTGAGAAATTTAGGAAACTCAACAAATGTCATATATGTGTAATATAACGAATGTCAGAAAGAAGGTTGAATCCATGTTATCTTGACTACAAGGTCAGGTTTCTATCCACTAATCCACTCTATTAGATCACCATTATAGAATTTCATTTCTGTAGTATAAATAGGAAAATAATAAATCATATTATTATTTTCTTGTGGCCTCATCTTTTTAGCAGGAGAGTTAGGGTAGGTAGAAAAAAGAACAAGAAAAGTAGCAATAATTTTGGGTTTTATTTTTTTTAGCATGAGAGCAGGAAATCAAATACATAGCTACCATTAAGAGTCCTGACTCATAGCCTCAAATGATTTCAGAGAAATGAATGGCTCTCATTTTGTAATCTGCTTTGGACTACTTGTTGTTACAATCACTTAAAATATACTTAATACATGTTTTAGTAATTGTACATTACATTTAGAATATGACAGACTTTAACCTGACACACTCTCTATTCAATTTGAATAAGATATCTAAGCTACAAAGATATATTTTTATTTCTAGTCAAAGTGGCAAGAAAATCTCCTTTTCTACATGCTCATATGCATTTATATGTTCTTAATTTGGTTCATTTCAATTTCAATTCAGCTCAATTTATATTTTTTAATTCCTCCATATTATTGTGTTTAGGAATCTCACCAGCTCCCATGGATTTCAATTATCTTCTCTATGCTGATGATTTTCTACTTATCCTAGCTTCTCTGCTAACCTCCACTTTCATATTTCCATCTACCTATTAGAGTTCATATATGTGTAAAACTGAATTAATTATCCTTCCTTCTAAACTGTTCTTCTTCTTAACTTCCCTATAACTATTTAGGGTGCTATCATTCTTCTGATCATGCATCCTTGATGTCATCCTGAACTCTTACTCTCTCTCAATCCCCCATATCTATCCTATTGCCAAGTTTTAACAGTCTTATCTTTGAATATCTCTTGTATACATCCTATCTCACCCCTGCCACTATCACCACCCTGGTACAGGAATTCATCACCTCATGTATCCTGCTGTTTGGTATCCCTGCCTCATACCTCTTTTTCACTACAGTCCATCCTCTATTCATTTGTTATATTGATCTTCCTGAGATCTAAGTCTATGTCATTCCCCTATTCAGTAAACTTTTAGGGCTCCTTATCACTCCCAGAATTAAACATAGAAATCGTGTTTCCAGTCTTCTTACATCTTACACCCATTTACCCACCCACCCAAATATTCTTCAATTTAGTGATATTGGATACCTCATGTCTTCACACAATATACTCCATCTCCTGACTCCATAAATGACTGTCCTTCATATTTGGAATTCTTTTCTTCTTATCTCCACTTCCTGGTTTCCTTCTAAGTCCCAACTAAAATGACACCTACAGGAAGGTTCTACATTCCTCTTTAATGATAATACATTCCTTTTGTTATCTCCAATTTATTTTGTATATAGCTTGGTTGTATATAATTGTTTTTATGCTGACTTCCCCATTAGACAATGAACTGCTTGAGAACAAGGACTATCCTTTATCTCTCTTTGTATTCTCAACACAGCATATCATCTGGTGTGAAGACCAGGTTCTTCATCTGTAAAATGAAAGGATTCAGTTGGATTATTTTTCATAGATTATTTTTCAGGGTCTATGAACTTTTAATACACACACAAAAACAGACATACATATACATACGTATATTTTTTATTTATACTTAGATTTCTATATGATTGCTTTTCTTTTTAAGATATTTTACAAACTATTATTCTGAGTTGTCCATAGACTTCACCAGACTACTAAAGGAGAACCTGAGACTAAATGAATTAAGAATCCCTGAATTAGGGATGGCTAGGTGGCGCAGTGGATAAAGCACCAGCCCTGGAGACAGGAGTACCTGGGTTCAAATCTGGTCTCAGACACTTAATAATTACCTAGCTTTGTGGCCTTGGGCAAGTTACTTAACCCCATTTGCCTTGCAAAAACCTAAAAAAAAAGAATCCCTGAATTAGATAATCTTAAAGGTTGCTTCCAGCTTTACATATCTGACCCTGTGATTCCATGAATTATCTTATTGCATACTTTACTCCTCTCCTATACATTTTCTTATTTGAAATATATTGCATTACTCACATCTACCTTGCACCTTGCCATTGCTTGCTGAGTCATTCTCAACTTTATCTGTTCAGTGACTGCCATTCTACAGCTAAGAGGTTTGAAATATCAACTGAATAATGTTGTTATGAGTCTTTGTTTCCTATATGGTAGTATGAATGAGGTTGTTTTTGGCTTAGTGCAATATTTCTAGAGTTGAAATGTTAAATCTGTCAAAGCATAAGAATAATTATAGAATTAGCACAATATCAATATATTCCTTTCTTTTTTTAACTCAGTGTCTATTTCCCTTAATATTGATTATATGTTATAGGAGCAGTTAGATAGTCTGGAGTTCAAATCCAGTCTCAGACTCTTGTTACTTACTATATGACCTTGGACCATCTCCATCCTCATACCTAGCCACTGGATCCAGATGACTCTTGAAAAGAGAGTGAGGCTGATGACAGCACAGCAGCTCCTCACTCAAATCCAGTACTTCTGCTTGTCATGACATCTCCTTCCTGATATCATGGTCCCCTTCAAGAATGAAGGACAAGCATATGTTACATGCACAATGGTGACGACCATGTAAAAGGAAAGAATAATGGCATAAAAAATCAAGTGATTATTGCAAAATTATGAAGAATAACCGCAGTTGGAATGAAGAGATATGAAAGGATGCTGCTTACTCACTCATTCATGGAGATGGAAAGTCTACAGATATTAGACATTGCACATATTTTCAAATGTTTTCTGTGAATTGATCTGTTATACTGATTTTTCTGCATATTTTCCTTTTTTTCATCTTTAGAATTGTTTGTTAAATGAGGTGACTGAGGGAAATGGGGAAGATATATGGGAAAATAAAAATAAAAGAAAATAATAATAAGAAGAAAATAATAAAAAATAAAAGAGTGATAAAATTTTATTTTAAAATATTTGTTATACAATCAATTAAGAATTACTGGCAATGGGGGTGGCTAGGTTGCATAGTGGATAGAGCACCGGCCCTGGAGTCAGGAGTACCTGGGTTCAAATCCGGTCTCAGACATTTATTATTACCCAGCCATGTGGCATTGGGCAAGCCACTTAACCCCATTTGCCTTGCAAAAACCTAAAAAAAAAAAGCATTACTGGCATGCTGGCAAAAAGGATAGAGCTAAGGATTATAGATTTCAAGTTGGTGATCATTGGATCTTTGAGTAAACTTCTTTCACTTACAGATGATAAACCTGGAGCACATATGTGGCTAAAGCAGTTACTTCAAGGTCATAGCAAGTAGACAACAATGATGGGGTTTGAACCCAGGGTTTCTAATTTGAAACTTAGGATTCCATTCACTATTCCTTCTTGCTTTCTAAATGATCTGAGCCTTAATTCCAGTTAGGTTATTTATTACTTGCATGACCTTGGGCTAATCACTTAAATTCTTTGGGACACAAAGGCTTATCAGCATAAAAAGGAGAGGGATGTAATGTCTTCTGAAAAAGGTGCTTTTAAACCAAAGTCCATGGCAATTTAAGCTGATATGATGTTGCTCTCTTATTAGACATATCTCTTAGAAATTTAAATAACTACATTTACTGAACCAGGAAAAGTAATAATTACCATTTATCCTTCGTATTGACTACATTTATTATATTATTATATTGCATACATTTATTTTCAATTTTTAATATTTTGAACTTATATATCAACAAACAAATATTTTACTACATAAAGAGAAAGGATTACCTAAAACACTGAGATTCTGATATATTGTTGTTCAATAATTTCAGTTATGTCCAGCTTTTAGAGTTTATAGAGTTTTCTTGGCAGAGTAAGAATAGGTTGCTATTTCCTTTTCTAGTCATTTTACAGATAAGAAAACTGAGGCCAACAGGGTTATAAGACTTGCTCAGGGTCACATAATCAATAAGTATCTGAGGCTAGATTTGAACTCAGATCTTTGTAACTCAAGGCCAGACTACCTATCCACTGTGCCACCTAGCTGCCCCTTCTGTTGTATATAGTTTTTATTTTTGGAGTTGTTTTTTTTTTTTTTGGCAAGGCAAATTGGGTTATGTGGCTTGCCCAAGGCCACATAGCTGGGTAATTATTAAATGTCTGAGTCCAGATTTGAACTCAGGTAGTCCTGACTCCAGGGCCGGTGCTCTATCCACTGTGCCACCTAACTACCCCTTTATATATTTTTTAAAAGTAATGGAAATATAGTGTGTGTGTATAGTATTCTATGAGGCACTAACAAAGTTGCTATTTTTGTTTGTGTCCCCTTCTGCACTTCTATTTGTTATATTTTGTGCATTTAAACAATACTTTCTTGATGCTTTTTTTGCAATTATATGAATATGTATACGTATATGAATCTATCAATCTATCAATTTCTCTATCTTCTATCTCACTATTCTCTAAGTCATTACTCCCTCGCAACAATCAAAGCTTTCTTTTATAATGAATGAGAAAAACAACTGATTAATTCAACATTTTCCCCGTATTTAAAGAAATGTCTCATTCTGTACTACCATTCTCCTAAGAAATTCCCTCAGAAGGATACACAGCTTCAATTCAATTAAATAAACATATAGAAAACACTTATGGTTGCAAATCATAGAGTCAGGCTGTGGGTATACATAAAAATGAATACTGATCCAGGGCCTGCTCCCAGAGAGCTTACAGTTTACTTGATGGTTATGATATATTTTCAAATTTGTATAATACTAGGGCGGAAGGGATAAGGCTATGGAATACAAGCTTCTTAAAATTCTTTGAGGAAAAAAAGAAGTCTTTCAGCTGGAGTCAATAAGGGAAGAATTCAATTAAGTAAACAAGCCATTAGATTGAGAACAGAAATATCAACATCAACATATTTCTTTAATTTGATCTCTGGTGAAAAGTAGTAAATTTAAGATTCTCATCTCTTTACATATATCTGGATTATTATCTAGCACAATGTCAAATTAGTCATTCAACATTTTACAACCTGGCTCCAGCTTCACTTTCTAAATTTACTTACTTTTGCATACTGTACTTTCCACACAAATTCCATTCCTCATCTCCAAGCCTTTCCTGTGACTGTGGTCTCCCATTCCTGGACTGTATTCTCTCCTCATATATACATCTTAAAGTCCCTTTCCTCTAAAATTCAGCTCAAACGTTTCTTACTTCATTAGACTTTTTATGACTGTCTTTAATTCTTATTGCTCACCTGAGAACTGACTGTTACATTATATTTTGTTGTTCAATAATTTCAGTCATGTCAGATTCTTTATGATTCCATTTAGGAGTTTCGTGGCAGAAATACTAAAAGTAGTTTGCTATTTCTTTTGCTGACTCATTTTACAGATGAGGAAACTGAGGCAAATTTAAGTTACTTGCTCAGAGTCAAACAGCAAGTGTCTCAAGAAGGTGAGACTTTCTAACTCCAGGCACAATATGCAAGCCAGCTGCCCACTGCATATTGTATGTTCATTTTTTACATACATTTAGAGCATGTAAATATGACAATGGTTAGAGTACCTGGGCTGTAGTCGTGTAGATCTGAGTTCAAATCTGCCCGCAGAAACTCCCTAGTTGTGTGACCCTGGGCAAGTCACTTAATTCTCTTTGTTTCCTCAACTGTAAAGTTGAAGTAAACTATTTTAAAATCTTTGCTAAGAAAATCTGAAATGGGGTCACAACTAAAATGGTGATAAAACAACAATTGCAACATTTGCAGATAGGTTATGCATTGAAAAAGTGTTGAAGTCAGAAAGATCTTAGTTCAAATTTTGTCATAGATATTTATTAGCCAAATGCAAGTCAGTTAACTTCTGTTTTTCCAGGTTTTCATATCTGTAAAGTAAAGATAATAATAGTCCCTACTGCCTAGGATTGTTTTTGAGGATTATGTGAAGTAATGTTTGTAAAATGTTTTATATAAGCATGATATGAAAATTAGCATTTTTCTTATTATTTGAGTTTTTTTATACAGGTTTCTCTCCTTCAGAAATATAAGTTCCTTGAGGGCAAGAAGACTGACATAGTGCTTGACATATAAAAGGAAATTAAAGATTGGTTAATTGAGTAATTGGCTGATTGAATCAAGGCAATATTTTATGTGAATGAAGGAAAAACTGGTTTAAATTTTTAACTGAACTTGACTAAGTGAATTGTTTCCCTCCTAATAGATTATTTTGTTGTCTATTTTATTCTCTATTTTACATTGTCAATGGTCATTATTATCTTAGAGTTTGGGGGATTCACATTTAGTCTTTCAAGAAATATAAGGAAACAAGCATGTGAAGACTTCCCTGGGTAGAATGGGTAGATTTGTTGTAATAGCCTTGAAGGCAGCCAGAGCAGAGGCCATGGGGGCAACGGCTAGGTTGCACAATGGAAAGAGCACCAGCCCTAAAGTCAGGAGGACCTGAATTCAAATCGGACCTCAGACACTTAATAATTACTTAGTTCTGTGACTTTGGCCAAGTCATTTAACCTTATTGCCTTGCAAAAACCAAAATACAAATATATAAAGTGGGCACTAGGAAGCACTTCGACCATGCATGAGGAAACTTTTTCTTCTGCCAAGGGCCATTTGGATATTTATAAGATCAGTTGTGGGTCATACAAAATTATCAACTTAAAAATTAGCCTGCTATAGTTGTCAAACATTTAATTAATTCATCCCTAAACCACTCCTAGATTTATTCAATTTTGAGTCTCACTTGTAGTTACCATGGCAGTACCAGACCAAATGATTTTGCTGGCTTCAGATGTTCCCCTCCCTTGAGACCCCTTCTTCAGGCACAGAAAACACCAAGGGGGTCATTCACTGCATCCTGGGTAATTACCGGGCATGTTGACTTTTGTCCTGCCACGGAACTGTGATGCCTCAGGAAGAGAGAGTGAGGCTGACCCTTTGTGCATCTCTGCTTCATTTAAATCCCAGTCACCTGAAAGTCAAGATATTAGCCATGATGCCATCTGTCCTCTTCAGAAATCAAGGACAAACAGCAATAACAATTATAGGTACTAAAAGGGGAACCCCTCAGTCTCCACAGTTGTACAGATCCAACATAAGAACTCTCAGACATTTCAGTTCATTCACTGAAGAAGGAAATACAATCATTGGTGTTGTTTGGAAACTTTTTAAGAAGATCATTCTAGCTCGTTGAAACAACTTCAATTTTTAAGTAGTCATGGGAGCATAAACCTAAAATAAAAGTTATAATGAAATACAAGATGGGAAGGTACAGCAAGTTTAGAATTGATCACATCTACAAGTGGGAGAACTAGACGTATGCAATTTTGTGGCAAGCGGGGAAGGGTAAGAGAGACTGGACTATCCAAAGCCTGGGTAAGTAGACAAATCTGAGTTGTGTGTCACTAACTGGTGATCACAAAAATTAAATAGTCTAGTAGGTAACATTTAGCCACTAGATCTAAAGAAAATTCCCTTCACTTTTAATTACCATCCAGAGAACTTGGACTCAGTTTTCTATTTACTAATGCAACCTGACTCTAAATGTGGAAAAATCTACTTTAAAGGTAGGAGGGGAGAAGGAAACAACAACTTTGAGAGCTATCATAGGCCTTGCCTCTTTGACAGTGATTAACAGTTTGGTAATGTGGAGCTGTTGTGTGGGGGTGAAAATCCAAACATGGTGTCCAATAGTTAGCTGCTCTTTTCATGACCCCCAAACACAGCAGTCCTGGATCCCACTAAGAATACTGTTTATAAAGTGTGACAAAAGAAGAGATAAATATCACTACCTTTACAAAGCTAGAGTCAAGAGATTTCTCTTAACTGCAGCCAGCCAAAGAAAATGAGTTGTGGTAATAGAGCTGATAAAAATGACAACAATACAAATAGCTCTTGGTGCTGATGAAAAATACAAACAAACAAAAAATGATCAAAACAACTGAAAATGCATCCTAAGAGAAAAATGTCTTTTTTTCTTTTCTTTTCTTTCTCTTCTCTTCTTTTCTTTCCTTTCCTTTTCTTCTTTTCTCTCTCTCTCTCTTCCTTCTCTCTCTTCCTTCCTTCCTTCCTTCCTTCCTTCCTTCCTTCCTTCCTTCCTTCCTTCCTTTCTTTCTTTCTCTCTCTCTCTCTCTCTCTCTCTCTCTCTCTCTCTCTCTCTCTCTCTCTCTCTTTCTTTCTTTCTTTCTTTCTTTCTTTCTTTCTTTCTTTTTAAAACTTAAATGTGCTGTTAAGAAAAGCTTTGAGAATCCATATACAATTCCCAGCTCAGTCAAGCTAATACTTGTGCCACCTTGGGCAAGTTGCTTTATCTTTTGAGGCCCCAGTTTTCTCATCTATAAAATGTGGAGGGTTGGATTTATTAATCTCAGAGGTCCCTAAATTCTATAACTATGATCCAAATTTGCAGTAAGGGTCAAATTGCTTTGAAAGCCTATAAAGTAGTATAGACTGTAAATGTGATTTTTGTTGTTGTTATCATTGACCAGGTTTCTAATTTTATTGAAAAGGAGTTGACCCTGAGAAACTTCCTTTACTGGTACATATAGGTACCTTATTTCTATTAATAATCTTAAAGAATGACTTGTTGAAGGTCACACAGTCTTTATATATCACATAGGTTTTCTTGACTCTGAGACCAACTGACACTAAGGTTCCTTGACCTCAAGGATCTTATATACTAAAAAGACAGACAATATATACATGTGTAATGAAAATAAAAATAATATTGTATATAACATAAAATCTGCATTTTATGTTAGATATGTCAAATATACTCATATCAATATATTATGTAGCAGGAGTGGCTAGGTGGCGCAGTGGATAGAGCACCGACCCTGGAGTCAGGTAGTACCTGAATTCAAATCTGGCCTCAGACACTTAATAATTACCTAGCTGTGTGACCCTGGGCAAGCCACTTAACCACAATGCCTTGCAAAAAACCTAATATATATTTATTACACAGCAACCATTATCATCAATAACTGCATTTAATTTTCTTTATTATTTGATCATATATATTTAACATTGCTCCTACAAATCAATGAGACAAAAATATGGGGTGAGAACCAACCCTCCCCAAGAAGTTGAAGATGCAAAAATAAATATATCTACAAGAATGTTTTACATTTTATGGTTATAATGACACTGTTGTTATTCATTCAACAATAAGAAACATTTATTTAGCATCTAGTATGGGCAGCTAAGTGCCACGATAGAGTACTGGGCCTGGAGTCAAAGAGGACTCATCTTCCTGGGTTTCAATCTGATCTCAGACAGTAGTTTTGTGACCTTGGACAAGTCAGTTACTCCTATTTGCTTCAGTTTTCTTATCTGTAAAAATATCTGATGAGGAAATGGCAAATCACTCTAGTATCTTTTACCAAGAAAACCCAACTAAAAGGCTAGATTTGACTGAAATAAGTGAACAACATTAGGATGCGCCAAATTATTAACAATCAACTGGGCTGGACACTGTGGACCCAATCTTTGACTTTAATTGGTTTAAGTTCATAGTACAATAGTGACAATGTCCATGGAGGGACTTAAGATTTTGGTACCTCCTGTTCATATCCCTTGGAACCATGACATTGTGATCCATTAACCCCTTCCATGTCTTGTGGGAAAGACAGATAGAAAAATAAAAACCTACTAGGGAGAGAGGAGAGGGAAGCAAATATGCATTACTTAAAACTTCTTCAAAAAAGGAAAGAAAAAATAATGGGAAAGAACAGGGGGTCAGAATTCCAGCTGGGTGCTTAGCATTACTATTATTGTTGTTGCAACCACTGCTGGTGCAGTTCTCTTTGGGAAAGAGTTACTGGGGAAAAGATTGCATTTGAAAGAAACAAACAGCAAGCATGTCAGTGTCTGTCTCTAATGCTGAGTGAGAAAAAAAGGACAAAACTCATACTTTCTTCTCCCTTACCTTGCTCTGGCTCTCTCTGCTAAAGCCTAAATAGCATCCTTTACCTTTCTCTGATAATACTTGCTTTTTATTTGGGTATTTATTCAAAAACAAAAACAACTGCAGCAGCAACAATAATAAAACTGGTTAATTGGTTGCTCTTTACTGTATATTGGTGTGAGAATGTGAGGGGGACTAAATGCAGAGTTGAATTGGAGCAGTAATTGGCTAAGGATACAGAGAGAAACAGAAGACTCTCTCCTTTTCATTTTCTGGGATTTGAGGCACCTAGGTAGCCTGATGGTTAAGGTATTTCTTTGAAATAAGGAAGTCCTGACTTCAAATATTACCTCAGACAGGCAATATCTATGTATCGCTAAATCTCAACCTAAAATAGCTGATCTGTAAAATGGAAATAATATTAACACTGGAACAAATAAGATAACTTATGTAAAGTGCTTTGTAAACTTTATAGCTTTATATGGTCAATGCTATTGATCATTTTTATTACTATTTGTTGATATGAGACAAATTTTAGAGATTTTATTAAAAATATATGATGATAACTCCCCCAAAGAAGGAAAAAGATTAAATGAATATAGACCATCCTGGATTTCCCTGAATAGAGAGGGTATGCAGATTTTTTACAAGAGAAAGCAATGGTTAATAAAAACAGAGAAAAGCTCTCCTGTGGTGACAGCCTTAAGCTAATTTCTATCTCCCTCCTTTAGAAGGTTAAAGATCCTAATCTTTTTTTTTTTTTTTTTTTTTTTTTGGTCTCAGCCCTTTGGGTTGGAGTGAATAGTCTTTTAGGGGAAAAGTCTGCCCAACTGGAACTTCTCTAGAAAGCAGTTAAGAAAGAAGGTTTTGAATTGGGCAAGGGTATTCTCCCCACAAAAGAATTGAAGCCAGAGAAGAAATGTAACTTATAATTCCTCTACAATCAAACACCTTCTATTTAGTTGTTCATTTGGTTCCAACTCTTCATGACCTCATTTGGGGTTTTTTTGGCAGAGATACTGGAGTGTCTGTCATTTCCTTCTCCACCTCATTTCATAGATGAGGAAACTGAATCAAACAGGATTAAGTGACTTGCCCAGCATCTCACAGCTAGTAAACATCTAAGGCCACATTTCAGAACTCAGGAAAATGCATCTTGACTCCAGACCCAGAATTCAATCCACTGTACCACTTAGCTAACTCAAGCACTGTTAGGATCATAGATTTAGGGGCCTATTTATTCTCTCATTTTGAAGATAAGAAAAATGGGGTCAAGAGAAATTGTCATTTGCCTTAGGTCACACACATAGTGACATAAAGTAGAATTTGAACCCAGTTTGAAATCCAATTCAGTCCTCTGATTTCAGAACCAGAACTCCTTCCGTCGTACTGTTTTTTTTTTAAATCAGACAAAAAGTCATGGCAACATCACTTTTTTGAAAATATTTTGATAATAAGAATATCACTAGAGTTTAAGACTGAAATTTTGAATTCACTGAAATAGAGAAATACTGGTTGAGAAAATTCTTTCAGCCAATACAGGATATCACCCTTCTCTACAACTTAGGCACTTAGAGAGTTTCCTAGATTGCTGAGACTGCATAACTTGAGCAGGGTCATAATAGTCTGTAGATAGAAGATTGAAGAATCCAGGTCTTTCTTACTCTAAGGAATTCAATAAATTTTGCTGCCTACCTTGATAATGAGAACCAGAAAAATCAAGACAATTAATAAACCTGACTTCAGAAATGATTGTGGTATTTTTTACACCTTAGTGACTATAGCAA
Source organism: Macrotis lagotis (assembly GCF_037893015.1). Lineage (NCBI taxonomy): Eukaryota > Metazoa > Chordata > Mammalia > Peramelemorphia > Peramelidae > Macrotis > Macrotis lagotis. The sequence continues at coordinate 133,988,215 of NC_133662.1, read as the reverse complement.
CATGACAAAGTATTTTCATGTTTTAATAGGATTAGGATAGCTTTATGAATATTAATGAGAATAAATGTTTGAGGTAAAATATATTATTCTGTAAGCTAATTCCTTTGATGGGTAATGGCAAACAATTTATATTTGTAAAGTTAATTCAATAAGTCTTTCTGAATTACAATTAAATTGTAGGAAAATAAATCAATTGAAGTCCAATTTTTAAATAACTGCCTTAGGGAATATAGATAGATTTTTTTTTCAGGTCTTAGATGAGGAAATTAAAATAAAAAAAGTCATCTATGGGTTAAAACAACTTTTCTGAAGGTTTGTGTATGTGTGTATTTTGGTGTACATGTGTATTTGTACTGTGTACCTAAAAATCTTTATTAAAAATATGATTAATAAAATTTAGAAACAAGTGCCAATTTAACTAAAAATGTTCATGACTGACTTGAGATATACAAGGAAGGAAAGGAGAAAAGGCAGAATATGCCCAAAGTGGATTTTGGCCCAAATAAACTGGACAATTGCATCAACACAAGGAAGCCAAAGGAAAGCAAAGACCTGTCCAACAGCAGTCTAAATATGCAAACATTAAGCTATTGCATTTGGAGGAATTCAGTAATTCATAAGTTATGTCCAGCTTTAGTAGGATAAGTACTTTTCTTCTAAGTATGGGACTAGTATGTTTGATTATCTGAAACAGTCTGATGCTATTAAGAAGATAAATCAAATGTTTACCTATTTAAACCTGATTCCCTTTTCATCCATCACACATTTAGATTTCTAATAATTACATCCTGAAACACATCAAATTCCATCGGTTATATTCTTGTCTCTACACAAACTAGTTTTTAGTATCTAGAATGGGATACATCTGATCTTTGAGACTCTTAGGTTTTCTTTTATAATAAACAGAACTTTCTTCTTATCTAATCTTTAGATGTGCATGTGTTGATATATTTCAGTCCTTGATATACTTGTGACCTTGCCAATTCCATCTGGTTATGGGGGTGCTAAGTACTCCGCATCCCCAAACTCCTGTTCTAGTCCATCAAAAATACACCTCTCTGTTCCTGCAAGTTTTTTTTTTTTGAGAACCATATTGAATTGTTTGTAGAAGTTACCCTTAGACTAAGGAAGACCTGGATCCAAGTCCTGACTCTGGTACATATGGTCTATGGGCTGTATTATTATTTTTTAAAGGTTTTTGCAAGGCAAATGGGGGTTAAGTGGCTTGCCCAAGGCCACACAGCTAGGTAATTATTAAGTGTCTGAGACCAGATTTGAACCCAGGTACTCCTGACTACAAGGCTGGTGCTTTATCCACTACGCCATGGGCTGTATTATCTTTAATAAATTAACTTGACTTTTCACTTCTAGTCTTTTCCTTTACCATCATTTCACAACCTTTTATCCTCTGAGAATCATGCTATCCAAATTCATCATTCAAATCAATCCTGATGGCCATTTTCTGTTACTCCCTAATATACTCTCCTTCCTTACTCAATTGTTTTAGTGACTGGAACGTAGTGTTTTTTTCTCAATTCCTGCTCTTGTACTAGAGGGCTTCAACATATAAAATGAGCTGTCCTCTAATTAATTTACTAATCTACTCCATTTCCATTATCTACTACTCCTTCAGTTAAATATAAAGATGATCAGACCCTTCACCTTTCATTTTACCATCATCCTTAAGTATTTTGCTTCAATGTTCATGAATTCTAAACTTCCTTTAGCTTATGATAATGTTAATTTTTCACTCTCTTTCCCAGAATTTTATGATTCCTAATCCTGTTCCTTATCTTCATCCTGATCTTTTTGTCCCTCTACCCTTTAGTGCTTTCCCATGCCACTGTTTCTGCTTCAGGTATATTCTTCTGCATTCCCTATTTCAGTATTTTGGTGAACCAACTCAATCCTTTTCTAATTCCTATTCTCAAATATCTTACTCCTCATGCTATCACTGGTTATGCCTTGTCATATAAAAATCCTGGAGGTCTTCATTCATCTAAATTTTCTATCCTAAGCACGTGTTGCTAAATGAAGCTAGAAGAAATTATTAAACTATGATCAGGACCTCACAAGTTTATGATTTTTTAATATTAATTATTCCTTCACTTAAGCAAAACTATTCCTTCAGTTAAGCAAATACTATTCCCACTGTTTCTGTTTCAAACTTTCTTTTCTCACCTCAAGCTTTCAATGTTTCTCAACCCCACCTTGGTACATTTTCCTAACATTTTGCTTAAACAATTGAGGTTATGTTCCATAATCTTCCCTTCTTTTCTGTTCTCCTCATCTCACATCACTTAAACATCTTCCCCTACTATCTCCTTCTTCTGTCTTATATTGGATGAAGGAGTATCTTCCCCTTGACAGAGCCAATCTCTATTTTCACTATAGAACCATTGCTTCAAATACGTTTCCCTTATAATCATTCCCACTCAGTTTTCATCTTCTATCTTTTTCTACTGGATCCTTACTCTGCTGCCTACAAAAAATATCAAATTATCATATCCCCCTTATCTATAAAAAATTTCTTAAATAATTCTAACTTTACTAAGCCTAATTAGTATTATTTTGCTTTTCTTCTCCAGTTTTAGTGGATATCCTTAAGAAATTATCCTAATATCTGTGTCTCCAGTTCTTTTCATCTATCTGGCTTCAGACTTCAACATTCAATTGAAATTGTATCCTCCAGTTACCAATTTTAATACAATGAATAAACTGATAGACTCAGAGTCAGGAAGACCTGAGGTTGAATCTGGTCCCAAACATTTATAACCATGTGACCCAGACAAGTCATTTAACCTTTTTTGGCCTCAGTTTTCTCATCTGTGAAATGAGCTGAAAAAGGAAATGGCAAACCCCTCCAGTGTTTTCTGAGAAAATTCCAAATGGGAGTCAAAAAGAGTTAGAGTGCATTGTATAATGATCTTTTTCAATCTTCACTCTTCTTGAGTTTTCTGAATTCTTTGACTTTGTGAATTATTTTCTGTCTCTGGATACTCTCTCTCCTAAGTTGTTATTATATTGCTTTCTCTTGATTCTTCTTCTATTTGTCTGACCACTGCTTGTCAGTCTTCTTTGCCAATGCTTCACTGATACTACTACTAAACACTAACCATGTTGTCCCCCAAGATTCTACCTACCCTATTCTTTTTTGTTATATTATCTCATTAACTCCTAAACATTCCATTATTGTCTCTATGCAGATGAATAATAATTCTATATATCTAACTCTCCTCTCTCTCTGGAATTATATTTTTGGATATTTCCAGCTGCATATCTTATGGACATCCAGAAGTTTCCCCCAAATCTTTTCATCTTTTAAACTTTTCCATTACCTTTGAGTGCACTATCATCCTTCAAATAATCTAGATTCATTCTGATATCATCCTTACTTTCCTTTTCTTAACAAACCTTCAGATGCTTTGCCAAATCTTGTTAATTCTCCCTTTACAGTATTTTTCATATATGTCTCTTTCTCCCCACTCACATCATTTCCATCCTATTGCAGGCCCTTATCACCTCTCACCAGGATTATTAAAATAACATTGTAATTTGTCTCCTCACCTCAAATGTCTGCCCACTCTAATCCACCCTTTACTAAGCTCCAGTCATTTTACTAAAGCATAGGTATGATCATTAATTCTTATTCAGTAAATTTACTCTTCAGTATTCAAATTATCTATGTTCAATAAATTCCAGTAGTTGACTTTTACCTGCAGAATTAAATATAACATCCTTTGTTTGACTTTTAGAGTCCTTTATTCCTAAATCTTACACTACTCCTTTTTGCAATACAGCCATTTCCTATCTCTATACCTATCCACTGTTGGTTTCTCTGGAATGTTCTCCCTCAGTTCTGTCTTCTAGCTTTTCTTCAAGATTAGCTCAAAATTCATCTTCTTGGGTGGTCTTTTCTGTTCTCCCATCTACGTTTGTATATATCTTGTAGAAACATAGCTATGGAAATGTTGTCTCCTTCATTAGAATGGAGCTCCTTTAAGGCCAGGGCTAACAGTCATATTTTGTGTCCCTGGTATTCATAGTAAGAACTTGCTGACCACCTCTCAGTGCCCCAAGTAACTCTTTAAAACTATAATTTGCAGACAATTTCTGATCAGCATTTATAAGAAGAAGCTTCCTTATGGCAGTATTCAAATAGTCTAAACAATTTTTAAATTTTGAATTTTAAAAATTTGAATTTTTTTAAATTTTAAAATGTTAATAATTAAAAAATTAAAGGCTAAAAAGGGTCATTTAATGCTAATTACAAAGATATAGCATTCTTAATTGTATTTTCATCCTCATTTGGGAGGCAGTATAATACACCAGAAAGAGCTTGGAGGGACAATTAAAAAGCCTAGATTCTAATTGAGGCTCTGTCATTAATAATATATCTTAGGTAAATCATTTAACTTTCCTGGACCTTGGTTTCTTGACCAAGGTAAGTTGGGGTAACTGTGTGGTGCAGTGGATAGAGCACTGGCCCTCAGGAAGACCTGAGTTCAGATCCTCCCTCAGTCACTTATTTACTATGTGATACTAGTCAAGTCACTTAAACTTGTCTGGGATCATTCAACTGTAAAATGAGAATAATAATAGCAATTAACTCCCAAGGTTGTTGTGTGGATCAAATAAGATAATGTTTATAAACTTCTTCCTTTCTGGTCTTCAAAGGAAAGCTTGGCATGATTAATTACAAGATTCTTTTTTTTCTGAAATCATATTTGATTTTTTTTATAAATATTTACTGATCATTACATGAAGATGGAAAGGATTATTTTCATGTAGTTTTTTCTTGCTTCAGAGAAACATATGGTATGAGAATTTTAGAGTTCATGTACTTCAGTAATTTTTATAAAAGAGGGAACTGAAGCCAAGAGAAATGAAGGGATTTACCTAAAGTCACACAGACAATTGGCACAGTTAAAATTTAAAACCAGCTCTTTTGACACCAAGGCCATTGTTCATTAAAATTGGAAGCAACTGAAATGGGGGCTGGAGAGGCATATGTTGCAGTAATCTGTAGAATATTTTATTTTATTTGCTTTTTCAATGGTATGTGACCTTTTCCTTATATTTGGGGGGGAACATTTCCACATTGGTGGATGGTACTGCTGCATTAGTTGACTGGCAGAAAGTGTGGTAAGAATGATACTAGTGTCAATCCTTCTCCAGAGACCAGTTTAAACCACATTTAAAAAAAATGACTTTTCATCTTTTTTTTCCTATGAGGGTATTCTCTTTTGAACATTCACCCTGGAATAATTTTCATGCTTTCTATTAAATGTGGTAGAATGACTTTGGAGAAAAATTAGACTTGATTTTTCCTACTATTTCCCCCCTGATTTCTTGTGTACTTAGAGGTAAATAATTTAATTTTGTTTTAATTTTGTTTGATTTAATTTTGCCATCTGAAAAATGGGCATAAACTATGAATGGAAGATTAGCAAAGGTATGCTGAGAACATTTTTGAAATCCCTTTTACCTGCTTTGATGTCCTTAGGAAGTAACAAATGTTATTTTAAGCAGAATTATATTATTTAAAGACTTCTAAAAAACATAACATATAGAAACTCACCCAAAGCAACTAGATTCCATCCTCAAGAACTGGATACTTCCAAGAACTGTAACAGGTTTTTGCTTCTAAATTCAACTTGTATTTTATATTCCCAGTGGGACAAAGAAATTTGACCTGATACATCTTCTTAAATGCAATGCAGCCTGGATATAAACTTAAGAACATCACCTATGTAACCTAGGGATTTCTAAAATCTTGAAACATAAGCATCTTCATATGGCTATCATGTTTGACATCACCATCATCATCATCATCATCATCATCATAATTTCTTTTCTGTATTCTTTTGAATGTGTGTGTGTGTGTGTGTGTGTGTGTGTGTGTGTGTGTGTATGTTCAGTCCCTTTTGACAGAATGTAAGCCCATTTGAACACAGGCTCTATTTTATTTTTGTCTTTATATCTCCATTACTTAACACTATATCAAACACATCATGGAGAAACACTTATTTATTGTATGCCCTTTTTGGTCTTTACAGAAGTAATTCAGGACACTTAATATTTACTTAGCTATGTGAGCCTGGATGAGTCATTAAGTCCCATTGCATTGCAAAAAATAAAAAATAATTCAATTGCTTGATGTGATCAAGAATGTGATATTTATATATAGGCAATATAATTCAAAGGAAAAGCTATCTCTAGGTACCGCTAGAACTTTTAAATATACTTATGTGAATCAAATAGATATCTATAATATTCTATATATAATAATCATGAAAAACTCAATATTATTGCTCTTACTTTTCTATTTTTCATAACTATGTGGTTATTGGAAATTATAAGAATATATAACTTCTGATATAATTCAATGAATACAAAGTATAACAAGAAAAAGATATTATATATATTTAAAAAAAGACCACTGCTTTAAGAATCAAAGACTCTACTATTTATAACCTCTGTGACCTTGGGTGAATCACTTTTTTCTTCTTTATTTTCTTATCTTTTAAAATGATGAGTTGTACTAAATAATCTCTCTGTTCCTTTTGAGCTATTTTTATTATTGTTCATTGATTGGTCATTTTTAAGTTGTATCTGACTCTTTGGGACTCCATTTGAGTTTTTCTTGGCAAAGATACTAGAGCTGCTTTGCCCTTTCCTTCTCCAGTTAATTTACAGATGAGTAAACTTGAGGCAAAGAAATTTAACTGACTTGCCTGGTAAGTGTCTTGACCAGATTTGAACTCAAGAAGATGAGTCTTTCTGACTCCAGTTGACATGTCACTAAGAACTCTAGAAATCTGAGTTAATGAAAAATTTATGACTACATATTTATGTGTGTGTGTGTATATACACACAAGCATTCATATATATATAGGAAGCAGAGATGACAGTGCAATAGGAAATAAAATAAATAAAAAATATGAAGAATTTCTAGTCTAGAAAATACAAAATGAAGGATTGCAGTATCATATATTTAGATCTAGAGGGATCCTACCTCTTCATTTTACAGATGAGGAAGTTGAGGTCTAGAGAGTAAGGATTAAAATGGAGATCATTTTTGACTCCAAATTTCTTACCTTCTTCCGGATCTTTTATGATGCAGAGTTTTTAATAGGATGGACATGGAAGCTTTCCAGACTTTTCTTTGGTAATTTCCTGGTCTAGAAGAAACTCTGAAGAAATTAGTCCTGGTATTCTTGGGATTGGATGTCATATCAAGTAATTCATGCTTTACAGTGATTTTTTTTATCTTTCATAAGGTAAAAAAAAGTTATACCTTGAAATTGAATGCAAGTTGATTGCCTTTTTTTGAAGGGGAAACAAAATGCCAACACTTCATTCTTTGCCCCAAACTAATTCAACACCAGATAATTCTGTAGCTGTTCCCATGGTCACAGAATTGCAATGAACAACAGACCTTGGCAATATTATTCACCTAGCTCACAGGGGTGTTGGGAGGATTAATTAATTAATGTTTGTGAAGCACTTTATGATTCATAGGTCAAAGACACCATATATGTGTAAAGCACTATTGTTACAATGTTACCACCTGTGGACTTCGCTGCTTTCCATCAGAAACACGGCATGAGAGGCGGGATGCCTTTTAGGAAAGCACATTTTCTCATGGCTTTTCTTTTGCCCCCTCTGGAAAAAAAAGTGCTGTCTTGCAGTATTTCAACAAGAAATATTACCACATTGCTTATACTTGAGGGATTTCCAGGAGAAATACCACAAAAATGCTTTTCTTTGGGGGGTATTCAGAAAAATTCTTACCAATTGAATATGTATCAACATAGTTCAAACTAGTATTGTGTAGGGTTTTTTTCCCCCAACTGGAGGGTCTGGTATGCCAGATGAAAAAGACTTCCTTTTTAGATGGGGAACAGGAAGCAGATTGTTGACTCGGAGAGCAGAATAGGCCAGTGGATAGATAAATTGACCAGGGTTGGAAAACCAAGATTTAATTTCCACTTCTTATATAGTTATCCTATAAGTTAGATAGACCTGAACAAGTCATTCAACTTTGCATATCTCATTCCTATCTTTATTTATTTTATTTATTTATTTTTTGCAAGGCAAATGGGGTTAAATAGTTTTCCTAAGGTCACACAGCTAGGTAATCATTAAGTGTCTGAGGTCAAATTTGAACTCAGGTACTCCTGACTTCAGGGCTGGTACTCCATCCACTGAGCCACCTAGCCACCCCTCATTCCTATCTTTAAAATGAAGGATTGAGCTGGATAAACACTAATGTGCCCTTTACTTCTAACAGTCTATATGAATCCAATCTTTCAGAAATATTTTCCTACATCTGAATAAAATTTATCTCATTTCCAGTTAAGTTCTCCAATTGACTAAAGTAAGATAAAAAAAAAAAGATTACATAGTTCAATCACACATTTAATCACAATATCCTTGGGGCTATTTCTCATATACACAAAGAACAGGTCACCCTTATTTCTCTAGAATTTATTGGGAGAGACCATCAAAACTTCCCTTTCCTGAGAGTTGTTATTTTACATCCATCTGAACTCACAGAAAGAGGCTGCATTGGTGTCTAACCTCACTCTCAGCCTCAGACACTTAATAATTACCTAGCTGTGTGACCTTGGACAAGTCACTTAACCCCATTGCCTTGTTAAAAAAAATTAGGTAACCAAACATTCTATGTTATTATTGAATCAAAAAATGTTTATTAAATGCTTATGCTATTATCAATACTGTCTTAGATTATGAGGATTACAAATAATGTGTAAATCTTAGTAATACATTTAAAACTGGAAGGGACTTTAGAGATCATGTAGCTACCCCTTCCTCATTTTATAGTTCCAGAGAAGAAAGATAACTTGCAAAGCGCATAAAGGTGATAATCAGGATTCAAATCCAGGTCTTTTGACACTAAATCCAACTCTTTATTCATATTAAAATCTCACTTCAGATTTTAATTTTAATTCAGATATATGCTAGAAAAACAGATAGGGAATGATCCAAGGTCACCCATTGTTGAGCTTTGTTCCTTCTAAAGCCAAGAACACAGAAAGAACACATCTCAGTATCACTATGTGTGTGTTTCCAAGAGAAACTATCCCACCTGTTTTGAATGAGTTACATTTTAAATTTTGAAATATAATGATTCTTTAGGCCTTTTCTTAGCTTTCAAATTTAGCTTCTCAAAGATCAATGAAAAATAGTTCTTGATATAAGAACAAGGAGCACACCAAATATGGGTGTGAAGACAAGGCCAGTTTCATTCTGACTAGGCCAGAGGTTTCATCTCGAGTTAACTGAATTCATGGCAGCTGCCTTGTGTTGTTTTCAAAGTAAAAGGTCTGGGTTAGATTGCCATACTGGCTCTCATCACTGGTTAATTCATACAGAATAGACAGAAAGAAACCTACCTCACTATATTCTCTTTTGCCAGAGAGAATATAAGATGTTCTCAATTTTGTAGCACATCTGGTAGTGCTGTCACCAAACTTGGTTTGTTTACTTATTGTCTTTTTTTTTATTTGAGAAATAACCTTGTTCTAATACTGTAAGCTTGGGGAGGCCCTCTGCATTTGGAGTCCATTTTAAAAGTAAAATGTGAGACTTTTCCATGTGTTTTTGCTTATTGTAGAATCATCCATAATTTGAACCTTTAGTAGATCACAATTTATCACACCAAAGTTGTCAATGCTGCCACTTATATAGTAGGAAAGACTGGCAAACCAATGTAAACTTCCCATAAAATGTTCTCCCTATATAACCTTATTATAGCAGCATTCAAAACTTCCTCCTTGTACTTCCACTTTGTTTTTCTCTCCAACCCTCAAACTCAAACCCAAATCCTTCACTGAGGCATTCTATGTTCAGACAGAACCCAGTGATTTGACATCACTAGTAATCAAAAACCAGGGATTAATTGAAAACCCAATTGTAAACTTGAATTTCCATTTCATTTTTTGAAATACAAATGGATTATCTCTTCTCTACCATCTAGTGAGATAGTTATGTGACCACTGGTCAGAAGCTGAAATCTCATGACCTCCTTTTCCTTGTAGTAACTATTGAACTTAGGGAGAGGGTTGAAGTGACATGGTGAATAAAGTATTGACTTTTTGGCTAGTGGGATCCAGGTTTCTGTTTGATCTGCTGCCCTACATAAAATGGATAGTTTTAGTCTTTTCCCTAGGGGCATGTTAGAAAAACCACTGTACATGACTCACCACAGTAGGTAGTCCTGCTAAGCTGCGAGTTGGGACTAAATTGGCAAAGTGAATTGAATTTTCCCCTCCCCTTTTCCAACTGTAAGAGAATGTGAAAGGGTGGTCCTTTCCTGCTGAGAATTCAGGTCATTGACAGGGTTTGGGTGGAGGAGTCACTCCACAGCTGTCTTTTGTACCTGTCCCATAGAGAAGGAAAAGGAATCCAAATTCCAGAAACAGGATCCAAATCTGTATTCTCTGGGCATAAATCAACCTTGTTCTAGCTGCCTGAACTTGGACTAGCTAGACTCATAATAACAAGCACAAAAATTCTATTGCACACCCCTGGGAAATAATCACTATCATGAAAAACACTTAATTGCCCATTGTATAGGGTTAGACTGGAAGTTCTATACATGGTTAGGCACCCCATTCTCTAAGAGACTTCTGTTTTAAGATATACACTACATTGATGTGAATATATATCCATAAAGGAAACATAGTCATATGAAAAATCAAACATGAAACAAAGAAATCTTATATTTCTGTCATGTTCAAGGGAAAGGGCAAATGGGGAATGTTGAATGAAATAAGACTAATCACAATTAGATGTTTCAGCAAACTGAAAGAAAGAAATAGAGAAACATTATATCCATATCTGTTGTTACCTCTGAAAGACAATCTTGACTACAACTAGGGTGAACTACTCAAGAACTTTTAAAATATAGTTTCCTTTCTCCCACCATAGAGACTATTTGACTTTTGTCTTTGAATCTTTAATACCAAATGAATCTCTTGTAACAAAGGTGGTGTGTTTAATAAATTCTTGAAGACTGATTGATTCCCATGCTCTGTAGTGGTCATACCTGGCATTGGAATTATTGTGTATTGAGGTTTCTAACTGATGTTGCAATTTCATGTATTCCTTACATTTGAAAGATGTATTGCAGTTGCTGTCCCAATCAACTGATTGGATGGGTTTGAATATTTTCCTTTAGAAACTTCATAATCCCTTGTTCCAAACTGTTGAATTAGATTTTAAATCCTAACATCAACTTCCTTTTAGTTTCTAAGCACTTGGTGAGAATGATTAACACCCTTGCCTTGATCTTGTCCTTTTGTGTTCAGTTTTGATCCAATTTCTTCATTCTTAATGTCATCTTTGTTTCTACAATTGCTGCCTACAGTTCAAGAAAGATATATATATTGACTTGAGAGGATGAAAATATTTTCATAATATGATGTAGTGGAAGAATACTGTTCTAAAACAACTGAGTTTTAGTCCAAGCTCTGCCATCAGTTCATTATATGATCTCAGGCAAGTGACTTGACATATTTGGATTTAAGTTTCATTTTATGAGAGTTTGCTTAAATTATCTTCAAGGTCACTAGAGAATAGAGAAAAAACCCTGAGACGGTGACTCCTAGGATCATATGAAGGGCAAATGATAATAGTAATATCACAGGGACTAACAGGCCAGATTGAGCATGGAAGAAGATTAAGGAAATATCAAAGATACTCAGTAAGGAGAGGATAAGGGTATTGGTTCCAAATCCCAAAGAAAGATAGAGATAAATTATTTTTGTCTCCTCAAACTTCAAAATTTTGTATCTTGAGGAATTTTTATAGCAAGATTGTGGGAGAAGAGCAATTTAAGTACAGGAAAATGAAGAAAGGGGAAAGAAAAATGAAAGTGCTATGTGGGAGGAGGGAGGAAAGAATCACAACTTGGAAATGTGCCACAATAATGCTTAAATTTTCTGTGAACCTGGTGACCATTTCTGTGAACCTGGTTGTAGTTTGTGTTTGTGTGTGTGTTTAATAAAGTAGGTTTACATGTAACAATTTTGGGGAAAATACATATTCTCTGAGCATACAGGGGTACATTTCCAGTCTCCTCTTGTCTTCTTTCAGAGAATCTATCAATGCAAATACCACTGACTGATACCTACTGATACACAAAATAATGGGGGCAAACATGTCAAAGAGCAGTACAAGAAAATATTTGTGAGGATCACATAGTTCAATGAATTTCCATAATACTCAGCTGATTATGACTTAACTATATATATATATGTATATATATATATATATATATATATATATATATATATATATATATATATACTTTTTATGTTTTTTTCAAGGCAAATGGAATCAAGTGAGTTGTCCAAGGCCACACAGTGAGATAAGTGTCTGAGGCAGGATTTGAACGCAAGTACTCCTGACTCCAGGGCCAGTGCTCTATCCATGTGGCTAGCTGCCCACAACAATATATACTTTTAAGACTTAGTCATTCATTTTTGTTTCTCATAAATCTCTCTAAAGGCAGTTCTGTGCTATGCATTATTCTGAAGAGTACTGGAGATGCAGTTAGAAGAGTCTGGATTCAAATGCTGCCAATGATACTTCCTAACTGTGCGTGTAATCCTATATACCCAGTGTTTCGGATTCCTCATTATTAAACTGAGAAGATGAGACTCAATGAATTCTCAATGAATTTAGTTCTAAATATATGATCCTAAGTCACTTAATATTTAAATACTCTGGGCAAATAAAACTATTAGTCATAGAGAATGTACTGACCTTCATACATAGAGAGATTTTACTCATCTGAGAATTCATTATAACAATAAAATCACAAGTCCATTCCTAGTACTTATCTTCATTTCTATACCTTTTTAGATTTAAACAATATGAATTTCTCTCCTTAAATATATAAAATCTTCAACTAAGGAACACTGACAAATGAGGTGAATAAATCAGTGACATAAGTCCAAATGAGATCAGTTCATTTTTTCCCCTCTAAAAGCATCCCTTAAATAGAGATCAATGCTCCCTTCTTACTCTATGAACCCATAGCTTATTTCAGTATTCAGCTCATGTGACTTCCTTCAAAATGCCTTTTTCTAGTTTCTCACTTAGTTTTCCACAAAATCATTTTGCATTTATTTTATGTTGTCTTTACTAACCTTTGAATATGTTATGTCTCATGCACCTCTCTCTCATCCAATAGAATGGATACTTAGTAAGGGAAGGTGCTATCTCACTTTTGTTTTGGTATGACTAAGACCTGGCACAGACCCTTGCACACAGTAGGCAATTAATAAATGCTTATTTATTGATTGATGGAAAATATGAAGCAAATTATCAGTTTCATAAGGTGAAAGATGCTCTGCTGCAATATAATTTCAATTAATTGCAAGAATCACTGCTTTTAAAATATCATTTTTTAATTTTAAGTAGAAATCTACTTTCTTAAGAAATAGCTATAAAGAAAAATGTAATCCACAAGGTCAGTTAATAGTCACCAACTGATTTTATAGCATCTACTGGCAGGCTAGAGTGCAAAAAAAAAAAAACAACAAAACAGTATACATTAATTATGAGGAGAAATTCTTCCAAGATGTTTATATATAATTTCTACTAATCTAAAACTCCTTAGAATGAGATACAGAAAAAAAAATGTTTGGAATAAAATATGAGGAGGCCTGGCACATCCAGAACATTAAAAACCATAGTGAGATCAATTTCAGATTCCTGACCAGTTTACCTAGAGTATCTTTCAAGTCTAAATGGAAATATTTAATTTTTTTTTTTAAGAAAGGTGAGTCTTGGTCACAAGTCCTACAAAGAGTTAGGGCTAGCACACACCAGAGCACTTTAGAAAGGCTAAGTAGAAGAAGCTCATAAAATTGATCTTGTCCAAAGCACAATGTCGCAAACATTTTCTGTCACATGTGTTCAGAATTGAATTGAGTAAATGGGGCTCAACATGAAATTTACTAATGTCATTGAGTACAGTGGGTTACACCCCCTAAACATCCTGGAAACCACATCAAGGTACAGGTCCTTGCAAAAACACCAAAAATTATTGGATGGGAGAAGGTAATAATTACAGGGAAAGCCTCAATGGGCAGCTGGTTATGATTTTAATTGCTGCTAAATACAAGGCTAAGAACTTTACAAAAGGAAAAAAAATATCTCTAAATCAAAGTCAATTCCCCTTTTATTTCTGACTTCTAAAGTAGAGTAAATTCCAAGACTTTCAGATCAAGCTGTCTCCTTCGTGCTAACTCACCAATAATCTGAGGTCATTAGTGTGGTTTGTTTGGCAAATCAGAATGGTCATCTTCTTTAGTTTGAATGGGAACTGCTTTTGAATATAGAGCCATTTACAGTCAGAAACCTCATGGGGATATTTTTAGGTACTGGTACCCTCCAAGAAACCAACAAATATAGGAGGGATTATTCTTCTCACTGGTGCTAAAAATCTTCCATTTTATCTCAACTATGAATCTCTGGTTAAGAGGCAAAAAGAATATCAGGAAGAGAGGATTCTCTTATAGGAGAATTGGATAACTTCCAGAAAGCAAAAGGTTGTATAAATGCCCATGGTACCCAGTCACTAAACTGTGTTTACACAGGGTTTTCAGGTAGTCCCTTCTCTCTCTCTCTCTCTCTCTCTCTCTCTCTCTCTCTCTCTCTCTCTCTCTCTCTCTCTCTCTCCCTCCCCCTTCTTCTTTATGACAAAAAAAATGGAAAAAACAAATCACTAAACGATTAGGCAAATGACAAAAAAAACTTCTTTGTGCTAACTCATTCATTCACAAGATCTCCTGATTTCTTTCCAAGTGCCAAATGGCAGCAGATAAAGAAAAAAAATGACAGCAGGATCCCATTTGGACTTTTGGGCAAGATATTTTTCAAATGCATATTTCACTTCCAAGTGGGGTTCCTTAACTTTTCTTCCCACAGTCTACAGTAGGTTGGTAGTTATCATCTCCAGATCTCCATCTCAAAAGCATACCCTGAGAGGGAAACAATGCAAACAACAAAAACAGTGAACTTTATACTCATGTCAACTTAAGGGGAAAATTCAGGTTTCCAAAAACAGGATGTTAACAATAATTTTTATTGATTGTCCAAGTGCCAGTGGGAATTTGATACATACTAGTCAAGGAGATCTAAATTTGTAAAGCTGTCACACTATGGAAAAGCCTAGAGGAATTCTCATTAGCAGAGGCAATCACACATGGCATTCCTCTCTGTTTTTCTACAAGGCTTTTTCATCACAGAACTCACATATACTGGGAATAATTAGATGGAGAAGCAATTTTGTGCGGTGATACAATCAGAGATCCAGTATGAGCAGGATGGGCAGAGTAGTAGTGAATAGCAGGCTGGATAGTTACTTTAGTATAAAGATACTTCCCATGAAAGAAAGGCTTTCCTCAGATTCAGGGTATACTTCTCCACAACATCCTAATATATTATATTATGCCTGCCCCTTCACCTCTGACTGTTGGATTGGTCTTAACTTAGTGTTCCATTTTGATCTGTAGCTTCCCTGGATTCTTATTGTTTCATATACTGCCCTGAACAGTTAATTCTTTTGTATCTATCACTCTTTTGCATTATTTCATTCATAAATACGCATGTGTGAAATTGACTAATAAATTAATTTTAAAAATTACTTAGTTTCTTAGTAAATAAAAAAGCTACATAATATATTTCATGCAAATTCCAAAACACATAGCATAATTCACACATAAAAGAAATGAATATAAGTAAAGAAATCTGCATATTGGTAATATTTTGTTCAAAGGATCATTAGAATAACAATTTACAGTGTCAATGACTTAATAGCAGCTATTGTTTTTTAATCCAATTTTTTTGAAGAGGACAAATGACATCACAGACAATGTTTTGACTTGTGAGTGGATTGGATTTAAGTGAGGCCAACTTGCACAGTCATCAACCTTACTCTGTCTTCCTGAGTCAATAAAGCCTAGTGGTAGGTCAAAAGTCAGGACATCTGGTGATGACCTAGGATGAACCAACACTTGACCTTGGTGTCTTCAGTGCCTCATCAAGTCGAAGTGCTTCACAGTGCCTACTTTGGGCACCTTCATGGCTATTGGAACAAATTGCTATTTGCTCATTCCACCAAAGGATGTCTTCAACATCCTTGGGGTAAACACTCACTAAAGGGTTTGAGGCCTGGCCCATTCAGTTGCCCTCAACCTTATAGCAAAATGCAACAATAAAATGAAGCCAGTGACAACAGTAACAAAAGCAACAATAACTAAATGACATTTGTAAAAAGAGAGTTAGGTAAATATGTATCATATATTCTTGTCATTATACATTAGACCTATATATAACTAACTTTTCGTTATCCCTAATCAGAGGTGAAAAGGGTGGGAATGGGGAAGGCTGCAATGTGTAGTTCATCCAGAAATTTTTTTCCATTTCCTTTTAGAATGAACTATATGCACAGGGATACCTTGCTAAATTGATTTTGAGAATGATCTCCTATATAAGGAGAATTTGCTAAAGGATCAAAATCAGTTTCCTAAATCAGGATTTATATGCGATGACTTTAGTGGCAATTTTCCAGTTAAACTATGTTATTAGAACCAAATTTAATTCCATTGGCAGTTTCTGTTGCTGCAAACATTAAAAATAAGTAGAGTGAGCATGAAACCAGATTGTGAAGGTAGCAAAAGTTATCTTTAATGTCTCTAGACTCCTTTTTTCTGCACCTTTCTCTTACTGTCAGTGTTGATCCTAACTCTATTCCCTGCCATTGGAGGAAGCTAAAGGCTCCCCGATAATCTCATTCTGTCAAAACAGTTAAGTATCTGATATCAGTTATCTCTACTTGCTGAGATATTATTCACACAATAATTAATACTTAATATCCATAATTGAGTTCCAGTCAATAAAAAGCTCAAATCCTGGAATGTACTTTATGCCCCCTGTATTTTTTTTCCTCTTTTTTTTTCAGTTAAAGCTTTTTATTGGTCATAGTTAATTTCCCCCCCAAAACCTTTCAGAATATCTGTATGTTCTTAGAATGTCAAAATGGAAAGTTAAGACTAAAAGGAATGAGTTTAAGGGAAAGAAGCAGTAATTTGGCAAACAAGCCTTTGAATCCCACACCCACCTTCAGGCCCCCTTTTTCTCCAGTAAGAATTTTGTGCAGCTAGTGGTCAGCATCCTCCTTCTACCGCTGCTGTCGGGTAGATGCTGCTCGATGCTGGCGAGGCATCTCTCCGAGTCTTTGAAAATGGGCATCAGGTAGCAAAGCGGTTGGTGTCCACAGTGCTTGACGATCCAGTCCTGTACCCAGCAGTTTAAGTAGTGGTGAACTGCGGTGGGCACGGGCTCTGGGACCCGAGGAGGAGGAAGACTGCTGCTGGTCCCCACTGGTCTTAGGGTCAAGCGGCCTTCCTGTCTGTTGCCAAGGGAGGCTTGGAGCCATTGACTGTGATGCCATCGGAGGTTGCATTGTTTTCTAGTGTGGCCCTGGCAGGGGCCCAATTAAGACACAGCACTGCCGGTGCCAGTGCTGGAGCCAGCCAGGCCCCCTCCTCCTCCCAGAGGTACCACCAGCCTTTGGGACCTTTAAAAAGACCCTGTGCTTTCAGATTCAAAGGCCACACTCCTGAGCTTCACCCTCTTGATAGCTCTGTTCTTAAAGATTTCCTCACTTGCCACTGAGAAAGTTCCCATCTCTTCTACGTCGTTCTCTTGATCCCAGTTCCTGTCTGTCAACTACTTCTCTGCCTCTCTTTTGGCCATTTTTTTGGTACCCACCGGCTGCTTCCTGGGACTAGCTACACAGCATCATCCCGGATGCCTTCTTCCCTTCAGCCTCAATTGACCCCTGGGTTAGGTGGTGGAAGGGGTGGGGGTGGGGGTATCACCGAGAGAGAAGGGTCGGTGCACAAGTGACCAGAGTGGATCAAGAAAGGCCTCTGATATTTCTTACAATAAGCATGGCATTGAAATTTCATCCTCTTAATACAAATGTGTGTTTATGTGTGTGTGTGTGTGTGTGTGTGTGTGTGTGAACACATATTCAGAGAACTCTAAAAATCATTTTATTGTAGATTTATATTAGAAACTATATTTTTATTAGAGTGATTTTAAAGTTAGTTTGAATTTATTGAGTACACAAAATCTCAACTAAAGGGTATAAAGGGCAAGGGGTAAGAAACTTTGATGTTGGTTCTTTTTATTTTCCCTCTTTTGGGGGGGGGGATTTTTACAAGGAAATGGCAATAAGTGACTTGCCCAAGGTCACACAGCTAGTTAATTATTAAGTGTCTGAGGGCACATTTGGACTCAGGTCCTCCTGACTCCAGGGCCAGGGCTCTATCCATTAGATGCTGGTTCTACTCCGAGTTCTGCTCATTAGTAGGTAGGGAAATTTACCTAAATCACTTATGTCTTCAGAACTAAATTTTTCTCAGCTGCCTATTTATCCGTTGTCAGATATCAGGCAGTCAGGAATCATTTATTAAGGTATTAAGGATCAACTACCCACTATACATTGTATCAAGCAATGGGGTTTACAAAGAAGGGTAAATGATGATCCCTGATCTTAAGGACCTCATGAGCTACTTTGGGGAGACACAATGCAAACAAGTATTGGATAATTTAGAAATAATCAGCAGGAAGAAGGCACTCAAATTAAGAGAAATTGAGAAAAGTTTCCTATAAATTATGGAATTTAACCAGTATTAGGAAAAATATATCATGTGAAGATCAAATGGGAGATTGCAGAGGAGCAAGCTAATGTAAATTGTGAAGCAATATGAAAATTCAGTCATCATTATTATGACTGAATTTAAAGTTTTAAAGATCATAGAATCTTTGAATTTTAAGGTGAAAGGAAGTTTTAGCTATCATCTAATCAAATCCTTTTGGTTTCAGATGAGAAAATTGAGACTAGGAAAAGTTAGGTAACTTGCCTAAGCACAAACAGGTAAATAAGTGGCTAGCAATGCACAAAACTGAATGAGCTGATTGTATCACAACTCTCCCCAAAGCTGCAAAGAGATCCATCCACAAGTCAAGAGGAACTTCCTGATATTCAGCACTGGAGGTTAACTGGAAAATGAGAATCAGGAAGAGTAGAAATAATAGGAAGATAAAGAAGAAAGAAAGGAGAAATAAAAAAGAAAGAATTGGAAAAAAAGGAAAGGTGGAAATAAGCAGTAGATTGTGACAAATTTAAAAGGCTAGATTATGACAATAAATCTAGCCCCTTTCTCCTAATTTAATGCTCCATATGTTTAGCTTAATTCCTGGCAATGGTTATAATATCTCTTGTATAAAATAAGTTTTATTGTGCTCCATTGTCTATTTCTAACAAAAATTGGATGTCCTATTTTTGAGAAAAAATTAATGACAAAAATTTCCCATAGTTACATGCCAAAGTTCCCTGTGAAGAACCCACTGTAAATTCTCATAGAGGACCAAAGTCCAATGTAGGAGGATTCAACATTATTATTCTTGCTGTGTGTTCTTATACCTAACCTTCTGAAACATACTGAGTAACCAGATAGTTACTCATGAATGGAATTATATGAAATTATAAGCACATTTAATTCCATAAAATAGCTAAAATAAATTTATGTCCAAAGGTGGCACTCAATTGTGATTCAATATTAATTAAAAAAATCCAGCAGCTCAACTTCAGAAACATGACTATTAGCTAGAAATTTCACTGAAGCTAATGAATAGAAGAGAAAACAGTGCAAGTTATAATACATTTTTGTCTCTTCATGAAAATAGAAAAATAATTAATTTTTCCATTAGGTTATTAAAAAGATTTTTATTACCATGCCCTCTATGAAAATATAATAAGAAACCTAAGTCACTTAGTAATTTCTGCCTTTATAATTATTGTTATTTAGTCAGTCATGTCTGGCTGTTTGTGGCCTTTTAGAATATACTGTTCATGAGATTTTCTTTGACAAAGGTATTTCAGTGGTTAGTCATTTTCTTCTCCAGTGGATTAAGGCAAACAGAGTTTAAGTGACTTGCCCAGGATGACACAGCTAGTAACTATCTGATCTGGATTTGAATTCAGGTCTTCTTGATTCCAGGACCAGTACTTTTATCCACTGAGTCACTTAGCTGTCTTTACAATTACTGATTTTCATTCTATTATGTTAATTAATATGCTTTCAGTAAAATAATGATTTACTTTAAATCATGAGATAAAGAGTTGTGGAGAAAATATACTAATGTTTGCAGGCTCATAAGAAGCCCTTTTTGATGAATTGACAATATAATTTAAAATTAAAATATGCTGTTTACTAAAGTAATGCTGCATATTTGAGACAAATGGGATACTCTGCATTTTTAATTAATGGCAATGGATAGAATCTAAGCTCCTTAAAAATTAAGGAATATTTATTTTTTGTCTTTATGCTAAATATACAGCATAGTTTCTGATCCACAGGTGTTACTTAATAAATGTTTAATATTGATTAATTGGTTTATTGGCTGGATGAAGTCATCCACACTCTCTCAGTCAGTCTACTTTGTAATGAATAACACAACTGAAAAATAATTTTCCAATATTCAGAGAGAAAACTATGATCATAAAAAAGTTTTCTTTTTTGTTTTGGAAGGAGTTAATTGACCCATTCAGAAATTGAATTCATACTCCTGTCTTCATTAGAATTGTACTCTAGCCAACTAAACCAAGTACCCATAATTTACAAGAAAATATCTGAAAATTATGCTACCTAGAAAGTTCTAATGTCAAGAAATCTATTTCTGTTGGAACAATGGACTCTACTACAAACACTAAGAAAGGAGCATTATTTACTTTAACTTCTTAACTTCTTTTTCCAACTTCAATACCCTAGAGTTTCCATTTTTCTCTCCTACTAAGCCATTCTTCTGTTGACCTTGGCCTTCTCCCCCAAACCTGCTCTAGGGAACAATTCACTGGACAGTGGGAAAACTGTTTCTTGGCTGGCAGCCTTTTCAGGTGGTTGGCCTCCAACCTGAGCTCTGGGGAGGGGCTCATAGGAATGATCATGCTTGATCTTTTTTCCAAGCAGCTGGTCCTTTCTTACTGCCCAATGTAGTGGGAGTTCAGAGGAAACAAACAGTAGAGAAGCCAGTATGGCAAAACACTCTGTCAGGTGGAGAAATTGGCAGATGTAATCAATGAGTGAGCATGATTATTTCCCTATGGAAGTTTTAAGCATGCTTCTGAGTTCATGGGCATTTCTTGAATCTGCTCAGTAAAAGCTGTTTCATCACAGTAGTTAACATTCAATTGTCTATTGGAGACTTCAGGGTCAAGGGAACAACAAGATGGTAGACTAGGCACTTTCCTCAATATTTCTTTTGTCTTAAAAAACAAAAAGAATTTTATAATAGATATAGAGTAATTAGAACTGAATCCACAAGTAAAAGATTAGATAAAATGCTTATGAATAACATAAAAAGTACTAACCTTTAAGATGTTAATTCAACATTTTCCCCATATCAACCTGCAAGTTCCTGGTCAGGACACTCAAGCAGAAACATGCAAAGTGATATAAGATTACCTAAGGTCTTTTTTTCTGAGAACAACATTGAGAGTCCCTTCTTCTACTGAGACCTTCTGCTGACCTTATCCCCTTTGCCACTCCCCATAACAATGATCAGTAGACTGATTAAACTGAGTCAGTTCAGAGTTTGGAGATGGGGAGAAGTGTAATGTCTTCTGTCCTACAATTAGCAATGTTATGACAAATTGTCAGAGAGTCTGTCCAAAACATTGTCCATTGCCTATAACACAGTAAAAATGGTGGCAAATATTTATTCAGGAAAAGAAGAGCTTTGCAATAATTTTGCCACTCAACCCTTCAGGATGTACCTTTATGGAAAGAAGAGTCAAAAAGTAAGTAATGGGGACATTTAAGGAAAGAAGGCTAAAACAATAAAGATTGCAGAAAGATTGAAACTCAAAAACAGAACACAAGTGCATAAGTGAACAAAATAGATCTTAAAATTCAAAGGAAGGATAATTACTAAGGCCTTAAAAATGAACCAATGTTTAATGTAATATATATATGAAAAAGAAGTAAATGAAAAAGTTCAAAAGAAATGAAATTCATAAGAGAAGGAAGTGGGAATGAATATATTTCAGAATTTGTAACTCTTAAACCAGAAATGAAAACTTAAATAACAGATTAGGCTTCATGGTAGAGAGTTTCTCTAAAATAATGAAATTGACAGATTTTTAAAACTAAAAATAACTGAAACATAGGAAAATGTTGCAGGAAAAAAGCAAAAAGATAATGTTTAAAGAACAAATGTAGTCCAAGTAACCCAAAAGCACTGACTTTGAAGATATGCTGAGACAATGAAAGACCTTGATTATTCAAGAAGAATATGACAATTAAAAAAAAGGTCAAATGCCATAATTCAGCAAATGATGAGGGAATTCTTCAGAACTTCTAAAACAGAGCACAAAGTAGCAAATAAAAAGGATCAACAAATAACTCCCAGAAAACTTTACTCTTCCAACTCCAAATCTTATAGTGGTTAAATGTAGCCTTTAGAATAATAACCAACTTATCTGCAATTATCCAGGAAAAAATCTCTAAGTTTAAAGGAAACTGAATTATATTTGTATGATTCTTTCACTTCTACCACGAAGTCCAAAAGGGAAGAGAATGGTGGAATCAAGAATGTGTCAGTAATTTAACTGCTATAGAAAACTCCCATGTGAGAAATCTTTCTTAACCAATTATGTGCTTATAAAGTTTCTTAGACCTCTGAAAGATGAGATCTCTTGGTCAGGTCACACAGCCAATATATCCCAGAGACAGGATTGAAATCCAGATCTTCCTGGCTTGGAGGCCAGAACTATATGGTACTTCACTTTCTCTATGAAAACAAGAGCAATAACTTAATTTGCAGCCTACAAAATGTGAGCCAAATCATAAAAGAAACAAAAGTTCTTTCAATAAAAGATGTATAAGTCATTTCTTTCCCTCAACCCAAATGAGCAGATTATTAAAAAAACAAAAAAAATCCAAATAATAGAAAAAAGAAAACTAAATAAGTAAAATTGTCAATAAATGCCAAATAACAAAATAAATCATTTCATGTTCATCAGTTATTTTTAAATGAGCTAAAATAAATAAAATGATTAATAAACAGGTATAAAATATTTTGATTATTTAAAAAAAAACAATAAACAGGAACCAGAGTAGATGTCCATCATGTAGAGACTTAGGGACAAAACACTGAAAAATACATGTAATGCAATATTGTTGAACTATGCAAAACAATGACTATGATGAGCACAGAAAAAGCATGGAAATGTTTAGATGAACTGATAAAAGTAAAGGAATTTAGGAAAACAACATTCATAACTACAATAATATAAATAGAATGAATGATGATAAAACAATGGAAAATGAATGCTGTGAAAATGTAGGGGTAAACCCAAAGAAGATAAAATTAATGCTGTGAATTTATGAGGATAAATGCAAAGAAGATATATAATAAAACACTTTCCCCACTTCTCTGCTGAGGTGGGAGAGCACAAGTGTAGAACATGGCATAAAATGTAAGCTTTTTTTATATGATAGCTAATTTTCCTGAACTTTTTTATTTTAAAGTATGGTACTCAAAGAGGATACAGAGGATGAACTTTTAAAAAATATCAATGATATCAAACTTCATCTTAACAAATGTTTATTGGAAATTCATCCTTGTCTTTTATATAGCAGAATAAGAAAAATCACTAACACCCATAAAATACCCATAAATATACCATTGCAAATATAATTTCTTTGATCAAAGTAATTTTTAAAAGATTAGGCTTTTACTAGAATTTCCATGTTTCATGTACTTTTTAAAGAGACTGTTAAGTTCATTGACATTACTTCTTAACTGGTGTTTTCGGTAAATAATTTATTTTAAGAAGAGGTAAAGAAAATCAGCAAGTGGAAAATTATCCATGTTCTGATAGAAAGAAGAGAACAAATATTCCTCATATGCATATCAAGTGCACAGTTTAAAATCCCTTTGCATTCAATCAACAAAAAAGTCAAAATAATTATTTTACCCAATTGGTGTGTACAGGTCCAGTCTATTTTTGTTATACATGAAAATTTAAGCAGGTGGCTAGAAAAAAAAGTTTAAGACATCAGAAACAGCTGAATAAACTTTCCATAGTCTGAAGGGGAAAAAGAAGTAAATTTGTTTTTTAACCTTCTTTATATTCTTTATATGCATTGGGGATTTAATTGAGCAGGGTTTCATTTTCTGTTTTGTAGAACATGCTTTGATCATTTTTTTTTAAAATAGGAAAATGTAATTACCATTCAAAGGGATGAAGCTCAATTATCATTTTACCAGAACAATGTTACTTTTAAGTTATTATTTAATTTTTTTTCTTTCCTGAAGTCTTCTGATACTTTATTGTGACACAGAAGTAACCCTACATACTCTGAGTTTATACCAATGAAGGGCAAGCTCTGGCTAGTTCTGCTAAACTAGAAAACACAATAACTGGTACATATTAAAATAATGTTTATCCTTCATTTTCAAAGAAGACCATGATATCAGGGAGTTGGTGATGCCATATTAAGTGTATGAATTGGATTTGAGTGAGGGAGGGCTGTGCTAAAGCACTAGTTTCATTTTTTCCTCCAGAGCCATCTGGGTCCAGTGGCCAGCTATGAATGAGGACAATTGGAGATGGCCCTTGGATGCAAGGCAACCAAGGTTAAGTGATTTTACCCAGATCACATGGGTAGTAAAGTGTCTAAGGCAAAATTTGAACTTAGGTCCTCCTGATTTCTGGGCTGGGCTGGAGAGAGAGAGAGAGAGAGAGAGAGAGAGAGAGAGAGAGAGAGAGAGAGAGAGAGAGAGAGAGAGAGAGAGAGAGAGAGCAATTATTAAGTGTTTACTAAGCTCTGGGGAGATAGATATAAGTAAACAGAAGAGTTTAGAGATCTTATTTTCTAAAGGAAGAATAAAGGAGTGTTTGACAAGGGGTGGGGTGGCAGGAGGAGTATACTCTGAGGTTATAGCATAGAAACTTCAAGATGGTAGAATCATGATTCCTGGCAAGATATGCCAAATGGCTCACCTATAGGGAAGAGTGTATCTATGTGAGTGAGTGAATGTGTGTGTGTGTGTGTGTGTGTGTGTGTGTGTGTGTGTGTGTGTGTGTGTGTCTGTCTGTCTCTCTGTCTGTGAATTGAGGGTATATAGGAACTATGGATTGTTACAAGTGAGGGATATCATACATAAGAAATCATCGTTCTTTGGAAATATTTGAATAAACATTTCCTTATCTCTAATGCATATTATTGTTCCACCAGAGAAACTCACATCACTCTCCCATGGGGATGATGTGGGTTGGGGGATGGAAAGAAATGCTGGGATGCTGGAAGACTTTTGCTGAAGGGGCCTGACTGATGGGAGTGGAGCAGTGACCTGGAAGGAGTTCCTATGTGATGCTCGCTACAATGAAAAGATTGCAGTTAGCATCAGTAATGTTACTTATACCATAATTTCAGTTGTTTTCATATCATTAAGATGTGATATGTTGGGGTGAGTAGGTGGTTTAGTGGATAAAACACCAGCCTTGGAGGCAGGAGTACCTGGGTTCAAATCCAGTCTCAGACACTTAATAATTACCTAGCTGTGTGGCCTTGGGCAAACCACTTAACCCCATTTTCCTTGCAAAAAACCTAAAAAAAAGATGTG
The DNA here is from genome assembly GCF_037893015.1 of Macrotis lagotis. Taxonomy (NCBI): domain Eukaryota; kingdom Metazoa; phylum Chordata; class Mammalia; order Peramelemorphia; family Peramelidae; genus Macrotis; species Macrotis lagotis. Next base: position 133,962,466 of record NC_133662.1, on the reverse strand, counting down.
ACATTTTGTCATCTGAATCATCAGATCAGTTCACAACTCCACTATCAGTGCATTAATATTCCACTTTTCCAACATCTGCAATAATTATTATTTTCCTTTTCTTTAATATTAGCCAATCTGATAAGTGTGAGGTGGTACCTCAGAGATGTTTTTATTTGCATTTCTCTAATCAATAATGATTTTGAGTATTTTTTTAATGAGACTATAGAAAGTTTTATGGGCAGCTGGGGGGGGCATAGTGCATACAGCACTGGTCTTAGAATGACGGGAGTTTAAATCTAGCCTCAGACACTTGCTGCTAACTCCCTGTGTGACCTTCAGCAAGTCACTTAAACCTGATTGTCTCACATCCAGGGTCAGCTCCAGTCATCCTCATTCATATCTGGTCACTGGACCCAGATAACTCCAGAGGAGAAACTGAAACTAGTGTCTTAGCACAGCACCCCCTTACTCAAATTAAATTCATGTGCTGGTCATGGTATCACCTGCCCTGATGTCATGGGTCTTCTTTCAGAATGAAGACCAAACATTAAAGGTAACTTTAATTTCTTCATGGAAAACTGCCCGTTCATATCCTTTGACCACTTATGAATTGAAGAAGGATTTGTATTTTTATATATTTGATGTCATTTTCTATATATTTGAGAAATGAGGCCTTTACCAGAAACAATATCTGTAAAGATTGTTTCTCAGCTTTCTGTTTTCCATGAATTTTTGGTTGCATTGACATTTTTGTGTAAAACCTTTTTAATTTAATGTAAACAAAATGATCTGTTTTGTCTTTCATAATGTTCACCATATCTTCTTTGGTCATAAATTCTTCTCTTCTCCATAGATCTGAAAAGTAAACTATTCCTTGTTCTCCTAATTTGTTTATGGTGTCATCCTTTATATATAATTCATATACCCATTTTGACTTCATCTGGTTATAAAGTTTTGTTGCTTGTTGTAGGCAAGTAAAAGAAATATGTGTCAAACCAAAAGGCAGTTCCCAAAAGATAAATAACCAGAGGGTAACAAAGAAGGAATTGAAAAATATTAGCAACCATATAAAAAATGCTTCCAATCAGTGAAATGCAAATCAAAACAATTTACCTCACATGCTGGAAATTGGCAAAGAGATTCACCTCCCTCTGACCCACTGATAGGCTGTCAGAAATAGGAGAAGTAGGTGAAAACCTCCTAATGATTAAAATGACTGTTCATAGAGGACTGTGTTTCCTTTAAGGCATAGATTAATAAATTGGAGAACTTGAACTTTTAGCAAATTATTTTGATAATAGTATTTCAAATATAATGTTTCTGTTGTAGTACTATTTCATTTTGTCCATTTAAAAACATTATCCTATGAAAGAGTTGACAAAGTAGGCTGTCAGAGCAGTTCATGACACACCAAAAACATTGCTGTTGAGGTGTTGTGATAGGTGGATGTTGTTGGGGATTTATGAGCAATAGAAGTCTTTAGTTAAGATGCTGGAATGTCATAGATAGGATTCCTTCTCTAGGAAATTCCTAAGGATCTAGGGGATAGATACCTTTTGTAACCTCTTCTGAGATTCTATGATTGTGTTACCTACTTGTACTTTTCTACTAACTGCAGACTCATAGTTATGTATGTATGTATATATATATGTGTGTGTGTGTGTGTGTGTGTGTGTGTGTGTGTGTGTGTGTATGTGTATGTGTATCCACATACACAAAAATTTAGCATATCTATCAAGACAGTTTTCTGGGGCATGGCCATTGCACATGCTACATAGTTTCTTATACCGCAGGTGAGAGTTAAATGAAAGGTGGAGGAGAAACCCTGAAAAAGTTTCGGCAAGCCCTCATACCAGAAATCCTCCCTTAATATCCCACAGGACCCTTATTTGTACTTATTTGTTCCCTCTCTCCATCTATACCTATATCTATATATACATACATACATACATACATACATACATACATAGGCATATATAGAAACATATATATATATACACAATTATACATTTACCATGTGTACATATGCATACATCTGTATTTCTGTAAATATTTCACATATATTTATAAATATATACATATATACACATATATTATATACATACAGATGATGAATCATAAGTGGTCTCTCAAACTTCTCATTTTTCATATAAACAATGTAGAACCATCTTTTAAGAATTGTTTCATTACTTCTAGGTCACCCATTGGACAAACTTGGCAATTCTCTCAAAAATCAAACTTATTAAACTTAGACCAATATTTATGCCATATTCTATGACAAATTCAAAGAGAATATCTGACCTTAATGTTGAATGTAATACCATAAAAAAATCAGAAAGAGAGTGCTTATGGGGGCAGGGCCAAGATGGCGACAGGGGAAGAACCTCTCTTAGGTGCTCTCTACATAATATTTCAAAAATCTTAAAATTATGACTCTAAATTTTTGAGAGACAGAACCCACAGAAAGATTCAGTGAGGCAATTCTCCAGACCAATGTAACCTGGAAAATAGTGGACAGACTCCACTACATGGGGCTTGAGGGGCAGCCCATCAGAGTGAAGAAACTTCAGTCTCCTGGAGGCAGCCCCAGAGCACTTGGGAGGTAGTGCACAGCAGTGGGGGCAGTTTCCTGACCTACACCCCAGAAGAGCACAAGGCACAAATTGGAGGATCAGCTGAGGGGACCTTTGCCAGAGCAAGCACAAAGCCTAGGCCCTCAGGAGCAGTGGCCATGCAAGCCCAGATCCAGGAAATGGAAGCAGGCCTAGAGCTGGCAAGTAGTAGCCCCCAGGCAATTGAACCTTGAGTGCTCTTGAGAGACTTTCAAGGTCTGTCCTCTGTACCTGTACCTGTACCTGGAACAGGACTCTGGGGCTCTGACCACATTCAGAACCTGATCAAAGTCTAGGCCCCCCATAAAACAGGACCCCACCACCTCAGTCCCATGGCAGAAGGGTGTACTTGTGGTCATTCACAGGCCAGGAGGGAAGTCAGAGCTTCACACACTGAGATCTTTGTGGGGGGGTGTCCCAATAATACTCAAAAGCTTAGGAAGCACCTCAAAACCAGGCACAGACTAGAGAAATGAGTAAATATAGGAAAAAAGAGGAACACCATTGAGAAATACATTGGTGGGGTGGCTAGGTGGAACAGTGAATAGAGTACCAGCCCTGGAGTCAGGAGTACCTGAGTTCAAATCCGGCCTCAGACACATAACAATTACCTAGCTGTGTAGCCTTGGGCAAGCCACCTAACCCCATCTGCCTTGCAAAAACCTAAAAAAAAATACATTGTCTATGATCCCAAGAAGGATCAAAATACTCAATCTGAAGGTGAGGAAGAACAAGCTCCTGCATCTAAAGAATGCAAGAAAAACTGAAATTGGGTTCAGGCTATGGAAGAGCTCAAAAAAGATTTTGAAAATCAAATAAGGGAGATAGAAGGAAAATTGAGAAAAGAAAGGAGACAGATGCAGGAAAAAGATGAAAGATTCCCAGTGCAGGAGAGATGCAGGCATCAATCCCTGGGCTCCTCTGGTCTGGAGGAACTCAGAGCCCACACTTCCATTTCAGCAGAAGCCCCTTCCCAGAACAAACACAATTACAGAATACCTCTGCCCCAGACTAAGGCTGAGCAACAGAAACTCCACAGCTGACAATATGGAGAGTGATCACATCACAGGGTAGAACCCACTAGTGACTGAAGGCCAAAGTATTTAACAGCTTCAACCACTCCCTCTAGGCCAATGGAAAGGGACTCAATCAAAGTCACAGATACTCCAGAGAAAGCAACCAGCACCCCTACAGGCTGGCTGGAGATATTACATTCAGTGACCAAAACCTCTAGCTTCCCCTACTGGTCAGCTGGAGATTTCACACTCAGTGAGTAAAGCCTCTAGAGATCTTGAAACCAAACCCCTGTGAAACAGCTCCTCCCCCAAACAAGTTTTTAGGTTAATGAAGAAAAGCAAGCACAAAGGAGGGTCTATAGAAAAAATTTTGGAAAGAAAAGACACTAACTCAGAGAGACCTAGAAACTCTGAGGAAAAGATTACCTGCTCTCCAGAACAGAAAGATTTCCTTGAAGAAATAAAGAATAATTTTAAAGATCAATTGGAAAATGTGGGAGAGAAAATTAACACCTTGCAACAAGAAAACCACTCTCTCAAAACCTCAATTGGTCAAATGGAAAACTCTTAATAAAAACAGAATCAACCAATTGGAAAAGGAGTTGAAAAGATAAATGAAGAAAATTCTTCTCTAAAAAAATAGAATGGAGTCTGTGGAAACTAATGACTTCATGAGACAGCAAGAGTTTGTTAAACAAAACCAAAAAAATAGAAAAAGAGAAGAAAATGTAAACTATTTCATCATCAAAACCACTGACTTTGAGAATAGATTGAGGAGGGACAACCTGAGAATAATAGATCTTCCTCAAAACATTGAAGAGGGAAAAAAAGCCTGGACTTAATATTACAAGATTTGGTGATGGGAAATTGCCCTGATATCATGGAACCAGAGGGAAAAATAGTTATTTCCAGAATACATTAATCCCCTCCAGAAAGAGATCCTAAAATGAAAACACCAAGGAATGTTGTGTCCAAATTCCAGAACTATCCATTAAAAGAGAAAATCCTGCAAGCAGCCAGAAAGAAACAATTTAAATAGCAAAGAGCTACAGTAAGGATTACACAGGACCTGGCTACATCAACATTAAGGGATCAAAGGGCCTGGACTGAGATATTTCAAAAAGCAAGGGAGCTTGGCAAAGCTGAGACTTCTCTTTCAGGGGAAAAGATGGACATTTAATGAAATTGAAGACTTCCAACAATTCCTGATGAAAAAGTCAGAGCTAAATAGAAAATTTGGACATCAAACAGAAGGAGGTTCAAGGGACATATAAAAAGATTAAAAAGGG